>NC_042616.1:303047596-303351766 GCF_901001135.1 Rhinatrema bivittatum
AATTCTCGCTGAACTTATGTCTGTAAATAAATAGAATGAGTTTTATAAAACACAATTGAAAAAGAGAGAATCTGGGCCTGAGAGAAAGAAATAGTATAGAAGTCTTATATAGATATATATAGATAGAAGTTATTTAGAGACTGACTGATGCCAGCCAGGATTTCTGCCATCCCCTTGGAGGAACTAGTAGCCAAATAACACAGAGTAGTCATCATATTCAACTACATGCAAGCTGTGAAGGTGGCCTATAGAGGATAGGGATGTGAATCATTTTTTGACGATTTAAAACAATCGTCAGATATGTTTTAAATCGTCAAAAATCGTTAGAGCCGCGATACAATAACAATTCCCCTGATTTATCGTCAAAAAATCGTAAATCGGGGGAGGGGGAGGGCGGGAAAACTGGCACACCAAAACAACCCTAAAACCCACCCTGACCCTTTAAAACAAATCCCCCACCCTCCCGAACCCCCCCAAAATGTTTTAAATTACCTGGGGTCCAGTGGGGGGGGGGGGGGTCCCGGTGCGATCTCCTGCTCTCGGGCCACGGCTGCATTAATAGAAATGGCGCCGTGGCCCTTTGCCCTTACCATATGACAGGGCAAAGGTAGCGCCGGCGCCATTTTGGTTCCTGACACCCGACGTCATGAGTGCAAGAGATCGCTGCCGGACCCCCGCTGGACCCCCAGGGACTTTTGGCCAGCTTGGGGGGACCTCCTGACCCCCACAAGACTTGCCAAAAGTCCAGCGGAGGTCCGGGAGTGACCTCCTGCACTCGCGCCGTATTGCCAATATTCAAAATGGCGCCGGTGCTACCTTTGCCCTCACATGTCATACGACCCGTATGACATGTAATTTACGATTTACGATTTTTAACGATTTTTTAAAAAAAGAAAACATGACGATCAGATTTCCCTCCCCCCCCAGCCAAAATCGATCGTTAAGATGATTGATCACACGATTCACATCCCTAATAGAGGATGCTATGCATTCATCCATTTTCTCACAGAGTTGGGAGATGAGAGCTTTTGTTAGCCTGAATCTATCTCTGATACTCTATCTCAGTCAGATCCTCTAAGTCTGCTCTGCAATGAAATACTCTATTGCCAGTGACTTGGCATCTCTGAAATAAACAAAAGAGTAAACCTTCTCTTTGGGGGATTTGCTGTTAGTTTGTTTCATTTTTTAAACAAAACGAAAGAAAAGCAAATTAATTGTTTGTTTTTCTTTTTTATCTTTAAGCAGGCTATTTGTAGAAGAGGCATTAGGAAGGGAGAAGCATCCATTTTTTTAGGTGGGTGAATAAAGAACTGGAGGCAGGAATGAAGGCTGATAAAGAGAGGTATAGCCAGGCTGTGCCTCCTGGTCACTCTGAATATCTTTATCCAGGTGCTTACAAATTACTTTTGGAGAGTTTCAAAACCCACCAAATAGTTTGTTGAATATCCCCTTTTATGAAAATAAATATTCCGGAAAATCTGTTATTTGGCCACTTTTCACCTCCTGGTTACCCAAACTTTGGGAAATGAATAGTTGAAGCTTGGTTTTATAATCCCTGTTTCCTTAAAAATGTCAGATCTTTTTTTTTGCAATGACTTTTGAACTATTATTCAGTCCTATGTACTAACTCCAATAGACTACTGCAATTAGGCCTTCCACAAAACCAGTTTAAAACGTAGCAGCCCATTTGCTGTCTGGCACTGGTCTTTGCAAATATATTACTCCAGTACTTCAAAGATTGCATTGGCTCCTCATTCCCAGAGAACGCATTTAAAGTTCTCACAATTAATTTTAAAGCTTTAAACAGACTGCCCTGAATTGTTTTAATTTGGTTCTGAGGCTTTTCATGCTTGCCGCATAGTCCAATCTTCATTCTCAAATCTGATAGATGTAGCATCTTTGAAACCTGTAAAGTTAGCCGAATCTTGGAAGCAGATGTTCAGTGTTGCCAAAGTTTCATTGTTCGCCAATGAAAAATGCTCTTCTGGTTAAACATTGCTTGGAGGTGCTCCATTCCTTTGAGTATTTTAAGCTCTCAGTGTTAGAAAACCCTTGAATGAGATCTCATGGTGGAAATTATGATCTATTGCCTTTGAGACACAAACTAAAGTGGATATTCAAATTGGATACGGTGTTCCCACAGGGTCTCAACAAAGAAATTAAATGGTCTGTTTTTATCTGAGCTTTTTGATGCTTCGCTGTTTTAAGTTTTTGGCATCCAGGATTGCCTATTTAGACCTTAGATTTGATTGGTTAATTGGCCTATAAAAACAGGGTGTGCTGCGTTCTGGAACAGTATGTGAAGTGAGCTGATATTTGGAGGTTTGTGGATTAGCTGGATCTTTTTTTAGTATTTTGATTATATTTTTTAGTATTTTGATTAAGACTGATTATAACGATCACCTTTATTTCTTTGCAGTAAATGATCTGTTGCCCTCCCCGAAGAAGGCAGTGGTCCTGCTGAAACATTGGATATTTTGGGCATATGGAAGTGGGAGTACTGAGATTTGCAGTGAATTAGTTATAATAACATAGGTAGTTATTGCATCATTGGGGGGGGGGGAATCAATATAGTTCATAAAAAAATCAAAGGAAATAGATGATTTAAAATATATTTCTGCCATCTGATCCTGTCTGAAGCTCATTGAGGGCAGGAGATTGTGGATTATTACATCTACAACACAAATACATTTCTCATACAAAGCTCTGTATTTGAAAGTTATATTCTGGTTTGCACACTGTATTTGAATTGAAGCCATTGGCAAAAGTTGCACTATTTCAAATATTGGCAAGCAAACCGATTTATAGGTTTTTTGTATTATTTTTTGGTACACTTTTGCCCCAAATTTTTATTCAGTTTTATGTGTCATTAATTAAAGGCATCTCTGGCATTAAGGTTTCTCTTTAAGTTGGTTGGAAAAGAGAAAAAAAAATAAAGGTGTTATTAATTCTGTGATTTGTGTTGCACGCCCCTCCGCATCCGGCCCGTGCACGGGCCTGCTCACCTCTCTGGCTCCTCTGCAGGTCCCTGGTCAGCCTCCCCAGCAGCAGCCATGAGCTCCTCCAAGCCTCGGCGTCCCGCAGCAGCGGTCGCCGGTCCTTCCACAACGCACCAGGCCTCACGTCGGAGTTCGGCGTCTTCCGTGGCATTGGCCACGCCTCTATGTGCGTGCGCGGACTGCCCGGCCTCTTGTAGGGCCAGGAGCAGATCCTAGCTCTGTGGCACGCCCTGATTGAAGTACATACTTAAGGAAGTCGCTGCCTGCACTTCCTTGCCTTGGCAATCGGGTCGGCATTGTATTGTGTGCTAGATTGTCACTGTGTACTAATCCTTGTTCCAGTCTTGTTCCAGTCTTGTTCCAGGATCCTACTGTTCCAGCCTTGTTCCTGCATCCTACTGTTCCAGCGTCCCTCTGTTCCTGTGTCTGTCCATCCGTCTCCCAGGTAGTACCCTCGGACTGTCTCACTGGTACTGACCTTGGCCTGTTCCTTGACCTCTCTGTCTGCTGCCTGCCTCCTGACCTCTGCATGCCTTGTGACCTCGTCTGACCTCCGGAACCTGACCCCTGCCTCGTTGACTACTCCTCAGACTGACTCCCGAATTCTGACCTCTGCCTGATTGACCATGCCTCCTGATTCTGGCTCTATCCCTTGCCTTGTCATCGCCTACGCTATTCTGGTCCTCCTTGCTCCATCAGACCTACAGCCTCCAGTCCAACCACGCTCCTTTGCTGTCTACTACCTCTCTAGGAGCCCCTGCGAGGCCCACCTAAGTCCAAGCGGCCCGGGTCCCTATGGGCTCCACCCAGGGGGACCGCGGGCTTCCAGTGGTGAAGCTCATCCTAGCCTCTGTCTCCTCCAGTCCTCCGCCCCATTGGGGGAGGTGCTTCCTGGTCCCTACCAGTGAACCATTCTCCACTGCTCCAGGCCAAGGGTCCACCCCCGAGTGCAACAATTTGTAAGTCATTCAATGCCTGCCTTTCACATATCTCCTACACCTACTCATATTACATGCAGCAAAGAATGAAGGAATACATTCATATGACTTTATTTCACTTTAACCCCCTAGATTCATCAAAATGCTATAATTCCACATGGATAATGCCTGCGATAAGAAAAAGAGGCATGTTTATGATAATTTTAGAACTACCACACCACGTGCTATGTTAGCGCTTTGCATAGATAGTGTATCACAGGGTGCATTGATGTTTTCACACCCCGTAATACTTACATTTTGCTCCTCGAAGGCAACTATTTATATCACTATAGGAGGGACAGCTAATAACTCAAGGTAAGGTTTTGGTGGTGGTTTAGGGTTTTGGGGCCAGTCTGACATGCAGAGTGAGATGTACAAACAGCACAGTACACCTCAGTGAAGATTTGACGTCATTTGGAGTGAGGAAAGTCTCACAAATTTGAGCTTTCTACAATGTTCTTTCTCCCTAGCTTGATGGACTCTATACCAGGATTCTGTCAAGCTAGGGTGAGGGAACACTGTAGAAAGCTCATCTGGTGATAGTGTGCATTACACTATCACACAGTGCAAAAATACCTTTCATTTTAATTAATCCTGCCCAAAGCCCTACTCAATCCCTATGAAATATTTGCATTTGCGCAATGCGATAGCATTACTATCATGTGTTATGGCGTTAAAGCCATAACACATTTTGGTGAATGACCCTATAAGTTTGGTGTTAAAGTATAAAAACACTAGTGACATCTGAATAACAAACTGTCACTCCTAGTTCCTTCCAATACTTGTATACCCTCGCACTATGCTTTATAATGTCTATAGATCCATTAGATATACACAGCATTGTACAGATCCACATAAGAGATAGGCCCTACTCCATGCAGCTTAAAATCGAGTCAAGACAAACATTACAAGTGGACTCTGATCTTCAAATAACTCATGTCTCAATAAATTCCAGACTTACATGGCTATCCCTCTGAAGATTTTTATACATGACAAATGAGTCTATAGGAAGTTTTTTATTGTAGAGAAGTGAGTAGGATTTAAAAGCAGCTTCAAAAAGATGACCTGCACCAGGCTAGAGGTAATGAGAGAAAGGGAGGAAATTGCACCCAGCTCTAATGGAGTGCAGTGACTGCCATTGCCCTCTCCTGTTCTGATAATTTGCTGCAGTGAGAGACAATTTGGCTGGGCTCAGTAAGACTACATTGTGGCTTCAGTGATAAAATTGTCCTGTGGGGAAGAACTGAAAGTTAAGTAGCTCTAGCAGTTTCTCGACTTATACCAGCAAGGACAAAAAATTAGCAAATCAGCTGTAGAAGCCACTGGATACATTTCTCTCACTGAGATACCACCAGGATTTGTCTCTGTGCATTAAAGCGTGCTGTTTAAATTGGTTCTAGGTTTACAGTTCGCGGGCTCTCCTCAACACAAAAGACTGTTGGGTACAGACTCTTATAATCATTCTCTGTTTTTGTTATTAGAGGTGATCTACATCTTGTTTTTTCCCCTTTTGGTTATCTCAAACCTATTCTGTTGCCATTATTCAAAGGCACATTCCTACTGTGTTATCTTGTAATATTTATCCTATGTTATGCTTTACCCTTATTTTGTCTAAACTTTTCTTTAAGTAAAATGATTCCTATATTCAGAGTGTTTGTTTTTCTGACTCCGATGTGGCATGGTTAAATCACGTGGGGTGGTCCAGGGACAGATGGTGTTGCGTGGGTGCAGGCACACCATCTCTCCCCAGTTAATCTCAAACCCACAAACCACTGGGACTCTAATTTATACTGGAGGCCTGTAGTTTTCTTGTGTGCCCTTTTCCCTGCTCCCTTCTGTTGCGGTCTCCGCCGCTTCCCCTCCCTTAAACCTGCACTGTACCGGCCTTCGTCGCTGGAGACGCCGCCTTCGGTCCTCCCACGCGGTCCGAAGGCCGCCCCGGACTCGCTGCAGCCTCCATGGCCAGAAGCGCGGCTTCCTTTGGGGCTGGGAACGCCCCCGCCGTCATCTGGGTCTTCGCAGCTGGAGGCCGCAAAAGCCCCGGTGTTTCCTGGTGGCTGGAGCCGCCCTCGGGGCCTCCTGCAGCGGCAGGAGCCGCTGCACTCGTCGGAGCCTGCGTTCAGGCTCTCTCCTGCCTTCTCTGCTGCGTCTGACGCTGCCAACGTACAACGCTGTGCAGGCCGCTGTCCAGGTTCCTGCACAGCCCTGCTCTGCTCCTGCTTAGACGCGCGGCCGCGTCTCTCTACAGGATTTAAAGGGCCAGACACAGGAAGTGTCTGGGCTCCAACTGACGGTCCATTTCCTGCCTGAGCCCTATATAGGGCTGCTTCGCTCATTGTACTGGGCCTTGCAACGAGGTTCACTACTGGTTAGTAGTTCTAAGTTGCGCTACGTTTGTTCCTCGTTCCTGACTTGACTTCAGCCTGTTCCTGACTCCGCTTCTGCCTGCCGCCTGCCATTGACTCCAGCCTGTTCCTGACTCCGCTTCTGCCTGCCGCCTGCCATTGTCCTCAGCCTGTTCCTGACTCCGTTCTTGTTCAGCTTGCTTCAGCTCTCAGCTGGCTACAGATTCCGTTCCAACCTGCAGTCTACTCCAGCCCAGGCTTTACTAACTCCACTTCAGCTCGCTCCAGTTTCCAGCTTGCTTCAGCCCTGCTTCGGCTTGTTCCCATCACCGGCTAGCTACAGTCTCCGCACCTCCCACTGTCTGTCATCAGCCGGCCACCGGCCTGTACAGCCGGTGCCTCTGCTACCAAGTATCCTTTGGACTTCCTCACGCCACAGACTCCGTTCCAGGTTCCCGCTTGCCGCAGAGACTCTGTCACTTCTTTGGACTGCCTTGTACCCTAGCCCGGCCTAGTGCCTTTGCCCAAGTCCCAAGGTGTCAGAACCCTACGGGCTCCTCCTGGGGGGTTCCTGGTTCCCGGGTGAACACCTTAAGCCTCAGGCTCCGCCTCCCGGCCTACCCTGTCTCTCTGGGTGGGTCGGCCCAAGGGTCCACTACCTCGCCAGCGGTACCAGGCCGCAACACCTTCACACCAGCACTATTGTCGAAATTGAGGGGAACGCTACATATAGATTCAATAAAAACTCCTTCCATAAGGATGGATATTGTATGCATTGTATATACACACCATCACTATTGGTAAGAACTTGTAGTCCTTTACATAAATATTATACATTTTACTGTATGTATAGATATAGTCATTTTCTATCAACTTTTCCTTGCATGACAGAGAAACATCTGACCATGAGTTTTAAGATAGTCAAGCAGGGCACTGAAGTTGACAGCACTCATATTCACTTTGAAGTTTGACTTCTGCTTTATTTCATAGCAATGGATTACATATTTACATGATGTCCTTTTGGCTTGAAGCATCTTGGCAGTACATGTTTCCTGTCTTCATTTTATTAATTTGTCTTCTAGTTTTTGTTGTGCCATAATTTCATTTTGGCAGAGCTGGGGTTTCAAATCTGAAATTCCAAGTTAATGCAAAGAAGATATTTCAAACAAAGGCAAAATATACTTTTTATTTGATAGGCTGTATCAAGAATATATTTCTTTTGAGAATCTTCTTTTTATGATTTAGTGATTCAATATCAGGCTGCACCTTCATCAGTTGATCAGACTAATTGAGGCAATCTTGGATTGTTTATCATTTAGGAGTCGATTCATCCCAAATGCATTTGCCTTTTGGAAGGGCAGAAACTGATGTGTTTGCTTCCATGATGTTTCCCCATTAGTCTTGCTACCCTTTTGCTAATGATCCATTCATTTTGCTAGGCACCATGTTTCTTGTACAATGATTTAAATGACCTTTGGCAATGTCTATAGTTAAAGAGTCATCTTATACAATAACCATCCAACAATGAAGTGCTCACTCTCATGCACTATTGACATCACTTGGTACAGATTTCGTAAACCTAATTCTATTCTATGCACTCCATGACTCACAATTTAACAACCACTGTCATGCATTTCACGACATTCCAGCTAACAGTAATCTAGGGAGCTAAGACACTTCCTTACATACTTTATAGAAATTAAACAAATAGTTCTATTCTAAGGCAGATATCAGAGATAATGGCAGGCCTGTTCTTAATTAGTCAATGTCATGTGGGTGGTGGAATAGATCATTGGTGGAAAGATTATAGAAGGACTGTTACAAAAGGTGTAAAGGTGACAGAATGTCACTGTAGGCTTGTTAACTCAAACAGGACACATGTAGGGCAGTTCAACCCTAGCTGAATTTATTAAACACATAAACATAGATTGCAGGTTTAGACACTGTAAATCTTCAGACATCTCTAGTCTTGATCTTGAGTTTATAAAACAATAGTGGCATTCACTCTGGATGTAGTCTTTGGGGACAGATACTAGAGTAATCTGGTAACCTGCTTTCATGGCCAGTGATAGTCATAAGGAGGCCCAAGGCAGATGCAAAGGAGTGGGATTCCCCCCACCAAACCCTTATCTCCCTTTCCCACTTATTAAAACACAATGAGTTTCTATAACATTTTGGCTTTATCGATATCATAATGTCATCACTTCTTATCATAACACAATTTCCTAAACTCCAAACTGTTTTCCAATGACAAGTGGAAAGGTTTTATACCCTCTGAGTCTCACCATCCTTTAATGGAAACTTCAACCTGAGAATTTCCCCTTGGCATTTTTTTTAAATCTGAGGGCTCATGTGATAAATCCAAGTCATATTAGATTTCCTGCAAAGAAAAAGGACATAAGTCAAAAGAAAACCACCAGTGCAATGTTGAGGATTTATCTTCCAACACGTACTTTGAGATCCTCAAAAAACAATTTTTATATCCGCTGTCCCCAGAAGAAATCTATTTGGTGGCATCAAGGCAATCTTCATTTCATTATCAAGCACCTTTGATTTGGAATTCTTTGCCGCAGGATATTTGATCAGATGGCCAGTATTTGAAATTAAGAAACTTGGTAAAATCCTGATTGTTCCGTAAGATGTTTGACTAATTGGAGTTTCCTCTCAATTTGATGTTACAGTTTAATCTTACTATTTGTTTTATGAATTATTATTATGCATTATATATTTTAAACTGTTTATTATGATCAAGATGTTATGTTTTATCTTGTTATTTATTCTTATTCTTATTATTTTATTGCAAGCCATTTTGAAGCAAATATGAAAACTGGGTTATCAAAAATAAATATTTCAATTACTATTACTACCTTCCAAGTTCCACCCTATTATCATTAAAATTCTTAACATTCTCCTGCTTGACCATCTCTCTCTTGCCATCTACAGAACCTGTTGGATTTGTGGACCCTTGAGCCGACTAGAACAGATGATGACGCACTGTTGGAAGGCCCACAGTGGATGTCGGAGTCGGGAGGCGGCACAGGCAGGAAACCAGGAGGATCTTCACCACTGGAGACCCGAGGTCCCCCCAAGAGGATCCGTGAGGACCCTTGAGCCGACAAGGACAGATGATGATGACTCACTGTGGGAAGGCCCACAGTGGATGTTGGAGTTGGGAAGCGGCACAGGCAGGAGACCAGGAGGATCTTCACCACTGGAGACCCGAGGTCCCCTCAGGAGGAGCCCGTGAGGACCCAGGCCGCTTGGACTTATGGGCGGTCTCCTGTGGACAGGTGTCGGAGGAGGAATTCCAGAGGATAAAGGAGAGTAGAGCTGGAGCCAGGAGGCCAACCGGAACTTCACCACTGGAAGCCCGCAGTCCCCCCGAGAGGAGCTCGTGAGGACCCGAGCCGCTTGGACTTAGGCAAGACCTCCTGGATGAAAGCCAAAGTCAGGAACCAGTGAACGAAAGCTGAAGTCAGAAGCCAGTGGACGAAAGCCAAAGTCAGAAGCAGCAACTAGCAACTCTAGGAAGAGTGAACCTCGTTGCAAGGCCAGGAGTGGAGTTGGTGCAGGGTTGAAATACCCTGAGAACGTCTGACGTCACCCCTGGGCGGTGCAGTGCTTTCCCGCGCTGGCCCCTTTAAGTATTGAGCCCCTGCGCGTGCGTGCGCCTAGGGGGCAGGGCTAGCTCCGAAGCATCGACGGCGTCTCCCTCGAGGAGGGAGCGCCGCGGATCGAAGCCAGGCAGGCCTTTGTATGCTGAACAGACTCCGTAGCGGCCTGGACCATCCTCGAGGTAGGTGGAGGGACCGGGGCATAGCCTGGGACTGTAACAGTACCCCCCCTCCTATGCCCCATTCCCGGGGGCTGGGCTTCGCAGGGTGGTCCAAGTGGAACTGGCGAAGTAGGGTCTTGTCCAGGATGTTAGAGGCCGGCTCCCACGTATTCTCCTTGGGGCCATACCCCCTCCCAGGAGAGGAGGTACTCCCATCTACGATGGTGGAACCCCAAGCCCAAACACAAATCTTACCCCAAATATCAATGTATTCCAGTTACCTCAATGTGTATCCACAGCTCAAAAACAGTGGTTCAACTGGTCAATCCCGATTAAATGCAATTCTCTAGCCAACTATATATGTAGGCCCCTTAATCTAAGGGTCTGTATTTAGCCACAGACTCTGATATGGTATAGGGTCACCTTGCTTTTTATTACAACTCCTTTTTTTATTTTTCTGTTCATTTACTAAAGTCCTTGTCTCTGTCTCTAACGTATCACTAGAGCACTTAGTTCTTAATCCCCGCCTTTGGAGCAATACTGCAAGATACGAGAGGAAAGTTAATACTCATCCAGTCCAGTCATGATTCTAATCCCGACACGATCGTGTTTCGGACAGCGTCCTGCCTCAGGGGATTTCCTTCAGTGTCCGCATTCCAATCGTTCAAGAACACCATCCATAGTTCAGCGATGTAACATGTTCAACTTCTTTGATTCTTGGCTCCCGTGTTCTTTTTCATCCTGCGCGAGCTCACCTGAGACGTGCATGCTCCTAACATGGTGTCCAGCAGATAGGTTCCTTTAAACCCCAAAACCGGAAGTTACGTCATCAGGAGAAGAGTCTCCTTTCACGTCGGATTGTATATCCCTTTACATATGTTCAATATTAAACTAATTCACTGAGTAATACTCCTCGAGTTTCACTCTACCGCACTTCTCCTTTCTTGGCCACACACAGTCTATTATCGCGTTATAACCATCTATAATCGAATCAATCCACTCACATAATCTGCCGTTCAAACCATAGTCTTCCATCACGTCGTCTTCTCCAAATGACTTGACCATGTCACACTCCATACGGTCGCATAGTCTTCCATCGCGTCCTCATTTTAGAGTGTATACCAAACACCAGGTCCTCCATCACGTCATCTTCTACAATTTATGCGCACATAATCTTCCAAACGCGCTCTTATTATCCAGCTATGCCAAAAATATATCCGCATAATCATCTATCGTGTCTTCTTCTACAATCCACGAACACTTGATTTATCCCTCATACGCGCACATAATCTTCCAACCGCGCTCTTGTTATCCCGCTATGTCAAAAATATCTCCGCATAGTCATCCATCGTGTCTTCTACAATCCACAAACACTCAATATAAATCAGGATTTTTCAGTTTCTTATCCCCCACAATCCAATGGCCCTTAAATTAAAGAATAACAGTTGATCTTTTCATTGAATCCAAACGGATCTATTGTATGTAGGCTATAAATCCAAAACTGTTCACGCTTATTAAGGCGCAATTGAATGTCTCCCCCTCGTGGGCCAACTTGTACTTGTTCTATAATCAACCACTGCAGATTCGTAAAAGAATGACGTAAATGAATGCAATGTTGTACTAACGGGGCTGTAAGTTTCTCAGTTTTTATACAGCTCCGATGTTCAATCAGTCTTGTTCTGATCTTACGCTTGGTCCGACCTACATATAACAGATTACACGGGCACTGTATAACATAAATCACCCGTTCCAAGTCACAATTTGAAGACCCATTCAATCTTATGACCCTATCGGAATCCGGCACCTGCCACTTTTCGCCTGTCACAGCAAGGGCACACATGTTGCAATGGCCACATATCTGGTGGCCTCCCGTTGTTGGGGGCGTAAATGTGGAGATGAAAGTAGATTTCACTATCATGTCCCTGATATTCTGGCCCCTTAAAAACACGAACCTAGGCCCTGTTTGGAATACTGAATGCAGGGCAAGAACCTGCCAATGGGACCGGATGATGTTAACTACTGCGCCAACTTGTCTGGAGTACTGTAAAGTACATGTTGAATTCTGAGAGAACGGGCATTGTTGATACTGTAACAACAGGGCCCTATTGGCATATAAAGCCCTCTTGTAAGCTTTTTTGATAACCGCTCTAGGATAGCCTCTTTGGGCAAATCTCACTGACAGATCCGATGCTTGTACTCAAAACTCTTCTGTTGTTGAGCAGATTCGCCACAACCTCAAAAATTGCGAGATGGGTAGACCATTCTTTAATCTCATGGGATGAAAACTTGAATATTTTAAGTAATTATTCCGATCTGTCTTTTTCCTATAAAGCGTCGTTTTGATGGTACTCCTGTCTCGCTGGATCAGAATGTCCAAAAAAGCAATAGATCGTTGATCAAACTGCACTGTGAATTGTAAGTGCCTATTCAAAGTATTTAACCATATCAAAAATTGCTTTAAATTTTCCAATGATGAGACCCTGATGAAAAATATATCATCTATATACTGCTTATACAACATTATGTATTGGAACCAGTGTGAAGTGTACAACATTTTTTCCTCGAAATCTGCCACATAAAGGTTAGCAATATCAGGGGCGACTGTTGCCCCCATTGCTACCCTCTTTACTTGAAGATAAAATGTGTCATCAAACTTGAAAAAGTTTTTAAACAGTACTAATTCTAATAAGGAAAGTAAAAAGCCCGAGGGGGACTGAATGCGGCCGTGGGCGGGCATGAAAAATCTTCTGCAACAACTCAAAACTCTCACATTGGGGGATGTTAGTGTATAGTGAGGTTATATCAAGGGTAACCAACCAATAGTCTTCAGGTAGATTTGGTATATCATCAAGGAGACGCAGCATGTGGGATGTGTCCTGTAAGAAAGATGGTACCTCTTTAACGTATGGTTTCAAAAAGAAGTCCAAAAACACTGATAGTGGTTCTAGTACCGAACCTTTACTCGACACAATGGGGCGTCCTGGTGGGGTATTCAGATTTTTATGAATTTTGGGCAGGGTATACAACACAGGAACAACCGGCTGTTTAACCCTCAAAGCCTGGGCTTCTCTAGATGTAATGAACCCTTCCTGCATCCTCTCTCTACCAATCCCTCGATAGTGTTCTGTAGGTCCAGCGTTGGATCAACGGTCAATATCTGATAATAATCCTGTTGGTTTAATTGGCGATGAATTTCCAATAGATAATCCTCTGTGTCCTGTATCACAATCGCCCCGCCTTTGTCCGCGGGTTTCACTATCACATGCGGGTTAGCAGAAAGATGCTTTATGGCACAGTATTGGTTATATGACCAATCAGACGCTGCATTGTGGCTTGACATGAAATCATGTTCTTCCAGCGAAACCAAGTCTCTCAGGACCAGTTGTATAAATATGGCGATCGCAGGATCTATAGGGCCAGGGGGCATCCACGTAGAACGTGGAGTAATGACGGAATTATCGCTTCTTTCCATTTTAGAATCTTTATAGAACAGCTTCAATTGTAGCCTTCTAAAGAAGCGATGTAGATCAATGCGTGTTTGAAATGAGTTATATTTACAAAAGGGAACATATGATAGTCCTTTCTCTACTGCCTTCAGGGTCACTTCTGATAACTCCACCTTAGATATATTCACCACCCCTGGCAAACCTCTTTCCTGCTCCCACCTTAAAAATTCTGCTGGTTGCGGTATTGGGCTCGTGTTGTTGGTCCTTGCCAATTCGAGGACCGCACCCCTCTGCGTCCTCTGTATGGTCTGGGTTGGTATACCTCTTTGTTTGCACCTTAAAAAGCTGAGGAAGAAGAAGATGACAATGTCTGATTCTTTTTCTCTTCTTCACTACCGCTATGACTAGATTCATCTGAGGAATCTTGAAATGTGATGTGTGGGCATCTCTTAGGCTCCTTTTTATTTCTCCAGAAAGTCGTCGTTTTCGTCCCTACGGAATTTTTGTATCTTAAACTGCTTAAGTTGATTTCTAAACTGTGCAATCTCTTGTTCTAATTTTACAGTAGAAGCTTCCACTGTCTCTATATTCACTGTGGTAGTCAACTGTGTCCGTATT
Source organism: Rhinatrema bivittatum (assembly GCF_901001135.1). NCBI lineage: Eukaryota > Metazoa > Chordata > Amphibia > Gymnophiona > Rhinatrematidae > Rhinatrema > Rhinatrema bivittatum. Next base: position 303,061,757 of record NC_042616.1, read on the forward strand.
TCCTCTATTTCCTTGTTACATTCACTCACAGAGACTGCAATACGCTCCACTATCAAGACCATTAAGTCTAGTGAGCATTTATTTAGGATAGCTATCCATCGGGAAACAAAATCCTCATCTTTTTGAAACATCAAGGGGCCTTTTTGCATCCTTAGGCCCCTTGGAATCATATATTGTTTTATATATTCGACTATAGTGGCTTGATGTAATTCTGCCCGAACCAGTTTTTTGGAAGCTAAAGTCAGATCAGCCTAAGTATTTTTGGTCTCATTCAAATCTTCCTTATCAAACAGCGATATTTGTTGCACTATAGCTGCTATCTGTGTGTCAGAAAAACTCAAGGTATTCTTCCATTCACTCTCTGAAGTCGCCATGGGGGTTAATATCAAAAAGCTGAAGTCAGAAGCCAGTGGACGAAAGCCAAAGTCAGAAGCAGCAACTAGCAACTCTAGGAAGAGTGAACCTCGTTGCAAGGCCAGGAGTGGAGTTGGTGCAGGGTTTTAAATATCCTGAGAGCGTCTGACCTCAGCCCTGGGTGGAGCAGTGCTTTCCCGCACTGGCACCTTTAAGTACTGAACCCCTGCACGTGCGTGCGCCTAGGGGGCGGGGATATCTCCGAAGCATCGACGGCAACTCCCTTGAGGAGGGAGCATTGCAGATTGAAGCTAGGCAGGCCTGTGTAAGCCAAACAGACGCCGTAGTGGCCCGGACCATCCCCGAGGTAGGTAGAGGGACCTCTACCACAATGCCAGCAATTCATCAGCAGTAGAAGCTATTACTATCACCAATCCTCCTCCTGCTAAAAAGAAAATAAAGAGATAACAACGGTATTATGCATTAGGGCAACTTTGCCTAGGATATTATCAGATACATGGTGTCTTAGGAGCTATACTCCCCTACTGCAATGCTGCAGCCACACTTCGACCAGAGGTAAAGAGAAAGGAGAGTTTCTGTGGTCCTGTCTCTGCCAGCACTGCTAGCCCTGGTCCTATCCTTCCTAGGACAATACCCGTGGTGACGAGGTTCTTTCTCTCTTACCCTCAGGAGTTGCATCACTCCTTGATCAGGGAGGCCTACATTTCTGCTGTATAAGAGATGAACATGCTCATACCTGGGAACCTTTGATTTCTAGTTAACCTGAGATTGTCATAAAGTAGCAGAAAGTGAGGGGCCAGTGAGGGCAGAGGGGTGTGTGTGGGAGATGGGGATGTTATGCACACAAATTTTGTGTCATAAATACAGCTCTTATATACACATACATGTTCATTCTCACTCACATGCTCACTCACTTCTCTCTCTCTCTCTCACACATACACACATATGCCCATGCACACTCTTTTGTCTCCTTCTTCCATCCTCATGCACATCCATTCACTCTCTCTCTTTCATGCCTACCCCTGCTCTAGTCCTAAGCAAAGGCCTCTATAGTGAAGCACACCCCAGAGAATTGGGACAAAGAAAAAGGAAATCCTCTGCTTGGAAATGTGAACAATTGGCTAAATAAATAAATACATGCATTTTATCTGGGGGTTTTGCAAGATGTCCTTTGCAGTGGGTGCTCAGGCTAGAAACTGGTGCTGGCCCCTGAATGGCATGGCCTTGGTATTCGAAAGATGTTAAAAGGAGAATTCTGGCTGAGGCTACCCTGTTGTGTCTAGCCCTCTCTGGGGAGGTCACAAGACCAGCAACAGAAGTAAGAGAACAAGAGAGTTGGCTCCAGAAGAAATGTGGGTCTGCAGCTAGGACTGATTTCAGTGGAAGCCTCGAACCCTGCCATTAGGCTCCATCTTTTCAAAGGTTATTGCAATGCCAAGGTCCTCAAAAGAAGGGTCAGGCTGCTATAGCTGGAAGTGGAGGCCAGGTTCTCACACCACCTAAATAGTTACCATGGGGCCAACCGGGAAAAGAGAGAGAAATCAGTTTGAGAAGCAGGGTGTTGCACAGGGGAAGGTTCCCACCACTGTTGAAATGTCTGGGGAAGACCAGAAGGCCTGGGCAAAGCTGAATGTTTACTGAGCCAGCCACATGGGGAGTTGATTGGTTCTACTGGGGAATGAAAAAGGTGCTGCGGGTGGTTCCGTGCTTAAGTGAGTTGCATAGAGGGGTAATTTGACAGCAGAGGAAACACCAAAGAGAGCTCAAGTGCCAGTGAAAGAAAAAAAAAAAAAACATTGTAAGCAGCAATGAGGGCCAATTTTAAACAGTTTTAGATATGAACTGTCCAGAGGATGGGGATTGTTTTACATGAATGTATAAGTGAGAAAGGACTACATACAAAAAGGCTTAAGCTCCTCTTCTTTTTCAGCAGTATCCAATTTCTTAATACCATTAATTATGCTAAATGCCTATACTAGAATACCAGAAATGTGACCTTCCTTAATAACTCTTGTGAACTCTTTTACATTGTCAAGTCTCTAAGTCTGAGCAAGTCTTCCATTTCTCTACCCACTCTATCAGACCCTAGGTCAATCTTTGGCTGAGAGTTTTGCCTATTTTTTCATCTCTAAAATTCAAAGTCTCTGCTCTTCATTTGTTACATCTGCTCCCTTTCGTTCACCTTTCTCAACTGTTACATTGTCCCTATGGGATAACTTCTCTAAAGTTTCTCACCTTGAAATTTCACAAATCATATTTTCCTTTAACAATATAACCTGTTCTCTTGACTCTTGCACTACTGCATTACTCAAATGCTGCCATGATGAGCTCATTCCCTATCTCATTAAAGTCCCAATTCTCTCTCTCTCTTTAGGGCATCTTCCAATTTCTCTAAAGAAAGTTTCTGTTAAGCCTATTCTAAAGAAGTTCTCCCTTGATTCCACTACCTTTTCAACCTATCGTCCTATCTCTTCTCTTCCTTTCCTTGCCAAAGTCATTGAATCTTTTGCTCTGAAGCAACATTTTTGATGAGCACTCTGTTCTTGATCAACACTAATTTAGGTTTTTCCCCTTTCACAGCACTGAGACTCATTCCTAGTCTGGACCATTCAGATTCTAGTGCATGTTATCCCCTTTTTCTTGTTTAATTCTCTGCAGCTTTTGACAACCTTGATCTCTCTAGTCTTTGGTCTCATATCTTTGACTTTGGTATAACAAAATGTGTCCTCTCATGGTTTTCTTCCTATATATCTAGTCATTCCCAACAAATATATTTCCAAGGAACCACCTCTTCATGGCATCCCATTACCTCTGGTGTCCCACAGGGATCTGACCTCTTTGCTGCACTTCTCAATATTTATGTTAACCACTGCCCCACCCCCACCCCCCGCTGCTTGATTGCTCAACTTGGAGTCTCTTATAAAATCTATGCAACAATATCCAGTTCTTTTTACCTCTCTGTTCTATTTTGTCTGCCATTGTTCAATTTGCTTCTCTGTGTCTTACCACAATCAATTCTTGGCTATACGATAATAAACTTTCTCTCAATCTCAATAAAACAGAGGATCTTGTACTTGGTTGCTGTCATACATTTCCTATCCCTGACTCTTTAATTAGTAGAATTCACTATTCCCCTCTCACACACAGTCCACAATTTGGACATAATCCTGGACTCTGCACTCTCCATAGTCCCTCAGATTACATCAGTCATTAGGTCTTCATTTTTCAAATTAAGAATTCTTAGTCATTTAAAACACATCCTGGAACCTGTAAACTTCCAGACCGTTCTTCAATCGGTAATTTTTTCCAACCATTGATTATTGTATTCCCTATATAGAGGCTTACATCAGTATTCTCTTCCTCCTCTACAAATAATTCAAAATTCAACTGCCCATTTATTAACTGGTATACCTAGCCAAGAACACATAACCCCAATATTGAAAGACTTACACTGGCTACCAATTATATCATGTATTAAATATAATACTGCTGTCATTATTCATAATCTCCTCTATCAAATCTCATCCCCCTGGATAACCTCCACTCTTTATATACATACTTCTGCCTGCTTCCTCCACTGCTCTAGCCAGCAACTATTAAATATTCCTTAGACCAGAGTTTCTAGATTAGCTTCCACACGTGAATGCTCCTTTTCAATCTTAGACCCATACTATGGAATTTTCTTCCTCCAGTTTACTCACGAAACTTCCAAAAAGTTTAGGAAACAGCTGAAAACACATCTGTTCTTTGAGGCATTCCAGTGATCCCTTTTTGAACCACATCCAGTGATGTTGATTTGATTATGATCTTGTTTTATTTATTTTTAATTGTCAATTGTTATTTTATTATTATGTATGATTTCTTGTATCCCACCCTGGAATCCTTTGGAGGGGTGGGAAAAATGCCATTAAATAAATAAATAATAACATAAATACCCAGAGTTTGCCATTGCTGGCCTGTAAACCCAGCAATTAATTTAGAATTCTGGAGTCTCCGGGCCCAAACCAGAGAGTTCCCAGGTATGCACAGGCTATGGAGGGAGAACAATTGTTCATTTCTACTTTAGTGCTGACTCTGATGACTATAGGTTTTCTCTTAGAAGGACATGCTATCCCCTCAAGAAAGGAATTCCCATGCAGGAAGACTGCTTGCACAGTACAGCTGGGTCCTGTACATTTAAAGGGGAAACACACCTGGCTCTGCACAGACCACTAGTAGTAAAGACACATGCCCACAGTTAGCCTTGCTGTGGCCATTGATGAAGAACAGGTCTGTCATTTGCAAGGAAAGGCAGAGTCACTGTAGACATATAGGCTTGACTCATGAGGGTAAGTAGATTCTGCTACAGGAGAAAGACAATATGAACTAGGGTGCACCTGCGAAGTCATCAGCTAGAAGTCATCACCTGAGAAGTCATCACCTAGTGATGGTTTGAATGATGATGCCAGTGAAGTAGGAATGAATGCCCCATTAAAGAATAATTTTCATAGAGACCTCTCTGGGTAAAATGTGAGTTTGGAAAAGTGTGTGACATCCATATATATGGTAAAATTATATGCCTACGCACTGTCTGCATGTACTTTACATGCATGTGACAGATATTCCAGGCAGTGGAGTCTGGACAGGGCTGATGCATATAATTATTGATTTTAAGGCTTATGCATGTAAAGAATTATGTGCACCAAAAAGCAGGCAAAATTATGTAAATTATAAATATAAATAAATCACTATGGAGGGCTGAACAAAGATGTATTTTATATCTTATGAGGCACAGAATAACTTATTTAGATACCCATTGGAATTCCTACTAAGGAGTGTGGGCTAAAAGCAAGTAGATATGTGCATTTGGAAGAAATGAAATAGGAATATTGAAATTTTCTATTTTGTTTCATTTCATTCTCAAAACAAAACAATTGAAAATCCAACAAAATTTCATTGGTTTACACGTTTCATTTTGAAAAATAAAAATTCATCTGTTGGCCCGAGGCCAGGGTTTCACCTCGGGAATAGGCCAAGGCCAAAATCAGGGACCTTGGCCTATATCCAAGCATAACACCGAGGCCTGTCCCTAGACCCAAGTCTGGAGCCTCATCTAGGCCTAGGCTGTGGCCCTTTCTCAGGCCGCAACCTAGGCCCAAGCACAACATTGGAGTCTTTCTCTATGCTCAGGCCCAATACTGGGACTCGGCGAAGACCCCAAATTGTTCTGGGGCCAAGAAACTTCCCAGCCCACACTTATGTGATCCATTAAGGATCTGACATTGAGGCCCAGGTGCAGGCCGAGCACTAAAGCCCAGCCCGAAGGCTACACCTAAGTCAAGGTCCAGGCCCAACACCAGACCCTGGTCCAGAGGCTGGGTCCCAATGCCAGGGCCTTGGCCGCGACCCAGTTCCAGTGCCTGAGCCCAGTCTAGACCAATGCCCAGGCCCAAGCCCAATGCTGGGTCCTGGCCCAGAGACCAGATACTGATGCCTGGGCCCAGCATAGACCAAGGCCTAGAACCAGGCTCGATGCTGGGCCTGGCCCAGAACCAGGCCTGAAGCCAGGGGCCTTGTAGCATCTTCCTCTTCTTTTTACTTCTTTAAAATGATGGAAACTGCTTCTTTAATCTTCCATACACTAAAATGGTGCCCTCCACTGAATATTAATTGATGTCTAAACACAGAATGGGGCGGATTTACGCACGCAGGGCACTCGCATGCCGGCGCACCTATTTTGCATAGGCCACCGGCGCACGTAAAGCCCCGGGATGTGCGTAAGTCCCAGGGCTTTCTAAAAGGGGCATGGCCGGAGCGACGCGACGTTTTGGGGGCGGCAACGCGCATGACGTGGCGTTTCGTGGGTGGCGTGGTTTCGGTGGGTGGTTTCGGCCCGGGGGTGTTCTGGGGGCGTGGCCGCAGCCTCCGGACCAGACCCCGGGACCGCAACACGGAGCGGGGCTGCCGGCCGGCGCGCGCAAAGTTACGCCTGCTTTCAGCAGGCGTAACTTTGCCGACAACTGTAGGGGGGGGTTAGATAGGGCCGGGGGGGGGGGGGTTAGGTAGGGGAAGGGAGGGGAGGGGAGGGGAGGGGAAGGTGGGGGGAGGGCGAAGGAAAGTTCCCTCCGGGGCCGCTCCGAAATCAGAGCAGCCTCGGAGGGAACAGGCAGCGCGTGCTGGGCTCGGCGCGCGCAGGTTGCACAAATGTGCACCCCCTTGCACGCGCCGACCCCGGATTTTATAAGATACGCGCGGCTACGCACGTATCTTATAAAATCCAGCATACTTTTGTTTGCACCTGGTGCGTGAACAAAAGTACGCGATCGCGCAATTTTTTAAAATCTACCCCAATATGAACATGTATTGGACTGGCTACTTTTACGAAAGGCTTGGCTAAATAATAATCATATTTCAAATTTAACAGTTAATCTTGTTCCATGATCAAATTTTATTATTTTATCTTTAAGTTTTGGCCATATTTGACAGGAGTGTCACCTAGTAAAGATATACTTAACGTGCAGTATTGCGGCCCTACTGCTTTAGTTAAGTTGGAGTCACAGTGGTTAGCTGTACAAGACTCAGTAAATTGTGAATCAACAGTTAACTTGGCAAGCTTGCTTAATGACAAGCTGACTCAAATCATGCAGTGACTGTCAGACAGCTGTGCCTTTAAGTGTTAAAAATTATTTTATGATTCTCCATGTGTCCCCTGGTTTACAGCAGAGTTAGTCAAACTTACACAAGGATTGTGGTGAACAGAGTGTAGATGGCATAAGAATGAAACTATGCAGTATAGAGGGAAGAATAAATCAGTGCAACTTGAGTATAAGCTTATGGTGAAGCAAGAAAAAATTTTACCCTATGATTGCAAGCTTTACTAAATTACCACAGGTATTTTTTACATTGTAAAAAATCTAATGTATCTCCCTAAATCTCACAGTCAAGGTTGTGAGTTTAACTGTGAAATACTCACAAATTTTTGTTTAGAGAAAGTGAGTATGGTTCAACTTGAGCAGTAATAGTTAGGGATGAGGTTCTGACAGTAGGTTATATGATGCCGCTATTATATGGGACAAATTTAGGAAGGATTCTTCCATGGAAATAATCAGCATAATATCCAAATTAAAATCCACTTGCTTGATTGATGCATGCCCAGTTTGGATTCTTCAAAAACTGAAACATTTATTCATTGATATCATAACTAAGGGCTGGATTCATCATTCTTTGCAGAATGATGAATCCAGCGAAAAAGGGGGTGGGGGGGCAGGCCTGCGAGAGGCCGCAGCCATTCGCACCCCAGTGGTGCGATTTCACTGGCCGCGCTGCAGCCGGCTGCAGCCGGTCGCATGAATAGCACCACCGTAAAAGGTGGTGCTATTTGCCGCGCTACTGCCGGTGATAATGTCCCTCACATTATCACTGGCAGCAGTGCCATGGCTGACTCCTCCCCTCCCCACCCCGACTCCACCCCTCCCCGCCCCAACTCCTCCCCTCCAGCTTACCTGTATCCTATCGCATGCGAAAAGGCCTTTTTCGCGTGCGATAGGGGTTTATCGCATGTGATAGGGCCTTATCGCATGTGATAAGGCCCTAACGCATGCAATAAACATTTAGAAAATAACCCCCTACATTTGTAAACTTTTCACTGAGTAAGGGTTCAGTGCTTGACTCCTTGAATATGGCATTGGTTTGCCTGATGTTAAAAAAGGCTTAACTTACTTGTGGTGGAGCCATCTAGATTTAGGCCCCTTTCAAATCTTCCTTCTTTGGGAAAAATATTGGAGAAATTGGTTCTGATACAACTGAATGATTTTTTAGAGGAGAACTGCATTTTAGATGATCCCCAATGTGGCTTTCAAAGTTGACATAGTATCCTTTCAGATTTTCTGTTGGGTCAACTAGATTGAGGGGTGGGGACAGTTATTCTATGTTTAAGGCTTCAAACGCTTCCATAAGTAAGAGTGTATTAAGGTACTTTAGATCTTTTTTTATCTAATCACCAGCAGCAAGTAAGAATGGGTGAACAACAGCCATCATGGAGAACCCTCAGCTCAGACATTCCAAAGGATTTGGCACTCTTACCTACCTAAATTAATATTTATGTACAGTGATTATGTGCTGTTATTGCCTCTTAGGGGATCAGTTTTATGATTTATACCATGACATATAGTTGCTATTTCTTGTGAGCATCTGAGTTGTTTATGGGCTGTGAATGCATGGCTGAGGGAAAATAACTTAGTATTAAATCTTTCTAAGACTGAGGCCTTTTAGATGAGTCACTCCATTCTTCCTGAAATGCTTTCTAATTTACAGGCCAATGGAGTTCCGCTTTCCTTGTCTGCAAAGGTGCTGGACTTGGGGGGGGTTTGGATAGATAGTCATTTAAGGCCTCCGCTAAAGGTGGTTGCAGTCAGTTTAGACATTAGATGTTTAAAATTTATTTTATCTAAGGAAGATTTTCATATTTCAGTCCAGGCTTTTATTCTTAGATCAGGGGCCCACTGAAATTTGCTTTATTTTGAGCTTCCCATGAGCTATTTGGGAGTTTTATAATTATTGCGAATACAAGCACACAGCTTAGTTTATCTTGTCCTATTTCAGCAGTTCTGCCCCTATTGCAGAGTTGGTGAAATAAGACAATAAGATTACTTTGGTTTTTAAAGCTTTTAGGGGTGAAGGTTCACAATACCTTATGGAACTGCTTACAGCACATACTCCTGTTTGGATGTTGCCCTCTGCTGACAAACTTTCAGTGCTTCTTTCCTTCAGAAAAGTTCACTTTCAAGAAACAAACTGCTGTGCTTTTTCAGTGGCTGGTCCTACATTGTGAATATGGAATGCTTTACCAGTCAAGCTTCATGAAATTGAACATATTAAAGTCTTTTGTAAGAAGCTGAATCCGTATTCATTCTTGCAGGCCTTTTCCTTAAACGTCATATTTTGTTTTTATTATTTATAGATGTGCTGAAGTGTTTTTATTTGCATTTTATCTGAGTTCTTTAATATTTTAGTGTCTGCATGTACTAGATTTATCTTTGTACTAGAATGGGCAGAATATAAAAATTCCAAATAAATAATTAATAATAAAATGGCCCATCCAGTCTGCCCAGTCACCTTTTGATAAATATGCATATAAAATGATCAAAGACAGCCTAATACCAGTATCCCTTACCCATATCTTCCACCTAACCTCTCAATTTTCCTCTCATATTTGCCAAAAGCATGCCCAAAATTAGCAATGGTGCTAGCATTTTTGCTGACCTGTGTGAACAACTACTGTGCTGCCCCCTCCTCATTCTGTTTTTTTATTTAATATTTAATAGGTATTTTTTCCCCTGGCAGAACTAATGCATTAAGCACCCCAAATGAACCTTACAGCTTTGTGCCCCACCCCACCCCCCGCACATGGCCCTTTCCACTCACAAAAATAATAAAAGATTTTGCATGAAAAAGAACATTCAAATTACAATCTTTTGAGGAAAAGTATCACAGCATCATGAAAATTTATACAGTTTATACATGCAGTGCTGTGGTGCCAACCAGAAAACCCTGCAAAAAAGCAAAACGGACACTTGGAACACATATGATGTGTTGTAACAAAAGCTGGGTGTGGAGTTGGTTCTTAGAAGGTCTTGATTAAACTAAATTACAATTATAATAAAAACAACAACCTCCCATACCAAAACAGCACTATCTGCCAGCACTCAAACAGTGACAACTCTACCTATGAAAAGGTGACACTGCAAATATTACACCAGGCCCTAATACATTAACATACTTCCTATTAGGAAAAGATAACAAGCCAGGCTGCTATAGATCCCTACACTAGCAGAATACCCCAACTTGGTTACACATGCAGGACACAGACAGACCCATACCAAATACAGAATAAGAGACCATAAACTATCAATTGAAACATGAAAACAAAAAATAAATGGAAACTGCAAAACATCAATCATAATAGTAAAACCATACTAATAAAAAGAATACATATTTCAAAACAGCTGAGAATAGAACATACAATAATTAAAAACTTAAATAAATAATTTCTTTAAATTTCTTAAAGTCCAATAAAATATTTCAAAACAGCAAACACATCAAATAACACCCGATAATCAAAACCAATAATACATTTAAAAATCCCTCATGCTTCATACCTGGAAACTATTGATTTCCAGTCACCCTCTCCCACTCCCACTCTCTCTCATACACACATACTCCCACTCACACTTTCCCACATGCTGACTCAATCATATGCATACATGCTTCCTCTCTCACACTCACACATGGTCTGACTCTCAAACTCGTGTTTACACATATTCTTTCTCACTCACATGAATGAACAAATGCACATGCTTCCTGTTACACTCACATGCAGACACATACACTCAGACACACACACATTCACACACGTACTTGCTCCCTCTCACACTCACATGCACACACATACTATCTCTCTCTCTAAGACACACATACAGACAAGCTCCTTCTCTTGCAGGCCTACCCATTCCCTCAGGTGAGGTCTCTCACTGACTTCTTTGGCCATCAAGACCTCTACTTCACTTGGCCATTGGATGGGGTGGGATCTACCAGAAGCAGTGGGGCCTCCTTTTCATTTGGCTCCTGGGTAGGAAGGGTTTCCTAGATGGCCACAGGCCTTCCTCTTCATTTGGCTGCTGGGCAGGATAGGATCCTCCTGCAGGCATAGAACCTCCATTTGGCTGCAAGGTATCATCACTTGGCCGCTGGACCTTTTCTTCAATTGGTTCATTGGGTGGGATGGGATCCCTAGGTCACCACAGGGCCTCCTCTTTGATTGAACTACCAGGTGGGATTGGATCTCAGAAACAAAAGTAGACCAGTTACTTTTGTTACAAATAGAACACAATGAACTGCTAATGCTTGCTGACTATATACATTAAGAGCTTGTGCGAAAGTCACACACAGAAGAATTAGTAATGTCACAGAATTACTAACTCTTTAATATAGAGAAAGTAAAATGCATTCTATCATAGTCACTAGTCAGACTGCACACACTACATGAGAAAATCAGTTTCTCTTTACAGGCTTCTTAAAGACACTGATACACACTGCCTGCCTGTTGTAGAAGTGCAGTCTTACCTGGCTGATAAAAAGTTAGACCAGTGATGGCCAAACTTTTGAGCTCAGTGTGTCAAAATTCATTAAAAAAAACCGAGCATAACTCGGGTGGTGTGTCACTTCTAGAAAAATCCATAATTTTGTGATATTTGTAGCTCTAATTAATAACAAAAAGTTATAATTTTAATATATATACTGTATTTATTAATAAAGCAAAAACAAATAATTCTTTACCTTACCTGCTTAGTGACTTTTTTGTTGCTGAATTTCATTGGCTAAATCTTCAATTGAAGGTTGGTATTTCGTACACTTCAAGTCCAAGCAAGTGTTACAAACGTCATCTGTCAGTTGATTTCTTTTATTGGCTCCCATTCATTTTTACACCACTCCTTCCCCATCCCCCAGGCATGAACACATTCATTCTCACACACACAGACCCCCAGGCAGGCACCTATGCATTCACACACATACACCCCCAAGCAGAGTCCCATTCATACACATGCACACACTAAAGGCAGACCCCCCTCTCTTTTGCCAGCAATCTCGGAACCTCTCTCATTCCTCTGCTGCCACTGTCACTGCTGCCGCATGGCTATTGGGGAGGTGCCGATTGCTGCTACTGACACTGAAGTCCATTCTGCTGCCTCCTCTGTGCAGGCCCCGTGGGCTTCCACTTTCTCCATGCTGCTCTCGTTCATTGTGAGATCCGCATAGAGAAAGTGCTATTCTTGCACATTCTCAAAGATTACATGTGCCAATCACTAAAAAGAATTTTTTTTTTTTTGCCTTTGCTGTCTGATCTTAGTTTTCTAATTGGTTGGTCACAGGCTTTTTTTTCACCTTCCCTTTCTTATTTTTTTGCCAATTCCTTTTATATTGTCTGTTTTTCTGTTTTTTTTTTCTCCATCTTCTTCCCTCAAACACACAGTCAGGTTCTCATTCTCACATGCATTTCTCTTTCTCACACACACAGGCTCTCACTGGCACATGCTCTCTCTCATACAATCATTCATACACACAGGCTCTCACTGGCACATGCTCTCTCTCATACAATCATTCATACACACAGGCTCTCACTGGCACATGCTCTCTCTCTCACACACACACACACACACACAGAGGCTCTCACATGCTGTCTCTGCAAACATTCAGGTCCTCACTCTCACACACAATCTCTCAACTTACCTCATACACGCACTCTATGAGCCTTCAGCCTCTCTTTCACCTCTGGGCCTCCTCTTCGCGGGTCGCCGCAGGATGGGCTCTGCAGCGGCCCTGATCTTCTCGGGCTGCGGCAGCCCTGCTACCGGGCCTCTTCCTCTTCTTGGGCCGCTGCGACTTGGGATTCGCAGTGACCCGCGGCGGCGGCTCCTCTTCTGCACGCGCTGATTCTCTTCCTCCTTCCTGCCCACGCGGCTCCGGCAACGTTTACTTCCGGGGCCGCACAGGCAGGAAGGAGGAGCATCAGCGCGTTTGAACGCGATCTTTGTCTTGAGCCTCATCGCTGCAACGCATGAGCCTCCCTGCGCCCGGGGGCATTGGTGGAAGGTAGGGGGAAACTAAAAAACACATTTTAAAGGGTCTGCGCAGCTGAAAAAGAAAAGGCTCGGCACAGCCGATAAAAAAAAAAAAAAAAATCCTGATAGTCCTTGAAACGCTGCGCGTGTCAGCCAAAACGTCTCGGCGTGTCACCTCTGACACGCATGTCATAGGTTAGCCATCACTGAGTTAGACTGTAACCAACTGACAGAGAAATTACAGATTCTCCTGCTGCTAGCAAAACAGGTAGGAGACAGTTACAGTGAGTGTTAGAGCAGACATTGTTTTCTCTTCTAAACCTAAAGATTTTTTTTCTAATCTTTTCTTTAACTCTAGAACTTTGCAGAAAGAAGCTTCAAAATATCTAATTTCTTTCTCTGAGATCTAATAGAGAAAATGATCACAGGTTGCTCAAAGTGTTCTTATTTTCACTTTCACCTAAAAATATGATTATATCAATCCAACTGGGATAGGCTAGTTGAAAAAGTGCTGAAACTATTGTTTGTTTGTTTTTTTCGCCTTCCTTGCCCGATCCCAGCTAGCTTCACTTTGTCTGGCTTTGCTTTCCCTATAGCCTTAAATAGGACTGAAACAAATGAGACAACAAAGGTTCAGATTTTTCAGGGGACTGTACATATTTTGCTTGGATGATCAAATCTATACCAAAAATTGACTCATTCAGATCACATTTCACATTTGGATCATCTAAATGCACATCCCTTTTGAATAAAACTGGCACCAGGACCAATCCTTACGGTCTCCACTAATCACCTTTCTCTTCCCAGAATGAATTCCATTTACCACTACCCTCTGTAATCTATCACTTGCCAGTTTCTAATCCAGTTCACTAATTTTAGGCACACTCCCAAGCTGCTGAGTTTATTTATGAGCCTATATGTGGGACAGTATTAAAAGCTTTTCTGAAATCCAATGAAACCACATCTGGTTCACATTCTTGATCTAATTCTCTGATCTCTGAATCAAAAAAAATCAATCAAACTTGTTTGACACAATCTCCATCTAGTAAAACCGTTGCTGCCTTCAATCCTGCATTACACTGGCTGTAGATATTTTACTGTCCTATTTTTCAGTACAAAGTTCATTAATTTTCCTTTCACTGAAGTCAGACTAACTGAATTTTATGAAATGGGACACCATCTGCCCTTCTCCAGTCATGTGGGACCATTCCTGTCTCCAAAGATCTATTGAAGGAATCCTTCAATGGACCTGCCAGAACCTCTCTGAGCTCCCTTAATATCTTGGATGCATCCCATATGGCCTCATGGCTTTGTCTACCCTCAGTTTTGCTAGGTCCATCCAAAGATTCTCCTTTGTAATTACTATTAGTATGGTATCTAACTACTCCCATATATATATTCTCACCAATCAACATCTGTCCTTTTCCACTCCCTTCTTCAGAGGACACTGAACAGTAATACTTGTTAAGCCTTTCTCCACATCTCCCTCCATACATTTTTTCCTCTTCCGCACTCAATCTTACAATTCCATCTCTGGTTTTCCTCCTTTCACTGACATACCTGAAAAAAAAGCCTTGTCACATTGCACACAGCCCGATTTTAAAAGGGCTATGCATGCGCATTTGTGGAAGGCCCGGCCACGCACGTAAACCCTGCTACGCGCCGAAGTGCTGGGCCTCTCCAAAGGGGCAGGCTGAGGGTGAGGTCTGGGCAGGAAGGGGGGGCGGGCCAGGACAGTGCCATTTGATGCTGTCCCAGGGAAGCACACACCAGCAGCCCGGCTGGCGCATGGAGGTTACTTCTGCCCCCAAGGAGCAGCAGAAAAATTGAATTAAAAAAAAAGTAAGTAGCTAGGAAGGAAGGGGGTTAGGGCTCAGGGAGGTGAGGAGAGGAGAGGGGAAAGGGTAGGAAGTTTATGTAGGGGTGGGAAGCCCTACTCCTGTTGCTGCACATGGCCTTTTAAAATTCCCCTCCTCCTGCGTGCGCATAGGGGCGGATTTTAAAAGGAGCGCGAATAGCCTACTTTTGTTTGCGCTCCAGGCACAAACAAAAGTACGCTGGATTTTAGTAGATACGTGCGGAGCCGCGCGTATCTGCTAAAAACCTGGATCGGCGCGCGCAAGGCTATGGATTTTGTATAGCCGGCGTGCGCCGAGCCGCGCAGCCTACCCCCGTTCCCTCCAAGGCCGCTCTGAAATCGGAGCGGCCTTGGAGGGAATCCTCTAACGCCCTCCCCTCACCTTCCCCTCCCTTCCCCTACCTAACCCACCCGCCCGGCCCTGTCTACACTCCCCCCTTACCTTTGTTGGGGGATTTACGCCTCCCGGAGGGAGGCGTAAATCCCCGCATGCCAGCGGGCCTCCTGTGCGCCGGGCCGCGACCTGGGGGCGGGTACGGAGGGTGCGGCCACGCCCCCGGACCACCCCGGGCCGTACCCACGCCCCCGGACCCGCCCCCAGAACGCTGCCGACACGCCCCCGAAACGCCGCGATGACCGGGCCCGCCCCCAACACGCCCCCCTCGGAGAACCCCGGGACTTACGCGAGTCCCGGGGCTCTGCGCGCGCCGGTAGGCCTATGTAAAATAGGCTTCCCGGCGTGCAGGGCCCTGCTCGCTTAAATCCGCTCGGTTTTGGGCGGATTTAGGCGAGCAGGGCTCTTAAAATCCGCCCCTTAGCCATCAGATTTTTTTTTTTAATTTATCAATCTTTTACATTATTTTTCAAGTAAACACTTGAGATGCAAAAACATGTGATTAAAACAAATATACAACTCTGATATACTTACAATGAAACAATTACATCACATGTTTCTATTTAGACCACTATAAGAGCCAACCATGATCCAAGTATGCACAATCCTAAGGAAAAATCATAGGAAATTAATGGTAAAGGGTCTGATTTATTTATTCAAGATCAACTGCTCTCTTTCAAGCTTCCTTAGCCAGACATTAGGAACTATCCTAATCTCCCCTCTTATTACTAGGAAAAGTAACTAGTTGGGGAAGAAGAAAAAACTGGTATGAAACACCCTGATATTTTATCAGGCATTTACAGGGAAATTTAAGAACAAATAGTGCTCCCAACTGTAAAACTCTAGGTTTTAATAACAGAAATTGGCATCTATGCTTCTGCATTTGCCTAGAAAAATCAGGAAACATCTGTATTTTACAATTCAGGGATGGTTCCTTCCGATGTAGAAAATATATTTTTTAAAAATCCATTCCTTATCTGAATCGAGTAGATACATAACAATGAATGTAGATGGTACAGCCAAATCATCATCCAAATGTTCCAAAATATCTGAAATATTCATCTTAGGTGTATCTTTAGCTTGAATATCTTTCTCTTCTTGAATTAAACTCTTCTGTATTTGTGGTATATAATACAATTTAGCAGTTATGGGAAGTGTCTCTTCTGGAATTTTCAATATCTCAATTAGATACCATTTCCAGATATCTTTAGGTGATGCATATGAGATTTTCGGGAAATTTATACAGTGGATATTCTTTGCACAGGATACATTTTTCAACTTAAAATTGAATGAGGTGTTTTCTTTAATCAACTTTTGCTGAGTAAGAGTAAGACTTTCAATTTTAGTACTGTGTAAATCCCAAATCTTTTTACTATCTCCCAAATCTTTTTCAACCAATTCCAGTCTTCTGTCCACATCTTGAACTGCTTTAGAAATATTATTAATTTGAAGTGAAACATTAGTATTCAAAATATAAATGGCTTCCCATATCATTTCAAGGCTAATCTGCTGAGGTCTCACCAAGGGCCTCATTTTCTAAAGTATCGCAAGCCTGAGATACTTTAAGGAATGAGGGGCGGGGGGCCGAAACGGGGGGCAGGCCTGCGCTAGCCGGCAGCGATTGCACCATCGTGGTGCGATCACTGCCGGTTTCGCACCCAATAGCGCCACCATAGAAGGTGTAGCTATTGGGCGCGAACTCGGACGCGAAAAGGCACTTACCTTTTCGTCATCCGCGGTATCTTCGCGGAGTCGGCCCCGGTGACGCCCCGACTCCTCCTCTTCCGGGGCCGATTCCGCCCCCATTTTGGTATCGCACGCGATAAAGGACATTTTGCGCGTGAAACGTCCCTTATCGCGTGCGATCCGATTAGAAAATGAGGCCCATAATGCTTTAGGCCTTTGTTTGTACAGCGCTGTGTAAGTTATGCAGCAGCAGTTGCTATTCTTAAGAGAAACATGGGTTAACCTGCACAGCGCAGCAGATACTACCATAAAAAGCTTGCTGGGCAGATTGGAATGACCATTTGGTCCTTTTCTGTTGTCATTACTTTGTTAATATGTTACTTTAGAAATGTTTAGTAGTAGTATTAGTAGAAGGCCTTTCCCCTTCAATAGAAGACCTATTTTGGTGTTTACTGAAAGAAAGATAGGAATTTAGCCCCGATATTGAGTATGAACCTTTCAGTTCATGGATAGCCCAAGTTAGGGCTCTATTTACAAACTCCTATTTGTAAGAAGCTAAAAAGGATGGAGAGTTAAAAATTGTTTTTGAATGCCACTGTTACTTTTACTGTCATGATGATATTAGCTTCTCTCGCTAGCAAATTAGATGGCCTATTTCCTAAAGGTTTTCTCCCATTTTGTGTTTATGAGAAACATGCTTAGTAAATAGGGCCCTAGATTCTCATGGTAAGGATACAGTTTATTGAAGAGCCAGTGTAAATTATTGATGCAAAATGATTTTTGGCCTGACCATCTGTTATAGATCCTATCATGTAAACAAAATATTATTTATTTATTCATTTATATTTAGTTTGATTTATATTCCGCTTTTTGGCATTTCAAAGTGGATTACATTCTGGTTCGTAAGTATATCATTATTATTTTTATTATTTTTATTTGATAGGGGGCTTTTGGAGGACAGTGCTGAAAAATTTACAACAATGCAATAAAAGTATTTATTTATTTATCTACTTATTTATTGAGCACTCCTAATGGGGGATGTTTTATGTCTATCTTCTGTACCTCATTACTAGACCAAATATTGCTGTTTCCAATTAGTAATCCATTTCTTACTAGGGGCTACATTTCAAAATATTTACACGTAATATTGGAAGTTACATGTAAGTAGCATGTACACATGTAAGTAGTGTTTTGAAAGACCCTGAAGTATGCGTGTAGTAGCAGTATAGCATGTAAACGTGAAAGAAAAAGTAAAAGGTGAAATAGTGGTGTTTTAGAGTGAGGTTCAGAAATTCAAGTGCAAGCTATATTTTGCAAGTGGAATGCTTGCATTCCTTACTGAACTTGGACATATGCTTTTGCACTTACTAATTAAGCCATGGAATTGAAATTGCATTTGTCTTTTGTTTGCAGTTTTTGGGTGGGAGGTCTGGGTCAAGTGGTGGTGGTAGGGGGGGTGGTCATTTTGAAGTGCTGGAGGTCCTAGGTTAACTGGTGGAGGTCAGGATGAACTGGGGAAGTGTTGGCAAGCTGGCGATTGCAAGTATGTGCACAATTAGGTATTTTCATAAGCAATTATGCGCACACATTACAACTATGTGTGTAAGTTATATGTGTGCACTTTTATAAAACAGGTAAAGTATGTGCTTAATTATAAATATATGCATGTATTGAAACATGTTTGTGTACTTTCAGGGCAGAAACATGTGGTATTTTATAACCTGTGCAGCTCCCACCACAGTCCCACCACACAGTTTTTAAAATACTGCTGTAACTTTAGACACAACAACTTATGGGGTGTATGTGCTGACTTATGCAAACTATTGAGAATGACCCTCCTATAAACTTGAGGAAGTCACTCAACCTTTTTTTAAATAAACATACACTTAAGCTTTCTGGCACATGCAGTAGTTGTCATATGTGATTTATCTTGTACAATACTGTGTACACTGACCTTGCAAGGAAAAATGTAAAAGAAAATACACCTGGCTTTATAAAAAAATATTTATTTGGACTATGGATATTGTAAACATCACTTCATACTTCATATTCTGCATATGACCTGTCCTTATAAATATTAGAATTATTGTCATTCTTTTCGTGCCTATTTCCCATCGGCCATCTGCTTGTCTTAGAAATGTCCAGACTTCCATGTTTGATGCATAATAGACCTGATGTATAGCTTTCCTGTGTTCTGTTTGCTGCTGTGCTTCAGACTTTTTAATCAGTTAAGTATGACCTGAATAATTAGGAACGCAATAGTAGATATAGGAAACTAAAAAAATAATGAGGCAAATTGTAGTGTGCTGGATCTTGAAAATGAAAAAAAAAAAGTCCTCAATGTGAACTTGAAAGTTGTCAACTCAGACCCTGGCAGACTTTTTATTCTAGGAAATGCATTCAAGAAATGACTGCAATGTTGAGCAGTACAGTGGAACAGTTGAACTGTGATTCTATATAGGCCTATTTTACAACTTGGGAAAGGCATACTGAAGTGTGATAATGTGGATTAGTTACCATAAGTGACTCACCAAAATGACCATGTGAACAAATAATGGCCATTGTTGCTCTAGGTACAAAGTCTATGATATTGCAAAAATAGTTTGCAGTATTTTTTATTGCATTGCCACATGGTATCCTAGTTACCGCACAATAAATCTTTATCTTGTGACAAAAATGAATACTGTGTACTATTTTGATCAAGTGAGACCTGTAAAATATCATAAAAAGCACTATGTCCTCATGAAAAGTATGAGATTCAGTCCTTCATAGCCATCCAGTGCTGTGAGGAGGGTGCGGAGAGCTATGGAACTCAGATGTGGAGGATAGAAATGTGCTTAGAAAGAAAAGAAGAATATATATATCAATTCTAAATGTGTTGTTTATTGTTTTTTCTTAATATTAAGGGACACCAATTTTCTCTTTACTAGTGTAGCTGACCTTGCTAGTGTGAAGGTCCCATCAAATCCAGCAGCCCTGTAGGAGATGCATGCAACCATATATGAATATTGGCCCCACAAGAGGGATGCTGACTTCAGTAGATGGACTCTGATATGTATGTTTCAACAGAAAAACAAGATGAGGAACTTTTGACAAGAATAACCAGATTTGCCCAGGTTATCTGACCTGCCTGTTTAACTTAAGGGCTATAGCTTCTTTCCACAAACAATAAGCTAAGACTGATCGGGACAGGGACAGGTCACAAATGCAAAAACAACCTGAATCTGCTCGGAGAAGAAAGACAAGCTATCCAAAGGACAGTTTATCTGACAGGTCAACTCACAGAAAAGCACAGACACTGCAAGACAGATTGCAGGTCAAGAGGTTGCAGTATCGAGATCAGACCCTGCTGGTCCTGAGTCGCCATGCAGCAGGATAAGTGATCCTCCACCCCGATAGAAAAGGGGACCAGTGGTCTGAAATGAAAAAATGATACCATCTGCCCCTCTATTTGACTACACATGAGCTTTTACTTATTCTTGCTTTGCCTGTTAAAAGCAGCCAGGAAGAGAGCTCAGGGGCTAGCGAAAGAAGAACCATTAACATCTGAAGATGATGCCCTAGCCCGCACCTCCTGTCCCTCCTTGCGATGAAGCAGATGAGCTCTTTTGTCCTGTAAGAGTGCACGTAAGGAAGCCTTGCTGCCACCCAGCTGTTCATCTCAACCTGTCTTCTCTTTTCCAGGGCTCAGACCAGTCGGAGCCCAGCAAGTGACTGGACCAAGAATGCTTGCTCAGTTTGGCAGAAACTGCTTCCGAGACTGCTTCCGAGTGAAACCGAAGCTAATTTCCTAAAGTTATGGGGGGGGGGGGGAGTAATTAATTAAATTTATTAATATACCCTAAGTAAGTCAAGGTCTCTGATATGTTAAGTTCACTAATGATGCAGAGCTTTACTCAGTATAAACCTATGCTGAGCAGCAAGAACTGTAGAGGCATGCGTTGTCTATTTTATTCTAACTGCTAAACCTGAAAAGCCTAACAAATAAAAGTGTTCTTTTCTGAGCTATTCAGATTACAAATTCATAGGATTTCATAGAGGTAATTGTGGCAGGCACTGCCTGACCTGAGCAGGTTACAGAACACCCTTATATTGCTTACACTCCATCCAGACAGCAATGTCAGAGGAAATAGGTGTGTTAGGGAAGTTTGGGAGTATCTTAGGGTTAATGACAAAATTCCTGTGCCCAGTGAGAGTAGGGGGAGTCCTGATGATTGTCAGTCTGCAGCCTGCATCTGAGGGTACCACTTCTTCAAAGAATGGTGCTGGTGTTGGGTCTTCCCTCCACAGGAAAAGGACCAGGAGTGGATCCTTTCTTAAAAGGGGAGTGCCTGAAGAAGTCTTCCTGTCTTTCAAAGGTGTCTTTAGCCCAAGGTCAGGGCTCCAAGATCAATAAGGATGGAAGGATTCTTGGGATTCTGAAAAGGGAATTCCCGAGAGAATGTTTGAAGATAAGAAGTAGTCAGGTTTAAGTCCATATTTTTCATCTGTCCAAAGAGAATACTAGGAGAGGTTTGAAGAAGAAAAAAACATCGTCCTTGGTGGGAGTTCAGAAAGAAAACTGCCTAGCTGAGGAAGGTCCTGATGAGCTGCTGACATGAAAAGGGACTCGGCCAGAGACTCATCTGCTGTGGAATTGAAGGAGAAACAATGAGAGAAAAAGGAGAGCCGCATCCAGAACAGGTACCTGGGTAGATCACTGAGAGGAGGTTTCCTGCCCCTGAGAGCTTATCTGTAGGCATTTGGATACTGAGAGAGACTGAGTTTATTTTTCTTCTTATGGACTATACTTTTCTGAACTGATTATACATCCAAACTTTGGTGTTCCCTGTGGATTTGTTTGTCTGCCATCAGAGACCAGAAAAGACCTTCATTTTTTGCACATCTTTGGTATCAATGTGGTGTTTTTGAATCTCTGTGACTGGATGGGTGTGCAGAAGAGACCTAAAGAAGAAAGGAAAAACCTTAATGTCCTTGAAAAGGTGGGTTTTTTTTAACCTCCAGTGCAGGAAGAACCCAGGGGGCATGGGTATTGCTTTAGCCCATGACCCTCCCAGTGAGCTCAATGCTCTGTCCAAATCAGGGAAGTTGCTACACAATACTTTATTGTGCCTTTTCCTTTTGGCTTGTCTTTGTTAGTGGGTTTAAGTGCTTGAAAGCCTCTGTTGGTTTGTCACCATCTATTTGATTGATCTTTGTTTTACCTTGTGGTACTTGAGCAAATGAGGGGAGAAACAGCAGAGGAAAAGAGAGTGGACAAAGGGGAAGAGGAGGGGAAGGGGACAGAAGTGATTGAAGCAGGAGGAGGTAAAGCAGGACAGGAGAAGAGAGAAAGAGGAAGGAGAGGAGGACAGAAAGGAATTGATGGTGAGAAGAGGAGAGTAGTGAATACAATGCAATCACTTATCTACAGCACCTCAGTTGCAGGGATATGGACTTGCAGATCACCTACATAAAACAACTTAGTATTGATTCATTAAAGATACTTTTTCTATTTTAATATTTCTACCCTCTTAAGAGGTAGAGGGCTTATATTGATCTATTTTGGAGTAGCTTAATTCTTGATAGCTTAAATCTTTGACTTGTAATCTAAGCCTCATTTTCCTGTTGGAGATATTTTACCTTTGAGTGTCATACTAATTTTATCATTTCTCTAGGTATCCTTAAATAGAATCCCAACATATGCAAGTGTTTCCAAGTTCGGCTGAATACCACTATGAACAGTTCGTTATAGCAGATATCACCTTGTCTAACAAATTGACCATACATGCAGTGCTAGCTGGTGCTATAGTCACGCCTTGTCTAACTGGCTGGCTTCTTCCTCTCCATACTGCATGTGAGAGTATAAGGGACCCACCAACCAGCTGAGTTGAAAAGAAGTTGGCCATAGAGGCAAAAACTCACAATAAAAACTTTTTAAAATATGTCCGAAGCAGAAATGCTGCAAGGGAATCAGTTGGACCATATCAAGGGGTTAAAGGGACACTTAGAGAAGATAAGGCCATCGCAGAAAGATTAAACAATTTCTTTGCTTCAGTGTTTACTGAAGAAGATATTAGAGAGATACCTGTTCTGGAGAAGGTTTTCATGGGTAATGATTCAGATCAACTGAACCAAATCATGGTGAACGTGGAAGATGTAGTAGGCCTGATTGACAAACTGAAGAGCTGTAAATCACCTGGACCGGATGGTATACACCCCACAGGTTCTGAAAGAACTAAAAAATGAAATTAGACCTATTAGTAAAAATGTATAACCTATCATTAAAATTATCCGATGTACCTAAGATTGGAAGATAGCCAATGTAATACCGATCTGGGGTGATCTGGGAAACTATAGACTGGTGAGCCTGACTTCAGTGCCAGAAAAACCATGGAAACTGTTATAAAGAATAAAATCACAAAACATTTAGATAGACATGGTTTGATGGGACACAGTCAGCATGGATTTACTCAAGGGAAGTCTTTCCTCACAAATCTCCTTCATTTTTTGAAGGAGTGAATAAATATGTGGACAAAGGTGAACCAGTAGATGTGATGTATTTGGATTTTCAGAAGGCGTTCGACAAAGTCCTGCATGAGAGGCTTCTAAGAAAATTAAAAAGTGATGGGATAGGAGGTGATGGCCTTTTGTGGGTTGCATGTTGGTTAAAAGACAGGAAACAGAAAGTAAGATTAAATGGTCAGTTTTCACAGTGGATAAAGGTAAACAGTAGAGTACATCAGGGATCTGTACTTGGACCGGTGCTTTTTAATATACTTATAAATGATCTGGAAAGGGGTACAATGAGTGAGGTGATCAAATTTGCAAATGACAAAAAATTATGCAGAGTAGTTAAATCTCAAGCAGATTGTGATAAATTGCAGGAGGATCTTGCTAGACTGGAAGATTGGGCTTCCAAATGGCAGATGAAATTTAACATGGACAAGTGCAAAGTGATGCATATAGGGAAAAATAACCCTTGCTGTAGTTACACAATGTTAGGTTCTATCTTAGGAGTTACCACCCAGGAAAGAGATCTAGGCGTCATAGTGGATAAAATATTGAAATTGTCGGCCCAGTGTGCTGTGGCATTCAAAAAAGCAAACAGAATGTTAGGAATTATTACAATGGGAATGGAAAATAAAGTAGAGGATGTCACAATGCCTTTGTGAGACCACACTTGAATACTGTGTGCAGTTCTCAAAAAGGATATATGTGCACTGGAGAAAGTGCAGAGATGGGTGACCAAAATGATAAGGGGCATGGAACGGCTGCTTTATGAGGAAAGGCTAAAGAAGTTAAGGCTGTTCAGTTTGGAGGTGAGACAACTGAGGGGGGATATGATAGAAGTCTACAAAATCATGAAAGGACTTGAACAAGTTAATGTAAATCAGTTATTTATTCTCTCAGATAATAGAAGGACCAGGGGGCACTCCATGAAGTTATCAAGAAGCTCATTTAAAACAAATCAAAGAAAATTATTTTTCACTCAGAGCACAGTTAAGCTCTGGAATTCATTGCCAGAGGATGTGGTTACAGCAGTTAGTGTAACTGGGTTTAAAAAAGGTTTGGATAAGTTCCTAAAGGATAAATCCATAAACTGCTATGACAATAATTAATAAGCATTAGTAGGTTGTGATTTATCTAATGTTTGGGTACTTGCCAGGTACTTGTGACTTGGATTGGCCACTGTTGGAAACAGGATACTGGGCTTGATGGACCCTTGGTCTGACCCCATATGGCATATGACATATCTTATGTAGTGAATGGGAGGATGCCATGAAGAGAGAGAACCCTCTCAGCAACCTGTGAATGTGGAAGTGATATCATAATTAGTAAGAAATGCAAGAACACATTAACCCAGACTCAAGATTTGCAACATTCCATTCAGCATGAGGAGAATAGCTTACTTCTCAATCAGGCCTTGAATTACCCCTCACCACTCTTCAGGAACAAGTCCAGCAAGAGGTTCTTTGTGGTAAATGACAAGTTGCTGAAGGAGATCACCATGGCTGTCAGATATTTGGTAGAGCCTAGCCATACTGTAGACCTCTACAAGAATAGGAAAATGAACTGCAAACTACTACTCCAGTAAAGATAGTGTAGATATGAGTTCATCAAACCAAGGGAGACCATGCACAATGCAACTCAGTGTCATGGAGTAAAGACTGAAGGTCATATTGGTACCTAAAATGTCAAAGATCATTTAGATGGCCATAAAATAGCCACAGTTCTGGCCACAGAGGCATTAGGTGAGAACATTCTAACTACACATCACACATCCATGGAACAGGGGCTTCTGCCTTAAGCCCAGGGAGTGGTAGAATGGACCTCTGCTCCCTCAAGAGCCATCAGAAATACATGCTTTTAAACAGTATAAGAGCATAACTATCATGGGCAACTAGAAAATACTACTGGGAACAAGCTTATGGCCACAAGATTTTGAAGAATACTTCTACATTTCCACTTTGTTCATATCTCCAAATAAGGATTATACACTATTGCACACTGTTTACAGGGGGAATGAGGCTTAAAATACTACTATTCATGCAACAGTTCTTGCCACTGAAGTAGAAGAAGAACAATGCACATCACTAATATGGTTCACTTACATGCTCTTCCACTCTATTTCATAGGTCCATATATTAGGATTAGCAAATTCATCACACCATCCTCTACTGCTTGATCCTATGATTGCTGCAAGTGGATTCTTCTGCAGAGATGGAGCTAAAGAAGGAAGAGAAGGAAGCTGAAGAGAATGACCTGGATGTCATCACTCTTATTATTTGACTCCCATCAGGAAATGGAGAGTCAGTGTGTAGGAAACCATGCTAAGAAAAAGACCCTTCAGCAAAAAGCTCTTTCCATGAGCATTTTACCACCCATTCTTCATGCTCCTTCTTTTAGAATCCTCAGCACCACATGTGAAACCCTAGACAGCTACATCCCGGTGCCCCTTCCTAGAACAGACACAAATGAAAAATTGTGTCAAGAGTGGACAAAAGAGTTAAAAAAAAATGAATCAGTCATTTGAGATATGCTCTGTCCTCATCCAAATATCTGACCACCTGCAGCTATAGAGAACAGCATCATCTCATGTTAGGATTGTGGATCGTTGTGTTGCGGTGAGGTTGACACAACCTACAGGGAATGCTCTGTAGATCCTAAACACCAACTGGCAGAGTAGATCGGTGCAGAGACTGAACTGGAGCTTCGCTTATACCAGCCCTTTTCCCCTTGGGTTGAGCCTTTGAGTTCTGGGGACCATCAGGTCTTAGGTGGCAGTCTCTGGGGCGTAGGCAGAAGAGTAGATCTGGGGTCAGATAGAGTACAGAGGCAGGCAGCAGGCAGGAATAATGAGAATCCAGGCTAAGGTTAGTGGCAGGCAGCAGGCAAGGATCTCAAGAGTCCAGGTTAAATTCAAATACCAGGGGTCTGTGCAAGAGAGAGAAAGTGGTAGACTATGTGAAGAGTAGAGATGAAGACAGTCGGGGCTAGGCTGCAGAGATGAAGGCAGGCTGGAGAGAAGAAAGCAAGGTTAGGCAATGCTGAAGAGACAAAGACAAGGCAGGAGAGATGAAGGCAAGGCTGGAGAGATGAAGGTAAGGCTGGGCAAGGCTGAATGAGTACTGCAGCAAGTCTCACTACCCGGCTAGGTAGCCGACCTGTTGCTGAGGTAAAACAGTGTTGCAAGGAGTTTAAATTCCTGGCCATGTGGCATTATCAATGGGTGTCTAGAAGTGTGCTTCTCACTGAGGGGCGCCGGCCATCCAGTGCTCCCTCCATGTGACAGGGGACGGCCAATGGCACGGATACCCTGTCACATGGTAAGGGCAAAGGCCATCGGCGCCATTTTTATTAGTGGCAGCCAACGGCCCAAGAGTGGGAGATCGCTCCCGGGACCCCCACTGGACCACCAGGTACCTGTAAAATGTTTTTGGGGGGGTCGGGTGGGTCGGGGAAGCTAAGGGATTAGTTTTAAAGGGTCGGGGTGGGTTTTTTTGTTTATCGGCTCGGGCGCAGCCGATAAACAAAACCGCGATCGGGCCGAACGGAAAAAAAAACACGATGTGAATCAGAACCGGAATCGGTTCGGATTCGTAGTGCTCGTCTCTGGTATTAAAGGCAGTCTTCCACTCATCTCCTTGTTTAATATGGATGAGATTATAAGCCCCTCTATGATTCAGTTTTGTGAAGACCTGGGTACTTTGAAGGCAGTTGAACAGTTTGGATTTAAGAGGACAGGGGAAACAATCCTTTTTAATGATGGCATTAAGGTCCTGTAGTCTATGCTGTGTCGGAGTGTTCCACATATTTTTGCCACAAAGAAGAAGCCCACTTCAGCGGGAGAAGACGAAGGGCAGATGAAGCCTCTTGCAAGATTTTCCTGAATATAGTCATTCATGGCCTTGGTCTCAGGCTCTGAGAGGTGATATACCCTTCCTAAAGGAGGGTTCTTACCAGGGATGAGCTCGATATCACAATCATAGGAATAGTGAGGGAGTAATGTTTCTGCCTTCTGCTTAAAAAATATGTCCTGATATTTGGCATATTGAGGAGGAAGACCCCTCTGAGTGACTACAAGGGTCAGAAGAGGTGGAGGAATGACAGAGGCAAGGCAGGTGGTTGAACAGGATAGGCCCCACTGGGCCAATTCTAATGAAGACCAGTTGATGGTGGGTTGGTATTTTTGAAGCCAGGGATGTCCCATAATTATAGGGTTGACTGCTAGAGGAATGATGTAGAAGGTGTTAGTCTTGGAAACCAGAAGACATGTGTGGAGAGTCAGAAGGCCAGTACTATCTGTGAGGTGCTTTGGGAGAGGTTCTCCATAGACTGAGGAAATTGTGAGAGGTTGGCTCAGGGGAACAATGGGTATTTTATGATATATAACCAGAACTTGGTCGATGAAGTGTCCCCCTGCACTGGAGTCCAGGAATGTTTCTGAGAATAAGTGGGTTTGACCCAGGGTAATGAACACAGGAATGATGATTTGGGGAGTGGAAGAGGTTCGGCCTATGGTTGACTGCCTGGTCAACCCTAGGCATGGAAGTTTCTCTGTTTCTCAGGACAGTTGGCAACGAGGTGCCCATGACCTGCACAATACATGCACAGGCCTATCTGCCTTCTGCACAACTTCTCCTCAGACGGCTGCAGCCCAGCTGCATGGGTTCTTCTAGGGGTTTAACCTCTGGAGCCCAGGATGTAGCTGGAGAAGGCAGAAGCTGGAAGAGAGGTGCTAAAAGGATAGGCTGCTGAGCTTTATTCTCTCGAGACCTCTCCTGGAACCATCAGTCAATATGCCCTGCTAAGGCGATAAGATTATCCATGGATGCATGAACCTCTCATAATGTGAGCTTATCCTTCATGCGGCTTGCAAGACCAAGAAGGAAGATGGCTGTGAAGCCATCCTCACCCTAGTTCAACTCAGAGGTGATTTTCGGAACTCTATGGCATATTTGATGACAGTTCAGGACCCCTGGTGGATTTGTAACATCTCCGCTGCTAGAGAGGAGTCTCTTCCGGGTTCATCAAATATGAGGCAAAATTCACTGGAGAGGTTCTGGAGCATGGGATCATCATGTTCCCAGAGAACAGAGGCCCAAGCCAGTGTGGTACCACCTAAGAGGGATTGGATGTACGAGACCTTAGAGTGATAATTTGAGAACAGGTCAGCCTGCAGTTAGAAGTGCATTTTGCATAAATTAATGAAGCCCCGACACTGCTTGGGGTTGCCCATGTAATGCAGAGTTGCTGGGACTTGTGCCACTGGTCTGGTGGATTCTGGAAGGACCAGTGGAGAGTAAACCACTGTGACTAGTGTTGGGACTGGCTTGATGATATCCATTCTGATGGCCAATGTTTTCAGGGCAGTGGTAACCTGGTTCAATACCTGCTGTTGTTCCTGTAGCTTTGAGCCAGGCTTGTTATCACTTGGAGCAAAAACAGAGCGGCGGGTCATGGCCTGAGCAACCTATTAGGATTGTGAACCCTTGTGTTGGGGTGAGGTTGATGAAACCTACAAGGAAGACCTTGTAGTTCCTCACCCCCAACTGGTAGATCAGATATATGCAGAGATTGAACTGGAGCTTCACAAATACCAGCCCCTTTTCCCTCAGGTTAAGCCTTTGGGTTCTGGGGGCTGGCGGTTCTTAGGTGGCAGTCTCTGGGGCATAACCAGAAGAGTAGATCTAGTGATAGAATGAGGTCGGAGGTGAGCAACAGGCAGGAATAATGAGAGTCTGCACGGAGGTCAGTGGCAGGGGCAGGCAAGGATATCAAGAGTCCAAGCTAAGGTCAAATACCAGAAGTTCATCCAAGAAAGACAAAGTGGTAGGCTGGATGAGGATTAGAGATGAAGGCAGGCAAGGTTAGGCTGGAAAGGCAAAGACAGGCTGGAGTGAAGAAGGAAGGCTGGCGAGATGAATGCAAGGGTAGACAAGGCTGGAGAGATGAAGGCAAGGCTGATCATGGAATGCAGCAACTCATACTATCCAGCTAGGTAGCTGTTGCTGAGGTGAAGCAGTGTTACATGGCCGTGGTTTAAATATCTGGCTTTGTGACATCATCAATGAGTGCCTGGAAGTGCTGTTCCCATGAAGGGGCCTTCAGCTGGTGTGCATACCTAAATGAAGACCCTGACAGTGATGACATCATCATCCTGAGCATGTGGGAGCACTGATGTCGATGGTGAGGAGGCGCTGGAAGAGTGAGCCAGTTCGTAGTGGAAGCCCTTGAGCTGGCAAATGTAACAGGAAATATGATTAAGCTGAATATAGAGGTCCTGTGCCCACCTAAGCCTCTTCCATGCCCTCAATCAAGTCTTCATGGATCCTTAGTGCACCAAGAAGCCATCCAAGATGCCAGGACCCCTGAACAATAAGTAATCAGAAAGAGTCTGCAATGCTTGGCTGTTTTAATTGGGGTGGGAGGGGGAATTGCTACCTTTCTTGAAATCATTTGCCATGGACTTGCTGCTATAATCCATACTTCTTTGTATTACTTGATATGAACCTTGGGTGATTTCTTACCTTCCTGGATTACTTGTCACGGACTCTCTGTAGTGGATCCTAATTCTCTGAGTAGTCATGCTATGTAATGAATTAAAATTCTTATCAGAGGTTCTAACATTCTGACTTAGGATTAGAAAAAGTGATTAAAATACTTAATTCAATATTTGGCTGAAACTTCTGGAGAAGGTGGAATGCCCCATTCCACTATTTTGTACTACCGTACAAGAAAATGGCACTGGCCGGCCCTGAGAAGGCACCTTTTTATCATCACTCAATAGCACCAGTCTTAGGGCTGACTGACCTGGAGTCTTTTCCATGTGGGTGACCTCGGGGCAGGAGGTGAGTGGGCATCCCTCATGCAACTCTGGACCCCCACAGATGAAGTACATGGATTCTGGGGTGATTCCCATCCCTCAGTCCCTTTGGGTGGAGGGAATAAGAGCGCCCTGGGTCAGCCCTGGGGAGGGTGAGTTGGCTACGGGAGGTCTCAGGGAAGTCTCCAGTCTTCCCAGGAGGACTTTTTATTTTTACTTTCTAAACAAAGCCAAAGTAAATCAACAAAATGTCATTGTTTTTTCTTCTATTTCATTTTGGAAACATCATGAAACGAAATAGGATTTGTCGTTGACATCTCTTATTTTGTTTCAAATGAATGCAAATCCCTACTGAGCAATATCACCTCTTTTTCCTGCTGAGTAATCCTCTTGATATGCACCTAAGCATCTTTCTGGTTTTTTCTGTCACCATATCTACTGGTTTGGCAACCTTGAGATCATCAAATATGATTACCCATAGATCCTGCTCTTGTTTCATTTATAGAATTTCAGCCCCTGCACTGTATCTCTCTTTTGGATTCTTGAAATCCAAATGCATAACTGCATTTTTTAGCATTAAATCTTAGGTGCCAGACTCTAGACCATTTCTCAAGCTTCGCTAGACCCCTCTTCATGTTTTCCCATCTTCATGGCAGTCTACCCTGTTGCAGATTTTGGTATCATCTGCAAAAAGACAAACCTTTCCTAATCGTCCTTCTGCAATATCACTTACAAACTTTTGAAAAGAACTGTTCCAAGGATCAATCCCTGTGGCACACCAGTAGTAATGCTCCTTTCCTTGGAGTGAGCTCTATTTACCAGTACCCTCTGATGCCTCCCACGCAACCAGTTTCTAACACAGTCACTTTAGAGCCCATACCACGCTTCCTCATTTTATTTATTGCCAACTCTCTGGTCACCCAATCAAAAAATAAATTGATCAAATTTGTTTGGCAAGTCCTACCTCTGGTAAACACAAAGGATAGATGCCTATGTCTTTTTCTGAATCTTTATTGGAGTAGAGACGTATAGAAAATGTACTGCTCGACTCAGGCCGAGTTTCGCAGCTTTCACAGCTGCTGCCTCAGGGGCTTGAACACTTTTTGGACTCAAATTCGTTAAGGTGGATTAACCTCATAACCAACTATCGTTTGTAGGTAATCCGCAAAGGTAATAAATCTTATGCTTTACCGTCAGATGTTTCGTCTCTACTCTCAGAAAGCAAAGCCATCTATCCTTTGTGTTTTCCTAACTGCTTTTTTTAGATCGCCTACCCTTTTGTTTCCTGGGTCCTACCTCTGGTAAAACCATGTTGTCTCAGTTATTGTCATTTGTTGAATTCCAGAAACTGGACTGTTATCACTTTTAGCAGCGATTCCATTGTTTACTCAGCACAGAGGTCAGACTAACCAGCCTGTAGTTCCCAGCCTCCTCATTTAAACTTTTATGAAAAAGAACTCCCATACACCTGCCTCCATTCCTCTGGCACTACTTCTCACTCTAAAGCAGCCGTGAGAAGCTCAGCCAGCAGAGCTGTCAGAATGTGCCTTACTTCCCTTAAAACCTCTTTTCCACGCTGAAGAGCCTTTACCTTTGTAGCCTCTCTTTATAGGGAAGCCGTTCTATCCCCTTTATCATTTTGTTGCCCTTCTCTGCACCTTTTCTAGTTCCTCTCTATGTTTTTAACATAATATTAAAAGAATTGAATAGCAACTGTGACAAAATAGATGTCTCTTCACATAAGGTAATATAAAATGAAATTAAAATCAAATCAAATGAAAATACCCCCATTTGTGACACTAAAACCATTTTATTATTTCATTTATGTAATTATTCCATTTCTGAAATATTCATCCAATCATAAGAGTCCAGACAACTTAGAAATGTCATAAAAACACCATAGAGAAACAATATAATTGAATTAATCAGGAGCACAACATAAGACAAAAGCTGACTCAGTCTTGCCAGGTCATACATCAAACCATGATGTGCAGGTATCGCATGTGGTACAATGAAAATTAGGGGAAGGGGAGGCGTGTGGGTGGGATTTGGGCAGAGTTATGCCCAGAAGCACTGCGGGTACTAATGTTTTCTACATTATTGCCTGCAGCACAGCAGGAAATAACTACTCCTTTTCCTGAGGTGCTATAGGTGCTAAACTGTGTGGCCTGACTGCAACCGTGGTGGGAGAAAATGCACCGCCATGATGCGGCAGGCTGTACAATTTGCCCCACCCTTTTTTCATTAAAATGCAGCAGTCTGTCTTCATTTCAACCAACCTTTGCTTTTAAAATATAAATATAAATTAACCATAAAAAGCCAGGTTTTAGAATGATATTTTTTTTCTAAAATTTTAATAATCAACCTTCAGCCAGATATGCTTAGGCAAAGATAATGCCGCATCTACCTCCTCGCTGCCCTGACTCCTCCCCTCCCTGCTCCGACTACACCTCCGGTAACCTATCGCACGTGAAAAGGGACTTTTTGCGTGCAAAAAGTCCCTTTTCAAGTGCGATTGGCTTAGAAAATGACCCCCATAGTGAGGTCAATATTCAAACATATCCCTTTATGTAGACTAGCCAGATAAAACTTTTGCGGCTAACTTACATGGGATATTCAGCAACAGAGCTATGTTGCTGAATATCCCCATTTCTGCCACTTCTTAGGTGGATAGGTTATAGTATATTCGGCTAAGTTCACAGCTGCATATATAAGTTTATCCATTTACATACATAAAACTTCGTTTTTGGGCTTATAAATGGCTTCGCAAAAACGCATCAAAGCAGAATATCTTCTTTAGACACAAATAGATAAACGTCTAAATACATTTGACCTGACTAGTTGATGGTTAGATTAATATTCTTCTCTTTAAATTGTTTACCATTTGATTGAAAG
Source organism: Rhinatrema bivittatum (assembly GCF_901001135.1). Taxonomy (NCBI): domain Eukaryota; kingdom Metazoa; phylum Chordata; class Amphibia; order Gymnophiona; family Rhinatrematidae; genus Rhinatrema; species Rhinatrema bivittatum. The sequence goes on from NC_042616.1 coordinate 303,094,870, forward strand.
CTGAGAGATCGAGTACATTTTCTTTCAACTGCAAAATAATACATTTCAGCAGTATTTGCTGACCTTTCAGTTTTTGTATGATAACAATGTTATCATGACCTAGACTGCTGGATCCTTTGCTGTGGTCATGAAAATTCTTCACCCCCATGGCATCTAAAACCTTAGTCATAAATTGTGGAACATAACTTGACATCCAGCCCTTCAGTTCTGCAATTGTCTTGACAGGAAAACACAAGGTCTCAGTGCCTTATGTGACAATGAAACTGACAGAAACCAAGCAATCAGCAACTTAATTCATGTTAATACTATTGCTTTTCATAGCTTGTGAGAAGTTTCTGGATGACCTTGAGTTTATACATTGTATAAAAATGTCCCTCGCACAACTCTCTATTCAACACAATTCTTTTTTTCAAAAAGAAAGATATTTTTGTTAGTTCTTGCATGACATTATGAAACTAGATGATGAAATTCTTCTTTACATGCCTTCCTGGCGCCTGAATAGGTTCCAAAATTTTTAACTGATTAGAGTCTTCAAAGTGTGTCTGCCAGTTTTTTTTATTCTGCATTCATCTTTTGCACTCATTAGACAGGCTAAAAGTGCAGCAGTGTGGATTTCTTGATCTATTATATTTATTCTGTTCAAGGGATCAACATCTTCAGAATGATGTCATTTGTAAGTCACAGTTGATGAGAATGATATTCTTGTTCAGTGTAACTGAAAGATTAATAGTGTGGAGGAGATCGAGTGATATTCTTTTGTATTTTAATTTTCTACTTGCCCAGCAGTGCTCTCTGTTGGTAAGTACTGGAACATGTTATATGACTTCACCATTCAGCAGTAGCTTGGCCAGCAAAATGTAGCATTTTATGAATACATTAGAATAATGGTAGTGTCTGCAAACTGCAGAGCTTGCACAATTAAAAAAAAAATCTATGAATCTATTAGTATAGCTCACATAAGGCAGTGTACAACAGAGTCATCTGTTTTGACAAGTTTTCTTCCACACTTATCAGCAAGGTGGTCAAATAATATGGGAACACAAATAGCATTTCTGCCAATTTACTTTGTATTGCTTTATTGTGCCTTGTTTCACTGAAATAAAAAAAAAAATTAAAATAGAGTCCTATTTTACTCTCTGAAATATGTTTATGCTTTTTATAATAGCCCTTCAAACTTCTTTGCTTTTCTTGTCAGTATAAAATTGTATTATTTTCTTTTACCATGTATTCAAGTAAGATGCATCTTTCAAAGTGCTGATTTTGCGATTCACATTATAATGGCACTCACTCAATCCGTTTTCAGTTTCTATTTGTACCTGTTGTGCAGGCTGCAGAGTTCCAGGTTTCCCTTAGAGACATCTATAGGACTTGTTACAAGTTACTATAATAAGCTTCTGATACTTCCCTCACTGAAAATGGTGACAATAATAGCAAATGAGAAGATGATGGCATGTAAGGAGGTGTGTGGCAGAGCAGGATTAAGGTGGGGGCACAAGCAGCATGCCCCCAAGCTTACCTATTCATGGGCGCTTACCTGTTCACTTTTGATAAAATTACACATTTAAACAAAACAGATATAGGGCTGAACCATCTAATACTTAGCCTAAGCTAGCTGCTTGTGCTATCATTTAAATCTGAAGAGTACATTAGTGCTTGATGTAATGAAAGAAAATAACCTATACGTGACAGGCAAAAACTGGTTATTTTTCATCCTGAACTGGCAAAATAAATTACTTCTAAGGGAATCTGGCAAATTGGAAATCCTACTGATATAAAAAAAAAAAAAAGGCTGCAAGCTTGCAGATGCTGTTGAGTAGCTAAGGGCTTGAAGTCACTGCAATATGACATGATGACAGTGCAAAGGACCAATGGGCAATACGTGAAGGAGTGCATAAGGGGATTAGTTAGCGCCTCTACAACCCACGTCCAAATGCGGGTTATACAGTGCGCTGAGCTCAGCACACTGTATTGCATCGGCCCCTATGTGTGTTTTCAGAAAAAGTTAAGGGCATTATGTATGTGCATTCATTTGAAATAAAAATGGAGAATGGGAAAAATGAGTCAGTTTTCATTTCATATCAAATAAAGTGAATTTGGCCCCTACAAGCCAATAATTTTAGTTTTTATTCATTGTTGGCAAGGTTTTGCAAATAGCCTGCAATTTGCAAATAGCATGCACTAGTTGCAATACTTTGCTAAAAACAAATAAAAACAAAAGTACTAATTACTAAAAGAGCCAAAAGTGAAATATGAAACCCCTCCCCCAAGAAAAATGAAAATAGAACACAGAAACAAATTTTGTGGCCATGCACATCCCTATAAGGCAGTGTATTTTATTTATTTTAAAACATGTGGTGCATTCGTTTGTGACGAAATAGGAAATAGAGATGATATTTCCTATTTCGTCGCATTTCGGGGGTGATGAAACAATAAGAAAACCCATGAAATTTCATGCAGTTTTCTTATCATTTTTTTGGGGGAAGAAAGGGCACATTAAAAAACAAACAAACCCCCCAACCCTTCAAATTTTAATTACAACCCCCCACCCTCCCGACCCCCCCAAGACTTGCCCAACCACCCCAAAAGTCCATGGTGGTCCAGCGGGGGGCCCCATCTTGGGCCATTGGCTGCCACTAATCAAAATGGTGCTGATGGCCTTTTGCCCTTACCATGTGACAGGGGCTATCGGTGCCATTGGTCAGCCCCTGTCACATGCTAGGAGCAATGGATGGCCTGCACCATTTTTTAAGATGGCACCAGCTATCCATTGCTCGTACCATGTGATAGAGGCCGGCCATTGGCACCGATAGCCACTGTCACACGATAAGGGCAAAGGGCCATCGGCACCATTTTGATTACTGGCAGCCGACGGCCCGAGAACAGGAGATCGCTCCCGGGAACCCCGCTGGACCACCAGGGAATTTTGGCAAGTTTTGGAGGGTTGCAATTAATTAAATTTGAAGGGCTGGGATGGGTTTGTGGGTTTTTTTGGGTTTTTTTACAACCCCGTTGTAATTAATTAAATTGGAAGGGTTGGGGCGGGTTTCAGGTATCATTTCAGGTGCAGCCGAAATAAAATTGACCCGAACCACAGGAAACAAAATTTCCCATGACAGGCCAATAACGAAGGTCAAAGCAAAAGGTTCAGCCGAATCAAAACTCTATTTGTTACCTGTCGTTCCGATATTCTTGGCAGAGTACTGAGGCATTCCAGGATTAGGTGCACTCTGTTAATTTATATTACACATCAGTCATGTTTTTTCTCTAATTATTGTGGTATTTTATCATTTGTTTTTACAGCATAGTACACATCAGTGAAGATCTGATGTGATTTGTAATGAGGAAAGATACACAAAGATGTGATTTCTACAATCTACTCTCGCCCTAGCTGTTCATACGTCTGACTGTGCATATAAAACTGGCCTCCAAACCCTAGACCGCCACCAAAAGCTTATCTCGAGTTACTAGATGACCTTACTATTTTGATATAAATAGATGACTAATATGTATGCTGCCACAGAGGGGCTCAAGCTCTCTCTCTCTCTCTCTATTTCCATCCCCCCCCCCTCCCCAAGGAAATGCCTGATGGAAACTTCACATAAACATGTGTTGCAATAACTAAAAAATTAATCTAACCACACCCCTTTTTTATTGCAGGTGCTATTCATGCAAAATTTATAGCAAAATAATGAATCTAGGGGTAAAAATTCACATCTAAACATAGGTCTTACTAAAAATCCCATACACTGAAACCAATGACATTTTCTTACACAGAAAGATTAGTAAAACATTGGTGACTGGTGGTACTGTCTTCCGACTTTTGTCCTACCATTTTTGAGTAAAATTATGGAAAAGGCTGCTTATTGGCAGTTAAAGCTTTTTTTTAAAATAATTTATCAATATTCCATCCATGACTATGGGGGTTTGAACAAAGGCATGGAAAGCGCCAGTAATACTGTTGATGGCTATTGATATTCAGATGCAGGCAGACAGGGATAGAGACAATCAACTTGTTCTTTTGGACCTGTCAGCCATATTTGATGTGGTTGACCATAGCCGTTTGCTTGCCAGGTTAAGAACTATTGGTACTGGAGACTCTTTATTAGATTGGTTAAGATCATTTTTGACTGATAGAACTAGTTGTATGTTTTGGGGTAATTCTACTTCTGAATATCAATGTACATGCTTACAGCATTCCACAGGATTCAATACTCTTGCAGATGCTGTTTAAAGTGTATTGTCCAATAATATAATATCTAATGTCATCTATATTCAGATGGCATACAGCTATATGCTAGCATGACCAAATATCAGTCCAAGGTAGTATCAAGGTTCAATGCCTGCTTAGTGGAAATAGCAAAGTGGTTGAGAGATAATATGCTGAAATTTAACTAAAAAAAATAACAGTTATTGTGGATGAGTAGGTAGCGTAATTAGTGGATTAAAAATCTAATTACTGATGGTGAAGACCTATACCCAAAGAAAGTGGTTCAAAGCCTGGGAATTCTATTGGATGATAAGCTTACTATGTCCCCACAGATCTTTTCAGTAGAAAAATCAATGTTTGAGGATAATTAGACAGATAAGATCATATTTGTCTAGGAAAGAGTTGCCTATAGTGATCTATACTTTAATAGTGAGCAGGTTAGATTACTGTAACTTTTTTTTATTATAGACTGTCAGAGCTCACTGTGGCTAGAACCTTGATCAGAACAAAAGCCAGAGCATGTAATGCTTATTCTGAAGGATGTGCACTGGCTTCCTGGGGTAAAGCAAGTACATTTCTAAATACTTTAGTCTGTATATAAATGTGTGAATCGAGCAGGACCATTTGTCAGGAAATTTTGCTCCCTTATATTCTATCACGGGCTTTATGATCATCACAATGAGCTTTAATGCATGTTCCTTCACTTCCACAGAAAGTGGAAATCACTCACTATATGACATTGGTATATGTTACACCAGTTGTGTAGAATATGATTCCATAAAAGATCTGGTTGCATTCTCAGTGTTTGTGAAAAAGAAAGTAAAAACCTGGTTTAGGAGTAGGAATTTTCCGGACGATTGCAGCATGATAGCTGATTATGTAGCTCTCAGTTTTGGGGTGGGGATTGATGGCTATTGTTAGCCTGGATAATCTATGATTTCATTAGGAAAACAGTTATGGGAAACGTTTTGGGGGAGAGAATGTTTGTAAGTCTAATGATATGCCAGTAGGTTATATGTTGGGGGGGGGGGGGTTGTTTATGGGATTTTTATTATTGTATAATGGGGGCATGGATAAATTGTAACACTTTGAGAGGATCTGATGAAGCGGGATATCAAATCAAAATAAATAAATACATTTTTTATGAAAGAAAATGTTAGGCTAACTAACATATTATGTTCAAGAGTTTATATTAGATTATGACATTCTATGGGGCCTATACTATAAAGCATTAACATACATTAGTTTCCAATGATGCTTGTGAGATTTATTAAATATATATATATATATATATATATATATATATAATCATGCTCCTAATTTTATTTGTTGACTGCGTGGACAAAACCACAAGAGACTACTTTTCTTGAGTTCCCCAGGACCCCAAAGCACTGCAAGGTGAAAAGAATTCAAATGTTTCACAGATTCCCATGCTCTTTCTGGCACATGCAGAAGTGCTATTTTCCCACGTATTAGTGGTATGTTTTTATCTGTTTAAGAGATAGTATGTTTGTTTGTTTTTGTGGGTTTTTTTTTTTTTTTGGTGTGTTGCCTCATGGATGTTTTACAGTTTTTGCTATATGCAGCTTCTAGCCTTGGTAAAGCATGTGAACATCAGTTTAAACAATAAATCAATAATAATAAACAGATACACATATGGACTTTTTGGGGATCAACAAGCAGTGCTTTAGTAAACGTGTTTTGAAGGAGGTCCGGACAATAGGACGAGCTTTAACTGAGCAAGAATAGTAAAAAAAAAAAAAGGGATAGGCCAACTTGTTTTACTATTTGCTTACTGATCGCAGCCCCTTGCATAGCAGAACTAGGATTGTACAGCAAATGCTGATATTAGACAAACACTGGGGAGAGAAAATGCAAACGCCAGATCTGGAACTGTCCCACTAAAACAGGAAACAAGGTAACTATACATTTTCAGCAAATTAAAATATATTCAAAATAAAATTATGATTTTTCAGCATTGTAGCCAGAGGAGAAAAAAAACCCAGACAGATGGAATGCAGGATAAAAATATAATTGCAGTAGAGGGGAGTTACCAGCACAATTTCCAGAAAGAACCAGGAGCTGATAGAAGTCAGAGTGGATTTATAATTGCAGGGATGACAGAAATAATATATTGAAAACCACAAAAAATGTAAAGTGCATGTAAACCCACAGTACTATATCAAAGAAAAAAAGGGGAAAAATAATAATCTAATGGTTTCATAATTCATTAGGGTCTTTAGGGTGTCATGCAGACATGCAGAGACCTGCACTATCAGACTGAAACAGAGCTAAGGAATGAAGGTAGAATAATTCACCAAACAAGTCCATCTTTAACTAAAGCCCAATATTTTCATCAGAAAATAATTGAGCCCAATATTCAGTGCCATTTAGCCGGCTAATGGCACCATTTAATTATGTAGCTGTGGGTCACCAGCTGCCAGTTGGCTGGCTAACTTTTTATCCAGCTAATAACTACAAAAAGGAATACATAAATATGTATGTATGTATATATATATATATATATATATAAAGAATGTATGTGTATGTATGTATGTATGTACATATATATATATATATATATATATATATATATATATATATATATATATATATATGTACATATTTAGGTACTCTCTAGTAATTATTTACAATTAACTATTCTGTATTATCTGATTTTATTTATTCTCTGTTAGATTTATTTGAGCAATAAGAGGATATATCATAAAGACCTGGAACTATGATATACTGACTCTGTGTGTGTGTTTGTCTGAACCCAGAACAGAGACATGGCAGGGGTGTTTTAGGGTGGAGCCACTTGTCTAGCTAATTTCACTAGATAAAATCCATTATTCAGTATTATATAACTTAGGCCTGGATTCACCAATCTATCGCAGAATGGTGAATCAGCAAAAATGGGGGGACAGGCCTGCGAAAGCTGGCATCTATTGCACATCCGAGGTGCTTTTGCTGCCAGCTTTCGCACCCAATAGCACCACCGTGAAAGCTGTTGTTATTGGGCGCACTACTGGCGACGATAATGTTACTTACCTTATCGCCACCAGCGAAGACACCGCCGAGTCCGCCTCCATGCCCTTCCGCCTCCTCCCCTCGCCACCCCAACTCCGCCCCCAGCATGCTATTGCACACAAAAAGGGCCTTTTCAGGTGCGATAGAGGCATATCACACGCGATAAGCCTTTGAAAATGACCCCCTTAGTTAGCCAGATAAGTCTAGGACAGCTATTTCGTTCTCATAAAATGAATCTGAAAAATGTATCCAGTTAACTTTAAGATAGCTGTGTACATTCAGCAGTATGGCTGTCCCACTTAGCATCTCGGCCAAGTTAGCTGGATTAGTTTATCCAGCTAACATGGGAAGCCGGATAGTCTCTCAATATCAGACCCTTTATGTTTTAATCAAAAAGTGTGGTTTTAAAATGCACTATTAATACACCAATACCTAATTTTTAGGCTCATTCCAGACAAATAGCAAAATAGCTTTAGCTTAATGATATCCTCCAGCACATTTTCCTAGTCTTCATCGAAAACTGGACAAATGAACTGCACTGTGGTAGATGACTGTACTGTGATAAAAAAAAAGTATATATATATATATATATATATATATATATATATATATGATAGGACGTTTAATATTCTAAAGATATTTTAACCATAGAAATGAATGCTCAGTTTCATCGTTTGACATACAATTTTGCCATCAGTGTTTGATTGATCCATGATATTTTATATTGATTGACTCTGATGTGAATTCATTGTGCGTTAGAAGCTGTTCCTTCTCAAACCTTAACAATTATTTTTTACAAATATTTTTTAAATAATATAGGGTTTTCTCACCAAAATAGTAAGAGTCACCTATGTATGATTACTTCTAATATCTCCCTTTCTATTCATTTCAGTATACATTCTTTCAGTGGTTGGGGCACTTTTCACGCTTCTTTTACTCACAGTTCACTGGGATGTACCATCTGCTCTTCATGCTACCCTCACACTGACCTGACTCCCTTATCCAAAGCACACTACCCTTTTAGAAGAATATGCCTTCTCTATTTCATACACACTTTTCTTCTTTCTTCATGCAGTTTCTTTAACCCCTTATAATCATAATCCATTTCATCCATACAAAAATCACCAGTCCTAAACTATGCTTTTACTTTTACACCCCCTACACGTCCCCCAATCAGTAACCCTCCCGTCTCAATACACACACATTTCTGTCTGCAGTCAGTTGTTTACATTTGCTTCCAGACTGACAAATCATGCTGAAGGATTCTTTTCTGATGTGGTTATACACAACAGTACATTCTTTCAAATTATTCAGGCTAAGAAGGGCTAAATCGCTGCTATAAGCTTTTGGTATGAGTAGTAGAGGGGTAGAACAGCATGATTTCTCCACTGCCCCTCAGTCAGTGCTGCTGCTGCTGTTGCAGGTGTGTCCCTGATACTTCATGTTCTGACTCATTATTTCAGTGCAGAATGTGAAGGAAGGTGTGAAAATGGATGAAGTCCAAGTGGCAGACAGTGAAGACATGCATTTGTAGGAGCGCAATGGTGGTAAACCTGTGCACGTTCACTTTGAAGTGCCAAAAAGCAGAATATAAAAATAAAAATGCGGATGTTAATTTCTTTTTTTACTTTTTCATAGCAGGGTAGAGCCAAGACAGAAGAGCCTTATTCATTTCAGACCAGCTGTACATCCACTCTGGTATTCTCCATGATCCATTCTAAAAGTGTCATCTGTAGTTGAATTAACAAGTATATAATTGGATTCTATGGGAAAAGAGAAGGAGTGGATAAATTGCCCAAGGAGTTCTGATGTGAAGATTCATTGTTTTTTGAGAGCACGGTTTTTCTTGGCTGTGGATTGTTGCTTTACTGATGTTGTATAGTTTGTGTGTCTGCGTTAGGGGTATTTATTTTAAGTAAACAATTATTATACCTAAGATAACCTCTTTTCGTATCCAAAGTTCTCTTAGATAAGTTAAAGGGAAACCTAACTCATGCTCAACATCTCAACATTTCCACTCTGACTCTCTATCCCAGACCACCATCACTCTTCTCCACCCCCACCCCCCTCCCCACACCCTCCGCCTCTCTGGTCTACTACCAACATTCCTCCTTTCCCTATCTTAGCCTTCCATGGTCATTTCTTCTCTCCTACCTGGGTCATCACAACCCCTCTACCCCCAATTTGAGCACCACAATGCCATTGTGCCTCCTTTTTCCCCCAACTGCAATACCATCTAACTGGCAAACAGTATTTATCAGTTTCTCATATTTGTTCAAACTTTATTTAAAAATTCTGAAATTCATATTCAAAGCCTTTGTGCATGTAGCTGTTGGACTCACATGGACAAAAGCTGAGTTTTGAATGTTTTACCCTTACCTACTGCATACATTTTGTGTGCACAAAATTTATCTGGACAAAAGGGTGCATCAATGGAGATGTTACAAGGGCAAGGTTAAATTTTAGCCAGGGAGCACATATATTGAGTTCTATCTGGTTAAAGTTGCACGCACAAATCTGGTTGGAAAAACAGATGTCCTAACTAAAGAAGAATGCAACTTTATCTGAGTATATTCAGTGATAGACTTGTGCAAGTAAGTTCCACTTAATTTCCAGGAAAAGTTATGTAGATAATTTTCCTTGGATATTTTGGCCACTCGCTGACTTACTGAATATTGACCTTAATGTACTCTTTGGAGAATCTACAGAGTGTGATCTTTAAATTGATCAACCTTTGTTGATGGTAGCCCTTACGGTTTCTGAAAAAGTGCGGTTACATCTATGCATTTATAACTCAGATGTTTAGCTAAGTTTTCATCAGAGACTTTTATTTTAAGGTTGTGCTTTTTAAGGAAATGCTTTACTGAAACATAAAATGTATTTTATACATCCAAAGCCCTCATTTTCCCATTAGGTTCTGTGGAGCTGCAAGGGGGAAATGGCTATTGAAAAGGTTTAAATGAGAACATATTTGTGTGAAGCGTGAACATCCATCTCAGCCTAGGCTTCATGCTCTTTAATTGTGGAGACAAGTCTGAGCGTGCTCTGTGTGCTTCCTTTCCAAAGGTGCATGACATCATCCAGTGGGGGATGCCTACCTGAAAAAGGATAATGATGGGTGGAGATATTAAAATGATGATGACAACATATTGCAGGGCTCACAGCTTGGGGCAGTTTTAAAGTCTGCATAAATTCCTATTTGGCTGGCACCACAGAGGTGGCCAGTGTTATTTAAACAAAAGGTTAAACAGTTTTTTTTTTTGGGGGGGTTATCCACAGAAAGCAGCAAATGCTTTTCATTCATGACATGAATCCTTCAAAGTCCCAAATCTAGTTAACTGAGCTAATGATTAGTCAAAGCAAAACCATCAAAATAGTTGGATGGAAATAATAGATTCATAAGAATAGCAAGTGCTTAAAGAGAACATAAAATTGGGCTCCTTTGGATTGCTTAAGAAATCAATGCAAATACAGAGCTGGCACTGGAAGGATAGAGCTGAGAGAGAACGAAAGGGTGGAAAGCGCGGGATGCAATCGCCATCAGTGTATATTTAACCTAAAAAGTTTGCCTAGCAGAAACTGCAACACCATATTATTTTTTTTATAGGAGTTGGACAGAAATGTGTAGCACTTTTCAATTCCATCTGAGTATTGTAACATGTGCATGGTAGATCAGTGGGATTGGGAGAGAGTTCCTCAGGAAGACTTCTGCAAGAAAAACAGGAGGAATGTAAAAATAAAATCAAAATGAGCTGGAGATTTCTCAGAACTCAACCTGTATGGAGAAAGGGAGTGAAGGAGGGTTTGAGGCAGGGAAGGATAGAGCTGAGAGAGGAAGGAGGTTTTCTGAGGCAGTGAAGTACAATTTGAGAAGCCCATTTTTGAAAGTTTTTATTTGTAAACATTGATATTCTGCCTTTATGAAGTTGGTCTCAAGGCGGGATACAATCAAATAAACGTTAAATACCGGTTTTTATAATAGTATCAGAGTTACAAATCACAAATGGTACAACAGGCTGGAAGAGAAATAAAGACAGAGACATGATGGGATTGAGATGGTAGGAATAAGATTGCAAGGCTTGTAATATGAGGGCCAGTAAAAGAAAGGTTAGTACTTAGTAGAGAGAAATGAAGAGTCATCAGGCTCAGGAAGCCATCTTTGGGATTAAGTCTAGATTCCGACAGTCAGCGTGTAAAACATGGTATTATGGGATTTCTGAAAATGGCCTGGGGTTGTGCACATAAAAGTGCACATGGAAGTGATTTTGTGTGGACTTTTACACATACTTGAAAGAGGAGCTCCAGGATGGAGCTAGGACAGAAAAACCATTTACACACATATGTTTGATTTTCAAAGATATGCAACTAAATGTATGCAAACACATGTACACCAAGCTGCTCCCAAGCAAGCGTACATGTGTGTGCATATGCCATGCAGGTTTCCACACACACATGCTACTTTTCAAAGCAGACTTCAGCCCTACAGAGACTGTTATAAAATTATTCTCGAAATAAACAGAAGGAGCAGGTGAAGTGACTGAGTGTGGAAACTCCGGCACATCAGTGTTGCGCTCCCCGGCCGCTTCCACAGCGTGGCCATCCCCGCTCACCTCGCTACTCCATCCACCAGCACTGGGCTCACCTCCTCTGTGTCCTCAGCCAGTTCGCGGTACACCGGCTTCCCCACTCGCCTTCACCCAACCAGGCCTCACAGCAGAGCTCCCGCCGGGGCTCTACATCTTCCTGCTCCATGGCCCCATCCCTAGGCACGCACGCGGCCAGTGTCATTCCATTTAAAGACCCAAGCGCGGGAAACCTTCGGCTGATGCACCCCGATGATGTCACCAGCTTGCAGTATATAAGGCAGGGCTCATTCCCTTGATCCCTGCCTTGGCAATCGGGTCGACATCGTGAGTGTTTCTAGTTTGCCTCTGCGTTCCAGTCTGTGTTCCAGCCTTTGTTCCAGTCTCGTTCCAGTCCTGTTTCAGCGTCCTCCTGTTCCAGCGTCCTTTGTCTCCTCGTCTCCCCAGGTAGTACCTTCGGACTGTCTTCTCGGTACTGACCTCGGCTTTCCTTGACTATGTTTGACCGCTGCCTGCCTCTGACCTTCTGCCTGCTTCTATGACCATGTCTGACCGCTGCCTGCCTCTGACCTTCTGCCTGCTTCTATGACCATGTCTGACCGCTGCCTGCCTCTGACCTTCTGCCTGCTTCTATGACCACGTCTGACCATTGCCTACCTCTGACCTTCTGCCTGCATCTACAACCACGTCTGCACAATGTCTGGAACTGACCTCTGCCTGAACTCGACCACGTCTGACTGCCTCCTGGAACTTGACCTCTGCTTTGGTTGACTACCCACGGACTGACTACTGGTAACTGACCTCTGCTTTGCCTGACTATCCACGGACTGATTATTGGCTCTGACCCTTACATTGGCTGACCACGCTTCCTTGAACCTAGCCTTGATCTTTGCTATACATTCAGAGACACGGTTCTGGCCTTCTCAGGAACCCAGGACTTCCAGTCTAAGTATCGACCGCTCACCCTTGGTCGTGGTGGGCACACCCCTGAACTTCCTATCAAGGAGATCCTGCGAGGCCCACCTAAGACCAGGCGGCCCAGGTAACCAAGGGCTCAACCCGAGGGTACCTTGGCTTGATAGTGGCGATTCTGGCGAAGCTCCAGCTAGCCTCTGTCTCCTCTTGTGCTCCACCTCCTGGTGGCAGGCGCTCTCTGGGTCCGACCAGGGAGCCTACCAATCCTGCACTAGGCCAAGGGTCCACCTCCTGGCGCAACAATCGGGTCTTTAGAATTTGGCAATTTGGCAGGATGCAATGGAAGTTGGAGGTTTTAGCCGTTGTGGAACAGTTATTCTAGCCTATATGTAAATTCCTCTGGCATGAGAGCGGAGTGTCCCAATACTGCAGGGCTTATTCTTAGGGAATTATTCTGTGATCTAACAGATATACAGAGAAGAAAGAAACAAGTCCAAGATTTCTCTGCTGAGAGTAGTACTGTATTATACTGTGCATCTCTGCAGCAAAGAATTAAAAGACAAAAAAAAAACTTCACCTCTTTCCTTGTCCTATAGAGTTTTTCATGAGGGAGTAGCCAAGGTGATGCCAAAAGAGACTAGAGTTTACCATGCCAGCTAGATATGTTTTAATTTCCCTGTGACAGTGGGCAATGATATAATTAGATTCTTTGCAACAAACAACACCTCATAACTTAGCGGGAACAGGTGTCACATAAGGTTCTCCGCAGCACCATTTCAGATTTGTTTGTAGACACATGCCGATTTAATCATTTGCCTTCTTTCTATGTAAGTGGCTCTCTCTAATAGCTGATGAGAGCGAGGTTTGACTCGTCGTGATCACACCTGGCCATTGACATTAGAAAAATGTTACCAAGGCAGAAACCTCTACCTTTAAGTCTTACCTGCTCGCTAATGCTATTTCACCCACGCAAACATACCTGAACGAGCTTGATCACATCAAAGAGAATGAGGTAACTATTGACAAAAACTGTCACAGCTGTTGCTAAGGTGAAAACTGTAAATTCATTAGCTGGCTAAGTGAGAACAAATCTAGATGCCTAGAAATCTTTATCAAACTAGAATCTGCTTAGTCCTGTTGCCTCTAAAAACATTTTTACATTTTCATCATGTATCATTAGCCTCCTAATTTATAACCACTTAGCTGGCTCAATTGTGCATTATCATAAAGATAAGAACATAAGAAGTTGCCATACTGGGTCAGACCGAGGGTCCATCAAGCCCACCATCCTGTTTCTAACAGTGGCCAAGCGAGGTTACAAATACCTGGCAAGTACCCAAACATTAACTAGAACCTATGCCACTAATGCCAATAATAGCAATGGCTATTCCCTAAGTCAACTTTATTAATAGCATTTTATGGACTTCTCCTTCACAAACGTATCCAAATCTTTATTTAAATCCAGCTACACTAACTGCACTAACCACATCCTCTGGCAACAAATTCCAGAGCTTAATTGTGCATTGCTTGAAAAATAATTTTTGGCAATTTGTTTAAATGTGTTACTTGCTAACTTCATGGAATGGCCCCTAGTCCTTCTATTATTCGAAAAAGTAAATAACTGATTCACTTTTACCCATTCTAATCCTTTCATGATTTTATAGACCTCTATCATATCCCCCCCTCAGCCGTCTCTTCTCCAAGCTGAACAGCTCTAACCTCTTCAGCCTTTCCTCAAGGGGAGCATTTCATCCCCTTCATCATTTTGGTCACCCTTCTCTGTACCTTCTCTAGAACTACGGTATATCTTTTTTGAAATGCCTTAACCAGAGTTGCACACAGTACTCAAGTTGTGGTCTCACCAAGAAGCAATACAGAGGCATTATGACATCCTCTTCTTTATTCACCATTCCCTTCCTAATAATTCCTAACATTCTTTTTGCTTTATTGACTTCCCAAGCATGCTGAGCTGATGATTTCAATGTGTTATCCAATATCCACCATGTTTCCTAGATCTTTTTCCTGGGTGGTAACTCCTAATATGGAATGTAACATCATGTACCTATAGAATGGGTTATTTTTCCTTATATGCAACACCATGCACTTGTCCATATTAAATTTCACCTGCTATTTGCATTCCCAATCTTCTAGTCTTGCAAAGTCCTCCTGCAATTTATCACAATCCACATGTGATTTAACTACTGTGAGCAATTTTGAATCATCTGCAAATTTGATCACTTCACTCGTGGTATCCCTTTCCAGATCATTTATATATATATATTGAAAAGCACCGGTCCAAGTACAGATCCCAGAGGCACTCCACTATTTACTTTTTTCCACTGAGAAAATTGACCATTTAATCCTACTCTGTTTCCTGTCTTTTAACAGTTTATAATCCATGAAAGGACATCACCTCCTATCCCATGATGTTTTAGTTTTCTTAGAAGCCTTTCATGCAGGACTTTGTCAAACACCTTCTAAAAATCCAAATATACCATATCTACTGGTTCACCTTTGTTCATATGTTTATTCACTCCTTCAAAACAATGTAGCAGATTTATGAGGCAAGACTTCCCTTGGGTAAAAAATTAGAAGCCAAATGTCTGATCTGGATTCTTTATTGGACAGAGACAAGTTGTCAGTTTTTTAAAATATGTGTTTATGATTTATATTTGTTTACTAGTTTGACTTATTTGTTTGTATGTTGTAGCCCCTGATGCAGCCCCATTGTAAGAGGGTGAAACTCGGCCTGAGTCAGGCTTGTCTAAAGATATTTGTCTCTGTCCGATAAAGAATCCAGATTGGATATTTGGCTTCTAATTTTGTACTGTTCACCTCCATGGCTTGGTTAGATAGCCTCCCTTGCTGTTTCATCAGTCCTTCCCTTGGGTAAATCCATGCTGACTGTGTCCCATCAAACCATCGGGTCGATTCAGTAAAGTCCGTGGGAGAGCGGACGAATGCCTGTTCTCCCGGCGCGTGCACAGGCCACTCGCCTGTATTTAAATTAGGTGGTGCGGTAGAAACGGGCAAAAGGAGGCGCTAGGGACACTAGCCCCTCCCTAGCACCTCCTTTTGACCCGGAGCAGCGGCTGTCAGCAGGTTTGACAGCAGACGCTCAATTTTTCCGGCGTCGGTTCTCGAGCCCGCTGACAGCCACGGGCTCGGAAACCGGAAGCCAGCAAAATTGAGCATCTGGTTTTTGGCCCAACAGCCACCGGCCCATTTGAATTTTTTTTTTTTTTTTTACTTTTTTTATTCTTCAGGACCTCTGACTTAATATCGCCATGATATTAAGTCGGAGGGTGAACAGAAAAGCAGTTTTTACTGCTTTTCTGTGCACTTTCCTGGTGCCGGCAGAAACTAGCGCCAACTTTGGGTAGGCGCTAATTTCTTAAAGTAAAATGTGCGGCTTGGCTGCACATTTTACTTTCTGTATCGCACGGGCATACCTAATAGGGCACTATTAGGTGCCGCGGGTTGAATGTGCATTTTCCGCCCCTTACTGAATAAGGGGTAAGGGAAAATGTGTGTCCAAGGGCAGGTTAACAGTGTGCTCCAATGGAGCACACTGTACTGAATCGGCCTGCATGTCTTTCTAAATGTTCTGTGATTTTGTTCTTTCGAATAGCTTTCACTATTTTTACAGCACTGAATTCAGACTTACCAGTCAATAGTTTCTCGGATTAACCCTGGAGCCCTTTTTAAATATGGGGGTTACATTGGCCACCCTCCAGTCTTCAGGTATAGTGCTCAATTTTAATGATAGGTTACACATTTTTAGTAATAGATCGGAAATTTCAATTTTGAGTTCTTTCAGAATCTTGGGGTGTTTACAATATTAAATAGCTTCTAATATTGTAAAACTAGCTGCCTAAATGTCAGCCTCTTTGCTGACTACCAAAAATGGCCTCAGCCAAAGTCGTATTGCTGAGAAATCTAATTTTAAGCCTGATAAAATGAAAGTTTCTCAGGTGCTGAGTTAGGATCTTGGCAAGTTTTCAACCTATGATAGGTAACCTTTTAGGCAGGCCATTGCAGCTATATAAACTCAGTTCACCACAACAACAGAAAGTGAAGGACATGAATAAAAAATGAAAGAAGCTAAGGAAAGAGGTCAAGCATTTTAAGACATTGCTTACTTTCACTCCTTGCAGGCACTGAGGTTTCAAGCCAAGCAAACACAGTAAGGGCCACTGTGTTTGCTTGGCTTGAAACCTCAGTGCCAGCAAGAAGTGAAAGCAAGCAATGTCTTAAAATGCTTGTGAACTAAGCTTGACACACAGGAGGCCAGAGATCCTCAAAAAGGGAGCATGAACTCAGATGAAGTCCCTTTATGAAGAAGTGCATGGGCTAATTGTTGAGTCCGTTGGTCGCAGAAGGCTGCAGTCTTTGCTGCTCACCTCATTTTGCCCAGTAGTCTCGATTCTGGCTAAGATGGCTGTCTCTGCCTCTGCACACTGACCTCCTTGGTGTTCCCGGATGGCAAGGGCGATCCCGGTCGCCATCTTGAACCCTGAGTGACCTAGGATATGCGTGCATGCCTGCCTCCTTCTTGTGCACTTCATGGCGGGAACTTCAGGGGTGTCCCCTCCGCATGACGTCACTGCCTACATGTATTTAAGCTAACCGGACTTTCCTATCTATGAGTTAGCAAGGATTCCATCTTGCTATTCCTTTCTGTGAGACATTTTGCATAGCTGTACCAGCGTTCCTGGCTGAGTGACTCAGGTACCCGCTCCTTGGGGGACTTGCTGCACTCAGGGCTATCCGCTCCTCGGAGAGCCTCTCCTTCCTGTGTCACCTTCTTCAGCTAAGTGAGCTCTCCTGCATCAGATTTCAGCTGCTGCTACTATGTATTCTCTACTGCATTGTGAGTACAAGACCTTCTATTCGTTACCTCATCTATCCTGCTGTGTGGGATTCTCAGGTTACCGGTTCTGCAGACCACTACCGGATCCACACTGTCTTATGCCAATTGCCAACACCTACCTCTGGCTTACCCTGCACTGCAGACCACTGACAGAGCTAAAACGCACAAGCTATATCTGAAGCAAGTAATTTCCGGGTTACCCCACCTTGCGGACCACTACTGGATTTATCCTGTCTTGTATCAGTTATTCACATCTACCTCCAGCCTACTCCGCACAACGGATCACTACCGGAGCTATCACGCACACGATTGTAAGGAATCAAGGATTCCCCGGGTTACCCCACTCAGCGGACTCTACTGGAGAATCTATCCTAGGTCTTCTAATTCCAGGACTGAGTTTACAACCCGCTCCTTGGATTTCTCTTTGCTGTATAATAAATATTCTCTGACTCCTGTGTCTTATCACTACTGAGACCCTGCCTGTCATGGAGCGTCCCCACAGGGCTCCTTCCTGTGAATGGAGTCAGCTCACTCCACAACCCAAGGGCCCACAAACCAAGTTAAAACATAACACCAATAAAAGAAAGACATGGGCAGAGAGTGGTGTGTTATGGGAAAAAAAATGAGCACTGTAAGTACTGAACATAGGACTACATTTCATTTACATTAATCTAGTTATGTCTCTTACCCCCATCTGGTCCTGGGCAAAGAGAACCATGGGGATGCTCATGGTCTAGGGCAGATCTCATGACCTCCAAGTGCCTCTGCACAAGGGGAAAAAGATTGAACTTGTCAAGGCCCTGATGGTTTTTTGTTACTGGTACTATTCTGCTTATTAGTTCAATTACAGTCTAAAAAAGACGATATGGACATGATAGCTATTATTAAAAACTAAAAGCTTTTTACTGGCACTGATGATAGGCAAAACAAAGTAAAAAATGCTGAATTCACCAATGGTAGGTCACCACACAGCAAAGGAAAGTTCAAAATTTCACAAAAAGAATAATCTTAGCTTCTTCTTCCAGAAATCCCCAGTACTCCAAGACAAGCCAACTTTTTGGGACAGGAACCATCCTCTCTTTGGTTTTCTCATATAAATATTCTAAAGCCAGTTCTTCTCTCTTTCCTCAGATACTTCTTCAACACTGGTGAACATCTGTCTGACTATTCTTTTAGACAGGAACTCTAACAGGACCTTTCCTCAACTGAGCAGTTCGTCTTCATACAAATGCTTGCCAAGGCACAATCCTCTCTAGTAAATTGTCCTCCAAAATGATATCAGGACAAGAAGATGTACAATAATTTAACCTCCTTCCCAAGACTTCTTCTTGACTTCACACACCAAAATCCAAGGATTTCACTCCTTTGTGCCTCAATATTCATTCCTTTTCGTAAGAGCTGGGTACTCTGACCTTGGGCCTCAGCCACCTTATCTGGACAACAATCACCTCTCCTTTAGGCACCTTTCCTCATTGAGAGCCCAATTTTGGCATGTTCCATGTAGAGGAAAAACCATTCTGAGTACCTTCCACAAGGAGAGGCACTCACATCTATGTGAGCCCTTGGGTGACCAAGGCTGAGTACAAATTCCTTCTGCTTCTGGATTCCTGCTCCACACTCAATCTGTATTAGGGATGTGAATCGTTTTTTGACGATTTAAAATATCGTCCGATATATTTTAAATCGTCAAAAATCGTTAGGGCCACGATACAATACCAATTCCCCTGATTTATCGTCAAAAAATCGTAAATCGGGGGAAGGGGGAGGGCAGGAAAACCGGCACACTAAAACCCCCTAAAACCCACCCTGACCCTTTAAATTAAATCCCCCACCCTCCCGAACCCCCCCCCAAATGCCTTAAATTACCTGGGGGTCCAGCGGCGGTCCGGAACGGCAGCGGTCCGGAACGGCCTCCTGCAATTGAATAGTGTTGTCTTCAGCCGGCGCCATTTTTCAAAATGGCGGCGCAAAATGGCGGCGGCCATAGACCAACACGATTCAACTGCAGGAGGTCGTTCCGGACCCCCACTGAACTTTTGGCAAGTCTTGTGGGGGTCAGGAGGCCCCCCCAAGCTGGCCAAAAGTCCCTGGGGGTCCGGAAAACGATCTCCTGCCGCGAATCGTTTTCCGTACGGAAAATGGCGCCGGCAGGAGATCGACTGCAGGAGGTCGTTCAGCGGGGGTTCCGGACCGCCTTGGACTACTCTCCTGCCTCCAAGCCTTCTATAGCCTGTCTCGTGTAGCCTTGTGCTTTTTCTGGCCTTCTGTTCTTGCTATAATGCCCCCTTGACTGCTTACTTTGTGGGGGATTCCTAGGTTTGGGACTGACCTTGCGGGAGCCCCCATAGGGCAGACTCCATTGGTCCTCACGTTCTTGGTGCCTGATGCCTCCACCTGGGGAAGAAGGTGTTTTTGGGTGGTATTTTCCTCCCTTCACCCCAGGAAAGCAAATGGGACTGTTAACAAGGCTGGAAGTATGTACAAATATATACAGGTTTATTAGACTATATAAGTAAATACATTTCAACAAGACTAAGTACATTGCTAATAGAATGTCAAACATCTTACTTATCTACTAGTGGTCAATAGTCTCAGGCTATATACATTTCTACAAGGTAGCAAAAACATTTAATATTTAGCAATTTGAGGTTGTTTGCCCCCACAGTATACCACCATAGAGCATAGAAGGGACCTCTTGAGTTCCCGCTTAATTAAGTGTTATTTTTATCTTCCCCCTCTTTTTTCCCCAAGTCTCACCCATGTGAAAAGATGCAACTGGGTTGGTGGTCAGTGTTGGCCTGGGGGTCCATTGTATCTAAACCGCTGTCATTTCCTTGGTACCACTTCCAATGCACTGAAAGGTCTGTGCCAACGCTGGGGTCCATGCTCTCCTGGGGAACTGCTCTGCCACCCAGTCTGTCACTGGGGTCCAAACCCTCCTGGGGGACCTGATTCTGCCTGCTAGAATGCTTCTTGGGTCAGTGCCCTCCTGGGTGACCCAACTGTACCTCTGGACCTGCTGCTGGGGTATTTTCTTCCTAGGGGACCACTCAATCTGCCAATGGGGTCCATGACCTCCTGGGGTATCACTCAATCTGGCACTGGGGTCTCCTTCCTCTGGGGGACTGCTCAATCTGCCACTGGGGTCCCCTTGCTCAAGAGGGACCCCTCAACCCCTGGATCTGCCACTGTCCTTCGGTGCCTCTCCCGTGGTAGGAGGGTTTTTCCTGGCTTTGGTTTACAGCTCCACTAGGCACATGGCTTGTTTAGCATTCAGTGATTCAGGCCCTCTGCAGTCTCAGCTTTTAGTGATTTTAGCTCCACTAAGCTTATTGCCAAGCATTCACTGTTACCCAGTCTGGATGGATCACCCTTTCTCAAACAAAAGGCCAAGACCATGGGAAGAGAATGTGTGCACACCATTCTATCCTGTCTGGCTTTTTGTCTCTGTTGTCTGAAAGCTGGGTACCCAAGGTACTTCCCTTGTTAGTCAGGGTGAGAATCATTTTGTTTCCTAGGACTATTTTTCAGTACATTTTTCTCACAAATCCCTCTCTCTTTCAGAATTCTCCAATGTAGGACTATGCCAGTCATAGTTCTGTATGATTTAAATGATATTTCACTGCCAAGTTACCAACAGTAGTCCAGGGGCCTATGACATGCAAATTTCCCTACCTGAATCTCTGAATCATCCTTTCAATGGTCATTTAAACAACTTCATAGTAAGGAGTCTGGCAACCTTTTCAATCTCATTCTGTGTTTCCTGGGCTGGCAGCTCATTAACAGCTACATTGTCCTCTTTTTTTCTCTGCTGCAGTTCACTTAAAGGGTAGCATGCTATTTAACCTCCAGCTACCTTGGGGGGGGGGGGGGGGGGGGGGGGGGTTTATTGCTTTGCCCTCTTTTCAGGCCTTTGTGTTCTTGCCTTGTTCTGTGGCCTTTCTGGCCTTCTGTTCTTGCCTTGCCCAGTGGTCTTTTAGGCCTTATGTTCTTCACTTACCCAGTGGCCTTTTGACCTTCTCTTCCAGTCTTGCTTTATGGCCTCTTAGGCCTCTATCTAGCCAGCTCCCTTCGGGCATCCATGTTCTTTGTTCTCTGTTTGGACTGTCCTGTTCTTGGCATGTTGTGTCCTGTCCAGTCCATGTCTTGCCTTTATCTTGGTCTTTCCCCAAGAATCAGTTTTGCTCCAGCCCAGCTCCACCTTGCTTCATCCCAGCCCAGCCTTGCTCCTGCCTACTCAGCCATGCTCCATACCACCCAGCCTGTTTCTAAACTCCAGCCTTGTGCTGTTCGCCCAGTCTTTTCCAAGCTTCCGGCCTTGTACCACTCTAGTCCAGCCTGCTCCAGCTTCCAGCATTCAAAGCCTAAGTCCTGCCGGCCACCAGAACCCAAGGGCTTAACCTGCGGGGGGAGGTGGCTGGTATAGGCAGAAGATTCTTCAGCTCTGTTTCTGTCTTGCCCTGAAATTCTGAACTGCTCCTGTGGGTGTCCCCCAGCTCTTGCTGGGGCCTTCAGTAATGACAATATCTTTCCAGCGGTCTTTTTGAAATATCTAAAATGGGATTTTAAGATGCTAAAATTTCCATCAGTGACAGATCTAGTATGTCACAAAGAAGCATTGCAATATTCTTCTCCAGGAGTATGAAGATAAGTCTTGGGAGTCATTTGCCAGGTTTTGAGAGGATAGGCACAGTCACTTATGGGAGAGAATACAGACTTCATAAGCATTGACGAGGGGAATTTAGTTTCAAGGACAGACTAGCCAAATGAGGGCCTTAAGTGGGATATGACTTGAACTATATTAACAAAAGTGTAGCTGTACATTTCTAGGGCTATAATAGAGGTAAGCTGTACTGACAAGGCCACTGTGCACCTTCCCTTTAGAATTTACCATGTAAGTAGCTAAGAAAAGTGAGGGAAGAAAAGTTCCTTGGTCTGGGTGACAAGGGAGCATGTAAGAAGCTGATTATGAAGTATGCTCTGTTTGTTCCTAGCCCATTACACTACGGCCAAAGATCATGTAAGGAAGATTCTTTGAAACAACAATTAAAAAATAGGTTAAATACATATATTCAAGAAAACCACCTAACAAAATACTAGGTTTCAGTAAACTTTTCTTTTAAGGGGAATTTATAAATGCATCAAATATTCCAAATTAAGCAGAAATTTCCTATGACTTCACAGAATCCCAATAAATGATGATGTTATGGAACACCTCATATAAAAGCAGTATCAAAGTATCAATAGATTTGTTAATTTCCATTATCCTTGTCAAAGTGTATATGAGAAAAGGCTCACGCCACTTTTTTATACTCAATAACAATAACTTTGATACCAGTGCGCAGGGTGAACATATACACGCGTATGCCAGCTCACGTCAATCAACGTGGCC
Source organism: Rhinatrema bivittatum (assembly GCF_901001135.1). Lineage (NCBI taxonomy): Eukaryota > Metazoa > Chordata > Amphibia > Gymnophiona > Rhinatrematidae > Rhinatrema > Rhinatrema bivittatum. The sequence goes on from NC_042616.1 coordinate 303,117,870, forward strand.
AATTTATAACATACGTGCATATATGCATGCATGTTATAAAATAGGCTGAACATGCGTACATTTGTGCACAATTTTGTATGGAAACGCGCATGTATGCGCAAATGCTGCCGCTCCATGTAAGTGGAGGACTTTTGTAAGGGACGTGCCGCAACACCATTACTAGTTTTCCCAGTTCATTCCCAATTCGGAGTGGCATTGGAGGGAATGGGGAAAGCCATCGGGGCTCCCCCTTGTGCACGCCGACCCTGGATTTTTTAACATACGCGCGGCAGCGTGCGCATGTTATAAAATCGGGTGTACATTTGTGTGCCCCGGGTAGCACGTACAAATGTACCCTGTGTGCGCTGCTTTCAAAATCAGCCCCTATATGTTTATTTATTTACTTACAATAATTTCTATTACGTATGCTTTTCCAAAAAAATTTTTTTTGAAACAGATTACAACAATGTTCTGATACAAAAAGTACAGAAAAGCAAAGAAACATAAACCAGGTCATTCAACAAACCGCGATATGCTGGTATCGCGGCGGTACAATGCAAATTAGGGGAAGGGGAGGAGTGTGGGCTGTGTTTGGGCAGAGTTATGTCCTTGCAGTGCTGTGAGCGATAACGTTTTCTACACTATCGCCGGCAGCACCACGGGAAATAATTCCACCTTTTCCCGTGACGCTAATGGTGCAAAACTGTGCGGCCCAGTCACAAGTGCAGTGGGCAAAAAGGCACCGTCATAATGCAGCCAGCTGCACAATTTTGTCCCCCACCCCTTTTTTTCACGCGACTCATCATTCTGCTATAAAAATAGCAGAATGATGAATCTAGGCCTAAAAGATTAAAACATTACTCATCTCAATTAAAAGCAAGTCTAAACAAATGTTCAATTAAAGTCTAAACAAATGCTCAATTAAAAGCAAGTCTAAACTGTTCGATATGTTCCATGTAAACCGCCATCCCGGCGATAGTTATCTCTGTTATCTGTGAACCGGAGTGATATGTATATTATACAGGAACTTCCGGTATATAAAAACCAAAAATAAAATAAATAAATAAATAAACAAATGTAGGTGAAATATCAAAGGTCCAATCCATTTTTACACATTTATTCATCTCCTTCCTCTTTCATGATGTTTTCTTCTTTGAACTCCTTAGTTTCCTCACAATACCTGAATGGCACCAGTTAGTCTCTTCTTCTCCCTTTCGGTATCAGAATGATACTCCTGTTACATCTGTTCTCCATATCTTTCTCCAGTAGATGTTCTTGGCCCTGTTGAAGGTCTCCCCTCTCTCCTTCATCACCTGTAGATGGATGAACATCATCCCAACTCAAGATACAGTTGAGTCTCAGGTTCCTTCATAGTGAAAAGAACCTCTCCCTTGTATCATTAGAACAGGAAAATAGCAAGTAGCAGCAAATGCCCTGGATAATGGGTACTCAGAACTCCCATAAATCAGCATAAAAATATAAAAGGGACAGGGAGGGTGGTAAGAAACTCCCATATTCAAAATAAAAGTGAAGACATTAAGACTTAAACAATAGAAAAATCAGGGAACAGCCATGACACACTGTCCCTGCAAAAGGAAACAGAAAATCCATTCCTTAAGATGATGATCTGCCTTTATATACTGTAGAAATCTACCATGTACTCTCAACCACATGGGGGAGCTATAAACCCCACACTGTTATTTTGTTTCATTCCCTCTACAAATAGACTATTCTTTATTGTTCCTGGTGGGGATCCAACAGGATCTCTGCATTTGTTATTTTGGGTAATTTTAAAAGCAAATTTATATGCATAAGTTTTCTTAGAATATTGACATACCTTATGGGTTTTTGAAATGAATGTTAAATAGGTTGACAAAGATCCTGTGCTTGGAAGGGCTTCTACTTATTCCCAGTATACAGGTCTGCAGGAGCAGGATTGCCCTGAAAGAGAGACCACTAGGGGTTGGAAGAAGTAAACATTTGGTGTCATTTTTCTTTTTTTTTTTTTTTGGTGGATTTTCCCCCACAAATTTTGTTTTGTGTAATGTTTATTTTGATTCTTTAGTTTAAAAAAAACCAAACAAAATAAACATTAAACCCCCTAAAAAACAAATCCTGGCCCGGAAATATGCCAGGGCCAGGATTCTCCCTGGTCCCCACTTACCCAGTCTGGGTGGGATCTGTGGACGAGGCCTTGGCCTTGTGTAGGGCCTAGGCCAAAGTTGCAACGACTTACTGCAGCCTAGACCTGCGCAAGGCCGAGGCTTTAGCCTGGGTCTGGATATCAGGATCTTGGGCATATGCCAGAGCCCCCGCTTTGAGTCTCGGCCTATTACCTAGGTGAGGTCCTGGCTTTGGGCCAAGGCCTAGGCATGACCGGTGATGGTTTGTTTTTATTATCGGTTTTCAAAACAAAATTAACATTTTGATGACATTTTGTTGGAATTTAGCTTGTTCTGTTTTGAAAATGACCCAAAATGAAATAGAAAATTTCATCTCATTTCAATTTTGTTTGTCCCGAATGTCCATCCTAGGGACCATTATGCCAGGGTTGACCAACCTTTCACACATCAAAAGCCACAAAATAAGAATTCACAGAAGCAGAGAACTGCCATATCTTTCTCAAAGCGGGGTGTGTGTGTGTGTGTGTGTGTGTTTGGGAGGGGAGGCTGGCACCTCATCCAGCTGAAAGGAAAGGCCAACTGTCTCTCTCCCAGATACACCCCCCTTCTCTCTTCCAGACACACAGACACACATTCCCTTGCTATCTCTCTCAAACATACATCACTTTTTCTCTTCCAGCCACATACCTCTCTGTATCTCTCTCTTTCTCCCAGATACACACCCACAAATAATCTCATCTCACATACACACACACACACACATACCCTCTTATCTCTCTTTTTCACACACACACATCCTCTTTCTCTACTAAACATATACACCCCTCTCTCTTTCTCTTTCAGACACCCTCCTGCTTTCTTTCAGACACACACATATCCTCACTCTCTCTCTGTTTCTCCAAGACACACATCTGCACACACACACACACACCTTCTTTCTCCCAGACAGACACAGATATTCTACTGTTATGATGCTATTCATGTGCTCATTCAGTGAGTGCCTCCAACCCAGCACTTCTGTATCATTATGTAAAGTTCTTTCTTACTGTCAACCCTTCCACTGCTTGCAGCAATCCCCTCCATATCCCATTCCCACCCCTTCTTGGCACCCTGATTCTCCAGGAGCTCCTCTCAGCCACTTCAAACAGAAGTGCTCAGAAAGCTTGATTAAACTGAATTTTAATTACAATATAACCTTCCATACTAAAACTACTCTATCTGCCAGCACTCAAAGTGTAACAAACCTAGCTATGAAAAGGCAACATTGCAAATATTATACTGCACCCTAAAACACCAATACACCTCCTAGTAGAACAATAGAACAAGTCAAGCTGCTATAGATCCCTACACAGAAACTCTACACTAGCAGAATACTTCAGCTCAGACATAAATACAGACTACAGACTGACCCTAATCAAATACAGAATAAAGAGACCATAAGAATAAAGAGAAACATGCAGATAAAAAAATGAATTGGAAACCACAAGCCAGACTCTGTGTTATGTAGTGAACAATGGAAAAAGGGAAACATCACCATTCTACATAAAACAACAAACAATAAAATCAAGAAATATAAAACATCAATCTTAATAGTAAAATCATACTACTAAAAAGAATATTTCAAACAGCTGATGAATACAACTTCCAATAATATTTTTAAAACATTTGCCAAACAGCAATACCATTTTTCACAACAGCAGATAAATCAAATGACACCCAATAATTAAAATTAAGAATCAAAAAATCCTCCATTCTCTATATTTGGGAGTTTTTTATTTTCAGTCACACTGAGATTGTTGTGGATTACTAGGTAAAGGAGGAGAAGCACAAATGTTCTCCCATTTTACACACACATAGAAACATTCACTAACTCACACACATATATAGGCTTGATCAAATTCTCACTAATGCACACTCTCTCACACACATGCTCACAGATACGTATGCTCATTCATACTGATAAATACACACATGCTCACAGATACATATCCTTGCTCACATGCTCACTGCCATCAAGACTCTTTCACACACTCGCTTACACGCAAGCTCACTGAAAAACTATTAGACATACTCTCTAACACATGCTCGCTCAACACATGATCATAGACACACATGTTCAGTGATACACACACACATACTCATAGATACATATGCTCACTTACTTTCTCACTGACATACACACATATGCTCAAAGATATATGTGCTCATTTACACACTCAATGACACACACACATACTCAGATACATATGCTTCACACACTCATACATATCCTCAGATACATATGCTTGCTCACATGCTCAATGATGCACAAACACATGCTCACACATACACACACTCATTCACATGCTCACTGACACACATTTTCATGGACACACTCGCACACAGACTCTAACAATCATTCACACACATACATGTGATCACAGACACACGCTCACATACATGTTCACTGACTCACTCTCACCTATGTTCGATCACAAACATGCTGTCTCTCACAGACATAAACTGACATAAGTAAACAAAAAATGTTTACTTACATTAGTGGTTAAGGGGATTCAGGTAGGGACCCTAGGAAAATGGGTGGGCTGCCAGATAATGCATCTGAAGAATGTATTCCTTCACTGGGAAGGAGTGGGCTGTAAGGACCACATACTATATATTTTTTTTTTTTTTGCTGTGGCTCAAGAATGAGGGGGGCATAAGCAGAGGAGAGAAGTAGGGGTCCTTAAAGAAGCAGGGGGAGGTTTGTTAGCTGCCTCTTGCGAGAGAGGTAGAGCAAGTGTAAGGTGAGACCGCACCTTGAATACTGTATACAATTCTGGTTGTCGCATCTCAAAATAGATATAATTGTGATGGAGAAGGTACAGAGAAGGGCAACCAAAATGATAAACAGGATGGAACAACTCCTCTATGAGGAAAGGCTGAAGAGGTTAGGGCTGTTCAGCTTGGAGAAGAAATGGCTGAGGGGGGATATGATAGAGGTCTTTAAAATCATGAGAGGTCTTGAACGAGTAGATGTGAATCGGTTATTTACACTTTCGAATAATAGAAGCACTAGGGGGCACTCCATGAAGTTAGCAAGTAGCACATTTAAGACTAATCGAAGAAATTTTTTTTTCACTTAACGCACAATTAAGCTCTGGAATTTGTTGCCAGAGGATGTGGTTAGTGCAGTTAGTGTAGCTGGGTTCAAAAAAGGTTTGGATAAGTTCTTGAAGGAGAAGTCCATTAACTGCTATTAATCAAGTTTACTTAGGGAATAATCACTGCTATTAATTGCATCAGTACTGGGATCTTCTTAGTGTTTGGGTAATTGCCAGGTTCTTGTGGCCTGGTTTGGCCTCTGTTGGAAACAGGATGCTGGGCTTGATGGACCCTTGGTCTGACCCAGCATGGCAATTTCTTATGTTCTTATGTTCTTGTGAGGCAGTGGAAGAGTTTCCTGCCATGGCCACAACTGCAGGTAGTACTGTGTCTGAAGTAGCAGGCTCAGGGAGCTCCTACTACTGTACGGGAGACATTAGAAAGAAGGATCAAGTAAAGCACTTTGGGGGAGGTGCCCGCTATGCAAGAAGGCCTATCCACCCCTGGCATCTTCTCAGGTTTGGGTCCGAGTCCGTCTCATTCAGTGGAGAGGCTTTGGTGGAGAAGGGGAGTGAAGTAGCGTGATGGTGAGCAGCTCATGCAGGCAGTCATCCTCCCCTTCTCAGCAGCTGGCTTGAGCGAAAGATGTAAACTTCCTAACACCTGACTGCTAAGAATAGGGAGAATCAGTGGTTGTAGCAGTCAGACCATGGCAGTCATCAGTGGAAGAGGATTTCATTCGGGAACCTCCATTTGAGCTTGAAAGAGGTGCAAGTGGCTTGCAAGATGCTGGTTGGCTACCCCTGTATTATATAGTGTACTACATAGTGAGGAGTATCCAGAACCAGTCTATTTATCTCAAATATCTGGGAGCAAACAGAGGCCATATTTGATTTTATTAGAATATAAAAGCAATAAATAAATAAAATTACCTTCCTCCCCAAGTGTAATTTGCAAAGTCATTTTTGTGGGTAACAGAGTATTTTTCGATGGAAATATTTCTTTTTTAATTGGATGTCCTAAATGTGGGTAAGAGCATATGCATAGGGCATATGCATAAACCCACAGTTTAAAGAGTGTTCTTGTAGGCATGCTGGAGTGAGGTTTGAAATTACATGAATACCTTGGCATTTATTAATTTTTGCAAAAGATTAACAAATCAAGGGGAGAGCGGCTTAACTCTGAACCACTCCCCACTGTCAGTGAAAAAACAATTTAACAGAGTTTTTCTCCCCGTCCTTGATACCTCCCCCCACCCCCTTCCCCAAGACACCAGTCCACTTGAAAAGTGCAGTATCCCCTCAAAACAGCAAAGTCACCCATCAGATAAAGTTAATGTCCATCCGGGATCACTCATTGAGGACGGAACTACGAACACGCTGTGGAAGAGACTGTAACTATTTGCATATTTGCATACTTTTTCCTGAAAAAAAAAAAGAAATATGCAGACACATTCACAGGTGTCAAATGTGTATGGTTAGTTTTGGTAGGATAATTCTTAAAGGGAAAATGCACATGAAATTTCCCATTCACTACTGATGCAATGTCTGCAGATAAAAAGTACCCGTAGACTTCATACCCACACAAGCAAGTACAAAATGTATCCCACAGTTTATTTAATTGGTTTACTACAATTTCAAGGAAATATATACATGTGAAAAACAGTAAGATAAAATAATTTTAAAAAGTCATGCTATTGTTTCTGCTGTGATACAGTATGCAGGCAAACTCATTTAGTAAGAGCTATCATTGGAGGGACTGTCCATTAAACTGGTCTATTCAATCTATGGTATGCGCTATACAAATCATCATCATAATAAGAACAATAATAATAATAATTATTATTATTGGGATATATATTTTGGGAACAGTATTTGCTAACAACGATTTCACGTATAGAGTAAAGAACAATGCTAGTTGCTATAATGATGTGGTTTGCCATTACAATTCCTCATGTCTTTATTTATTTTAAATTGAATAGACCACAGAATTCACATGGCTAGTTGTGGCACACCACAACATTATAACAATGAGTACCATATGTTTGTTCTGGTAAATGATGATGATAAGTTTATGGCTATTGTCTCATGCTCAAAGTCAGTTCAGAATACTAGGGAGCTCTTCTAAGTTTTCTGGCAATGAGTAAATTAAACTTCTCCAGGCAAGAAAGTTGTATTTGTACAACATTGCAACTAGCGCACGTGAGGCACATGCTATGATCTGTTCTAGTTAACAAGTACTTAAGCATTTTAAACCTTTTAACAGAAGCTGGTCTTAATCCTTCTTTTGTTATTTTTTCCTAATGAACTTGGTGCTCATGAAAGATGACAGACTGACAGCATAATGCACATGCAACTGAAGTCCTCCATTTATTCACAAAGCAGGTATAGTATGGGCTGCAGCCATGCAAACTCCCCTTGTCACCCTGCCTATTTACTTCAGCCTTGTTCTGGAGGGATCTCATCTAGGAGTGAGAGAGTAAGATCTCTTTGAGGAGTGAGAGCTCCCGCTGCACAGTTTATACATTATTTGCATGAATCTTCATGCATCTACTTACGTGCACAAATGCAATATGAAATTAAGTTTGAAAGTAATGCTTCCTGAGGATATTTTTTACTAATTCTCCTCAGTGGGCTATGGGCACATACATAAGTTAGTACCTAAAGTTACACCTGTATTTTGTTACCTGTGCATCGAGACCCACACAGTTTAGCAAATACATATATCAACACTCCGTAGCTAATGTATTTCCGGAGGCCATTATGCACTTATATGTTATGCGCACATTAGTTATGTGAATAAGATTTCTGTTTTTGGATATGTGCAGGGACATCATTAAAATGGCACCATGGTTCTTCACATTTCGTCGGAATTTATCTCATTCCATTTTGAAAATGATTCAAAATGAAATAGGAAATTTTGTCTCATTTCCTATTTTGTTCCTCCCAAATGCCTATCCCTACTTCTATCCCTTCCGCAACATCGCTCACAAAGATATTGAACAAAACTGGTCCCAAAACCAGTTCCTGTGGCACTCCACTCAACCTTGTTCTGCCTTCAGATCAGGCTCCATTTACCATTATATGTTGTCTTCTGTCAGTCAACCAGTTTGTAGTCCACTCTACCACCTTGGCGCCGAGTCCCAAGCTTCTCATTTTATTCATGAGCTATATCAAAAGCGTGCTGAAATCCAAGTAAATCAATTCTCTAGTCACCCAAACAAAAAAATTAATCAGATTTGACTGATAGGAACTTCCCCTGGTGAAAATACTGTCTCAGGTCCAGCATCCCACCAGATTATAGATAGTTCACTATCCTTTCCTTCAGCAGTGTCTCCATTAATTTTCTTCCTACTGAAGTGAGGCTAACCGGCCTGTAGTTTCCAGCCTCCTTTCTGCTACCACTCTTTGAAGCGGGACCACTACAGCTCTTTTCTACTCCCATGGCACTAATACCATTCCCATCAATCTATTGAACAGGTCTTTGAGAGAACCCTCCAACAAATCTCTGAGCTCCCTCAATATCCTGGGATGTACCTCATGCAGCCCCATGGCCTTGTCCATTTTCAGTTTTCCTAGCTCTTCCCATACATGCTCTTCTGTAAATGGAGTTTTGTCTACCCCATCCCTACCTATGGTCTTCTCAACCAGCAACAGTTGATGGGCTGCAATACATGTGTTGATCATGGAACTTAGGAAGACCTTTTTTCTGAAAGTATCCAATAGTTTAGGGTCCTTACCCAGGGGAGTGGTGGAGAAAATACAGGTCTTCTCAGCCAGCTTCAGGGCTGGCTTCACTAACAGAGGCTGATGAGATAACTGAACCAACCTGAACAAGGGAACTTGTTGCATTTTATATTTGATGTTTAACTTTCTAGCAACTGGATTATTCACATTCTTGCTGTAGGAACTGCAGGGTTTGGTGCACTGGGATAGCTGTTGGTTTGGATAGGGTCTCTGGGATCCTAATATAGTACCCTCCTACATTGGTCTGTAGGTTCTGACCCAGAAGTAAGGTCAAAGTGCTCCACTGCTGCTGACACACTCAACATGGCTGCTCCAACCTGTCATTACATCATGTTTCAGGAGACTTGCTTTTATGAATCAATAAGAAAGAGGAAAGTCTTTTGAAAGTAGCCTGCTGTTTTTGTTTGGTTTTTTTTTTCCAGGGAAAAATCAGTTGGGAGACAGAAAGAAACAGGAGATACTCATTTGGAACTCTCTACAGAAGATTTGTTTTTGAGACTTTCCTCCTTGGTGGAGCAGCTGAAGAATAGCAGAAAGTTTACAACAGGTTGTCTTTGTGCAGAAGAAATTCTCTGGTCAATGCAGGTATTTGAACAGTGAAATTTCCTGCTAGGTTTGGACAGTCTGAGTTTAACAAAGTTGAAGCAAGAAATAACTGAGAAGCTGGAGCTGGCTGGAGGCTGTTTTTTCTGCACTTCTTGTTTGGTGGAGACCCAATATTTAACCACTCAGCAGCCTTGTGAGTATTAACAAGTGATAGTGGATCAGGGATCTGTGTAACTATCCTAGCTCCTATTTCTTTTACTGAGATATCTCTCATTATTTAAAAGATAGTTCTTTATCTGCATCACCCACAAAGCACTGGATTACAAACTAATTCCTAGAGCCACTAAGCCACAACGTTTTATCAAGGGAGGGTTCCACTATCATGGGGGGGAGGGGGGGAGGTTGCTGCAATGGTAGTGCCCCTCTCCAGAAAAAAACTTCACAGCTTTGTCTCACTGCCAAACCCTGCAGGGTCCACCATTGCCCAAAAAAGCTACCAGACAAAAAAAAAAGTTGTGTGGCCAGACAAGGAGGTTGAATGGAAGTCAGGACTGACACTTGAGGTGACCCCAACTCCCCCAAAATAAAATAATAGTGCACATGTTGCCCTACTACCGTCCACCTGGTCAAGATGGTGAGACAAACAGTGAAATGCTAAGAGAAATTAAGGAAGCTAACAAAATTGGTAGTGCAGTAATAATGGGAGACTTAAATTACCCAAATGTAACGTGCAAGGAAAAAGTTTCAGTTCCACCACAAAGTATAATAGAAATTTTCAGTTTTAATTCTTACAGTCAGTAGAAAACGGCAACTCCACGTTAGTATACATAAACAGGTATCAGTCCCCGACACGGTCCCGTGTTTCGCTGGTGGCTGCATCGGGAGGGACCACACAGAATATAAAGTCTAAAATACAAACACACTCAATCAGGGTGGAGCATAACCCCCCCAAAATGCCTTAAATTACCTGGGGTCCAGAGGAAGTGTCCCGGTGTGATCTTTTACTCTCGGACCTTGGACCTCCGTGCGTTGTAGAAACAAAATGGCGCCGGCACTACCTTTGACCTGTCATATGACAGGTCAAAGGTAGCGCCGGCGCCATTTTGTTTTTTTTGTCCCCCGACGTCAGGAGCATAGGAGATCGCTCCTGGACCCCCGCTGGACACCCAGGGACTTTTGGACAGCTTGGGGGGGCCTCCTGACCCCCACAAGACTTGCCAAAAGTCCAGCGGGGGTCCGGAACGACCTCCTGCAGTCGATTCGTGTTGCCGTACGGCCGGCGCCATTTTGCGATTCGACTGCAGGAGGTCATTCCGGACCCCTGCTGGACTTTTGGCAAGTCTTGTGGGGGTCAGGAGGCCCCCCCCCAAGCTGGCCAAAAGTCCCTGGAGGTCCAGCGGGGGTCCGGGAGCGATCTCCTACGCTCCTGACGTCGGGGGACAAAAAAACAAAATGGCGCTGGCCTGTCATATGACAGGTCAAAGGTAGCGCCGGCACCATTTTGTTTCTACAACGCACGGAGGTCCGAGGTCCGAGAGTAAAAGATCACACCGGGACCCTTCCTCTGGACCCCAGGTAATTTAAGGCATTTGGGGGGGGGGGTTCGGGAGGGTGGGGGATTTATTTTAAAGGGTCGGGGTGGGTTTTAGGGTTGTTTTAGTGTGCCGGTTTTCCCGCCCTCCCCCTTCCCCCGATTTACGATTTTTTGACGATAAATCGGGGGAATTGTTATTGTATCGCGGCTCTAACGATTTTTGACGATTTAAAATATATCGGACGATATTTTAAATCGTCAAAAAACGATTCACATCCCTAGATCATAATATGATCAAATTTGATTTAATGACTGGAAGAGGAACAGCGTGCAAATCCATGGCTCTCGTGCTAAACTTTCAAAAGGGAAACTTTGATAAAATGAGAAAAATTGTTTGAAAAAAACTGAAAGGAGCACCTACAAAAGTAAAAAATGTCCAAGAGGCGTGGTCATTGCTAAAAAATACTATTCTAGAAGCACAGTCCAGATGTATTCCACACATTAAGAAAGGTGGAAAGAAGGCAAAATACCGGCATGGTTAAAAGGGGAGGTGAAAGAAGCTATTTTAGCCAAAAGATCTTCATTCAAAAATTGGAAGAAGGATCCAACAGAAGAAAATAGGATAAAGCATAAATGTTGGCAAGTTAAATGTAAGACATTGATAAGACTGGCTAAGAGAGAATTTGAAAAGAAATTGGCTGTAGAGGCAAAAACTCACAGTAAAAACCTTTTTAAATATATCCGAAGCAGAAAGACTGTGAGGGAGCCAATTGGACCACTAGATGATCAAGGGGTTAAAGGGGCACTTAGAGAAGATAAGGCCATCGCAGAAAGATTAAATGATTTCTTTGCTTCAGTGTTTACTGAAGAGGATGTTCGGGAGGTACCCATAATGGAGAAGGTTTTCAAGGGTAATGATTCAGATGGACTGAATCAAATCACGGTGAACCTAGAAGATGTAGTAGATCTGATTGACAAACTGAAGAGTAGTAAATCACCTGGACCGGATGGTATACATCCCAGAGTTCTGAAGGAACTAAAAAATGAAATTTCAGACCTATTAGTAAAAATTTGTAATCTATCATTAAAATCATCCATTGTACCTGAAGACTGGAGGATAGCAAATGTAACCCCAATATTTAAAAAGGGCTCCAGGGGTGATCCGGGAAACTACAGACCAGTTAGCCTGACTTCAGTGCCAGGAAAAATAGTGGAAAGTGTTCTAAACATCAGAATCACAGAACATATAGAAAGACATGGTTTAATGGAACAAAGCCAGCATGGCTTTACTCAAGGCAAGTCTTGCCTCACAAATCTGCTTCACTTTTTTGAAGGAGTTAATAAACATGTGGATAAAAGTGAACCAGTAGATGTAGTATACTTGGATTTTCAGAAGGCATTTGACAAAGTTCCTCATGAGAGGCTTCTAGGAAAAGTAAAAAGTCATGGGATAGGTGGCGATGTCCTTTCGTGGATTGCAAACTGGCTAAAAGACAGGAAACAGAGAGTAGGATTAAATGGACAATTTTCTCAGTGGAAGGGAGTGGACAGCGGTGTGCCTCAGGAATCTGTATTGGGACCCTTACTTTTCAATATATTTATAAATGATCTGGAAAGAAATACGAGTGAGATAATCAAATTTGCAGATGACACAAAATTGTTCAGAGTAGTTAAATCACAAGCAGATTGTGATAAATTGCAGGAAGACCTTGTGAGACTGGAAAATTGGGCATCCAAATGGCAGATGAAATTTAATGTGGATAAGTGCGAGGTGATGCATATAGGGAAAAATAACCCATGCTATAATTACACAATGTTGGGTTCCATATTAGGTGCTACAACCCAAGAAAGAGATCTAGGCGTCATTGTGGATAACACATTGAAATTGTCGGTTCAGTGTGCTGCGGCAGTCAGAAAAGCAAACAGAATTTTGGGAATTATTAGAAAGGGAATGGTGAATAAAATGGAAAATATCATAATGCCTCTGTATCGCCCCATGGTGAGACCACACCTTGAATACTGTGTACAATTCTGGTCGCCGCATCTCAAAAAAGATATAATTGCGATGGAGAAGGTACAGAGAAGGGCTACCAAAATGATAAGGGGAATAGAACAGCTCCCCTATGAGGAAAGACTAAAGAGTTTGGACTTTTCAGCTTGGAGAAGAGACGGCTAAGAGGGGATATGATAGAGATGTTTAAAATCATGAGAGGTCTAGAACGGGTAGATGTGAATCGGTTATTTACTCTTTCGGATAATAGAAAGACTAGGGGGCACTCCATGAAGTTAGCGTGGGACACATTTAAAACTAATCGGAGAAAGTTCTTTTTTACTCAACGCACAATTAAACTCTGGAATTTGTTGCCAGTGGATGTGGTTAGTGCAGTTAGTATAGCTGTGTTTAAAAAAGGATTGGATAAGTACTTGGAGGAGAAGTCCATTACCTGGTATTAAGTTCACTTAGGGGTAGATCTTTAAAAAATACGCGATCACGTACTTTTCTTCGCACACCAGGTGCGAAGAAAAGTACGCTGGATTTTATAAGATACGCACGTAGCCGCGCGTATCTTATAAAATCCGTGGGGCGGCGCGCGCAAGGGAGTGCACATTTGTGCAACCTGCGAGTGCCGAGCCCAGCACGGCCTGCGTGTTCCCTCCGAGGCCGCTCCGATTTCGAAGCAGCCTCGGAGGGAACTTTTCTTCGCCCTCCCCCACCTTCCCCTCCCTTCCCTACCTAACCCACCCCCCCCCCCCCCGGCCCTATCTAAACCCCCCCCCCTTACCTTTGTCGGCAAAGTTAACTTTGTGCGCGCCGGCCGGCAGGCCCGCTCCGTCCTCCGGTCCCGGGGGCTGGTCCGGAGGCCTCGACCATGGCCCCGGGCCGGCACCACGCTCCCTGGCCCGCCCCCGAAATGCTGCGGCTCGCCCCCGAAACGCCGCCCCTGAAACGCCCCCGGACACGCCCTCGAAACGCCCTTTTCGAAAGCCCGGGACTTACGCGTTTCCCGGGGTTTTACGCGCGCCGGCGCCCGAGGGCCCTGCATGCGTAAATCCGGAAGGATTTACGTGCGCAGGCCTTTTAAAATCCGCCCCTTAGATAATAGCTACTGCCATTAGCAATGGTAACATGGAATAGACTTAGTTTTTGGGTACTTGCCAGGTTCTTATGGCCTAGATTGGCCAATGTTAAAAACAGGATGCTGGGCTTGATGGACACTTGGTCTGACCCAGCATGGCATTTTCTTATGTTCTTACCCCCTCCAACCCCCTAAAATTCACTAAAATACAAAGCTCCCTCCCCACAAAGGTTAGAATCATTGAGGTTCAGTGAACTCCCAAACCCCCTCCCCAAAGGTAAAATATAAGTATTCAGGTTTCCATGCCCTCCACCCCACCCCCCATAACCTCCCACCCTCCCTCCCCAATAATTCAAAATGTAAAATAGGAGACCAGGACCCAGACTCCCAACCCCTGACAACCCCTTACCTCTTGACTCCCCTCCACACCCCAAACATTTAAAAGTAGTTGAGGGTCCCACATCAGGGCCAGGGCACATCCTCGCACTCGGCCTGGTTGCTGCCATTTTGTGTTTCTTGCAATCTGAATCTTTTCTAAGAAGCACCTATCTTTGTCATGTGGAGATGAGAACTGTGACTAAGAACTTATTGTCCCTTTGGAGACTCCCAACAGAGTCTTCATTCTGGGGAGAGGAGGTAAAATAGGATGTTTGTACAAAGGCCGTAATCTTTTTTGCCATCAGCATTTTTGGAAGAGTTTTTTCATCCAATTTAGGTTTAATGTTTTTCTGATTTTTCTTGAGCTGTAAATGCACTCTATGGGGTAGATTTTAAAAAGGTGCACACGGGCGTACATGTGCATGTTCTATCCGGCGCGCGCAAGTTATAAAATCAGGGGTCATCAGGGGTCAGCACGCGCAAGGTGATGCACAATTGTGCACCTTGCGTGCGCCAAGCCACGCTGCCTTCCCCGTTCCGTCCCCCTAACCTGACCTTTCCACCCCTTCCCTAACCTTCCCCTCCTAGCCCTACTCTAACCCCCCCCCCCCCCCCCCGTCCTTTGTCTTACTTTTTGCACCTGCCTCCTGGCAGGCACAAGTTTCATGTGCCAGCAGGCTGCCAGCATGTGATCCTCTGACACAGAGGCTATGGTCGCTCTGTCGGAGGCCTCTGTCCCTGCCCCTGTCCCCGGACCGCCCCACCCCCACCCCGTCCCTTTTGCAAGCCCTGGGACTTTGACGCTTCCTGGGGCTTTACGCACATCGCTGGGCCTTTATAAAATAGGCCCAGTGCACATAAGGCAGGTTACACGTGTAAATCCTCCGGATTTATGCGCGTAACCATTTTAAAATCTGGCCCTATGAGAGTAATGGGCATGACTATGCAGGTTTTGTGATGTCTAGGAACATCTACAATGTTTTTTTCTTTTATAAATATATTATTTTGTTTCTTTTTAAAACTGTGTATTTCAAATTTTGAATCTGTCTTGAACATGTATCATATATGTGTACAGAATACTAATGCTTTAAAATAAATAAATAAATAAAGAAGTAAACCTGCCCAAATAGAGACTTTACTTTTCTAAGCTCTGGAGATTGAGAATTTTCCCTGACAACTTGCATAGATAAAATTGCATAGATAAAATTGGGGAACTGTAAATTTCATCCTTTTGTGCCATTTCTGCTACTAGGGTTCATTTTGGACACTGAGCTTTCAGTGTGGTTTGTTGACATTTGCGTCCCCTGAAGGTAAGAGCAATCTGATACCTCCCCAGGGCACTGAATTAAGAGTGGCTCCAACCATCTTCAGCTTTGAAGGATTTATTACTCCCCAGCTGGAAAAGAACTCTGTGCCAAGGCTTGGGACGATGTTAGAGTGGGAGAGAGAAAAAGGATTGGCCCCAGGACCCTCATGTGAACCTACTGTCCTGGCTTCTAAACCAAAGAGAAGGTTATACTTAGTTGTAGCTGTAACCAAGAGGGCCATTTCATTGTACTATTGATACCTTCACCTTGAAATGATGTATTTGTGATTTGCAGCTCTTCTTATCTATAGGCTTCATCTTCTGGGCTGCTTGTCTAATATCAGAAAAACAAATTGCCTGTTTTTGTTTTTTGACCACAAGCTCTTCCTTCGTGATAACAACAGTGGAGGCATGTGCAGGAGTCTACCCCTTGCTGTCTCCCAAAGTCTGAATGACATGATTGAAAGGATGCATATCCTAACAGGGATAATGAATGGAGGAAAGGTTAGAAAGAGAAGAAAATGTGTTTCCTTGTTTGAGAGCGAGTCTTAAAAACCACTATCATAATAACAGATCAACAAAACTGCACTGATGTGCCCTCACCATTGTGGCTCTTATTTTTAAAAAGGGGAATTAGATTCAGGCGGCAACCAACATGGGCCCCAACTTTTATGGTCTGGGGTACTGATATGCAGACATAAGGGAAGAAGCACAGGACTGCTGTCAGCATTGCCAGAATTTTCTGGAAGGCTTCTCACCTGGTAGGGATGTTGTTAGCATTAATTTGTTATGGGTTTGGCAGTTGCTTGGTTTTTGATTGTAAATATTTCTACTCTTATCATAAGGTTTGGGAGTAACTGCATAGACTACCTTTAAGAGAAACCTGGGGTGACCTACACGGCCTCGTAGGATATTACCATGAGAAGCTTTCTGAGCAGACTGGATGGATGATTTGGTCCTTTTCTGTCATTTCTGTGCCGCTGAATATACCCTGATAAGTTAGAGTTAGCCGGATGTGAGGGATCTAGCTAACTGTAGACTTGCCCTATGGCCGGATAATCCTTTTAAATATGTGGCTAAGCCATTTAGGGGGTCATTTTCTATCCCTATCACACGCAAAAAGGAACTTTTCACATGTGAAAAGTCCCTTTTCACGTGCAATAGCTAGATAGAGGTGGAGTCAGGGTGGCGTCGGGACTGGAAGAGGAGGAGATGGGGTGGAAGCTGCAGAAATTTCGCTGGCGGCGAAAAGGTAAGAACCCTTATCGCTGCCAGTAGCGCGCCCAATAGCACCACTTTTCACGGTGGCGCTATTGGATGCGAAACACCGCGGTAATGCGATCGCTGCCTGTTTTCGTAGGCCCGCCCCCCGCTTCACTCCCCCGCCCCCCCATTACCGCGCGATTCACAAACCGGTGCGATCTTAGAAAATCCAGCCCTTAGTTGGATAACTTTCCAGTTATCTGCCTAAATGGCTTTTGCATATCTACTCCAAAGTATATACAGATTACAAGAGATGAGAAAAAGGAGGGATAAAATAGAGACATTCAAATACCTAAAAGTAGAAATAAATGCACTAGATGAAAATCCCTTTTTTTCAGTGGCATGGAAGTTCTAGAACAAGAGAACATGAAGGCGGGCAGACATAGGGGAAACATTTCTTTTAGAAAAATGGAGCAGCCTCCCAGTGGAGGTGGTAGAAGCAAAAACATCAACACACATGAAGAAAGTATGGCATAAACACAGAGGATCTTTAGTTGCACGGAAGTAAAGGTAAAGCCAGTGATCAAGTGGGGCCTATGGTCTTGCAAGGGGAAGAACATTGGACTGACCTTGTGGTCCTTATCTGCCTTCACTTTCTATGGTTCTTCTTCCATTTAACAACCCTGTACTCGTTTTTGAAAAAAATATATATCTTTTGACATACTTTTTATTTCATGTTGCCTAGGACACTGTTTTCTTATATTAATGACGATGACATGTATAATCACTTAAGAATGTTTACCTTAATCACTTTACTTACCTCTGTAAATGCTGTTAATTTTGGGGGGTGTAACTGGCATATGAAGAGGAGAGTCACTCCTTCAGACAAAGATGTAAAAATAATTGCCACCATGAAAAGAAATAATGTGTAATACATACCACACCCTATTTTCTTCGGGGAAAATTCATTCTTTTTGACACAAAGACAAATGTTAAAGAAATATTGAAGGCTATCTTTACATTTCGAATGAAAATCTGTGGAAGCAAGCACTTTTGCAGGTTGCAAAAGTTATCAACTTTAATTCTGAATGCACCTTTCCATATACAAAAGCCCCCAGCTCTCCAAAACCCCCCTCCCAAAAAAAATAAGTCTTTATAATAAGACTTCTGAGTGTTGAAATAAAAGATTACCTTGCATTACAGCACTTGCAATGATATATTAGCTTCCAAAAACATAAACACCTTCCTTATGACATGTGCATTGTTACAACATGCAAAATGCTTTAGGCGTGATTAAAGTCATGTTATTGTTAAGTAGTATTCTTTCACTGTTGTTAACTCTTATTAGGTATGCAATTCCTTTATGCCCTTGTCACTATCACTTTTTGCCCCTAATGGAACATACTATGTTTACTCATCAAGAATATGAATGCTAAGGGTGAGTCAGAGTTTTTAAAATGCGTCTTTGATATAAGATAATATTTTTTAGTAAGATATATACACAGAGAGGTAGAAAAGTAGATGGTAGAAAATCTTTCTATTTATACTGTTGTCACAATACTCCTGTAAATTAATCTATTAAA
This sequence comes from Rhinatrema bivittatum, assembly GCF_901001135.1. Taxonomy (NCBI): domain Eukaryota; kingdom Metazoa; phylum Chordata; class Amphibia; order Gymnophiona; family Rhinatrematidae; genus Rhinatrema; species Rhinatrema bivittatum. The sequence continues at coordinate 303,136,426 of NC_042616.1, forward strand.
TCAAATGTTTGCCAAATAGCATACAAAGAGTTAGCACTATTACTGGTAAATTGTAATCTGGCTATTCATTATTGCAATTATAGAAATGCTGAGAAAGTTAACATGATCGAAAGTTAGGTAATAGAAGTGAGTTTTTTCCACAAGTGTGGTGTTGACATAGTGGAAGGCTTGTGGTAAGGAGAGGTAAAGAAAGCAGTGGGGTAACCTGCACTGAGCTTGGTTTCCAAGTTCATGAGTAGGACAAAGCATGATTGTAAAATACTAGGAAAAGCAGCATGGTCAGAGCATAGAGAGAAACCAAAATTGAATTGCCATGTGGAGAGGACACATTGGTAAGTTGGCTGTGATTTCTTAGTTCCTGTGACTAATATTAAGCCACTTGATAATCTGACCTTATACAAGTAGGAAACTTTGTTAATCAGCAGACATCACTGAGCATTCAAGAACAAAGTAACACTAGGCAATAGCTTACACGGTGCCTATATTTTCAACCATGCACATTTGAAACCCAATCAATTAACATCACTTCCAGTATTTCCCTTCATTCACATTAATGCTGGCCTTTAGATAAAGTGCCTAAAATGAGAGCTAGAGTTAGGATGCCTAGATGGGCAGTAATGGTGCAATCATCTAAGATGCACGCACAGAAACAATTGTGAAACTCTTCAGAAGTTACTTAGGTGGCCTCTTCCAGATTGTCACATAACTACTCTAGCCAATCCTCTTCATTTAACCTCAAGTGCCAGGTCATTTTTTCAAGTTCTTTATCTGGAAACATAGAAAGATAGAAACATAAGCTATAAGAACAAAGACAAACTTTAATATCCATCAGGTGTGCCAAGTTTCCTTCAAGGAGCTTATTCAAAGAACTCAATTGTTGTCTGGCTTTTCTTCATTTTTTTTGCATATATGGATCCTCTATTCTTCTCCCAAGCTTTCTTAAACTCATATACCATTTTTGTCTCAAGCATTTCCCTTGGGAGCATGCATCCACCACCCTTACCATGAAAATCCAGACAGGAGGCCTTTCTAGTTTATGGTATTAGAAAATAGCATGCACTATTTTCTGAAACCAAAAAAATAAAACAAACTGAACTAAAAAAAATAATAAACTATTCAAACAAAACTACATAGGACACTAAATGACACTTTTGCTATGTCTAATAAGAAGGGGAGCTCCATCCATCCACCACGTCACTCTCCCTGTCAGCTGCTGTTCTGGAAGGCTTCCGGTTCCTGACATGGCCCATTGCTATTTTACTCCTGGTATTGCAGTAGCCCCAGTCCTCCAGTGATGATACCAGTGGCCACATTCAAGAAGGTAACCACTGCATCTGCAGAACAGCTGTGGCCTGAAGAATGGGAGCTCTGATTAAGTCACTTTCCTTCTTAGTTGTTGTTCATAGGTTACTATTCTTTCCTGACATGGCCCATTGAAGTTCCATTCCCAGTGCTATGGAAGACTTACCCCTGCAGTGATGTAATCTACAGCCACCTTCAAGAAGAGAGCCATTCTAAAGGGTCAGCTGCTCCTGGATGGGTTGCTCCAAAAGATCCAAGATGAGAGCGGATTGTTCCTTTGAGTGCTCTTTTGGGAACTAATGATTACAAGTAGAGCCTAGGGAAGATTAGAATTTAGTTGGATTGAGATATGGAAGAGGTTGGGTGTTTTTGTTTTTTTCTTTCTTTATAGAGTCATAGGATGGGTTTTTTGACTAACTTTTATGGTAAAGGATTGTATTTGTAGATCGATATGTATGATGGGAATGTTATTTTACTGGTGGGAGGAGTTTTATTTTTTTAGTTAAGTTAATACGTTTCTTCATCAACATACAGGGCTGAATTAGACATGATACATGAGTGAATTCATCTGATGGTACTAAACGGACCCGTTTCTCTAGCTCATTAAAGTTTTACTACTGAATATGCATGGGAGTTCCCGAACGCACATTGCCTCTTGAACGCCTCAGTTTCTTTTATCTGTGCTACTATACAGATGTATACTCTGCCCAGGCCAAAGCCCAGAGGTCAAAGCCCAGGTCTCTTGCATCGTCCTTTACTGTCTGCGGCACCACCCTCCTCAGCGGAGGTCACCATTTTGATAGTTCTTTTAAATTGACGTACACCAAAGTGGTGACTACCACTGAAGAGGGAGGTGCCTGGGTTAAACTAACTCCAGATTGTCCCTAGTGGATAACATCATTTTAAAGAAGTGGACAGAAGAAGACGCACCGAGGCCTGGACTCCGACCTCCAGGCCAAGCCTGGCCTAGGCTAAGGCCCAGGTATTGGGCTAGGGCTTTGGTCTAAGCCCAGTCCCAGACATTGGGACTTGGCCTTCGGGCCAGGCCTTGCTCTATGATGAGGCCCCGATGTTGGGATATGGCCTCTGGTTCCAGCCCTGCCATCAAGCTTTGTTCTAAACCGAGGACCAGGCATCAGACTCGGTCTCTGTGTCAAGTCCTGGGATAGGGCCTGGGCCTGGGTCTTGGCTCAGACTTCGGGACCTGGCCTCCAGGTCATGCCCTGGCATTGGGCCTGGACCTGGGTCTGGGCCAAGGCCCCAGCATCAGGACCTGGCCTCCAGATCAGGGCAGGATCTTTGTCTAGGCCATGGTCCATGCATCGTAACCCAGTTTCTATGTCAGGCTCCAGTGTCAGCCCTGGGTCTGGGCCAAGGCCTTGGCATCTAGACTTGGCTTCTGGACCAGACCCTGGCCTAGGCCTAGGCCCCAGTGTCGGGATGAGGCCTTCAAGCCTGGGCTTTGCATAAGTCCTAAGCCAAGGTTGCAGTGACCTACTGTAGTCTAGGTCTATGCAAGGCCAAGACCTTGTCCTGAGCTTAGGCCTCATAATCGGATCCCTCCTGGACCACGTTTGTAAGGGCCAGAAAAGATTATAGCCTCAGCATTTTTTCAGGTGAGAGGAAAAGATGGTGGGGAACCCACAATCCAGTGGGAGCACCTTGCTGGTGGCTCAAAAGAATCAGTATGTTTTTCTTGGGTCATTTTCTTTTTTAAAAGTATTGGGGCAAAGTTAACTATTCGGGAATATTATGTAGTGTGTTTGTGTATTTGTCCTTTAATAGTCAATAAGGCAGCAAATAAACAGAAGTTAGACTGTATTTTTAAATAGTCAGTAAGGCAGCTAGTAAGCAGTAGTTAGTGTGTTTATTTTTAATAGTCTGTAAGGCAGTTAGCAAGCAGAAGTTAGACTGTTTGTATATTAAAAAAAAAAAAGAAAAGAAAAAAAAAAAAGTAGCCAGAAGCTAGAAATAAGCTTGGAGCAGTGTATACTTAAGTAAAAAGGTTGAAAAGTTCAGTTCAGTTACTCACCTTGGAAAGGTGTTAAGGTAGAGTGATTTTATTTTATTAGGTACCAACATTTGTTAATCAAGAGAGCAGTGAGTCACTCCTGCTGACTAACTGAAGTGTTAAGGTTGTGTGATTGATTTGATTAGGTAACATTATTTGTTAATTTGAACAGCAGTGAGTCATTTAGGACTACTAACTGTAGTGTAAATCTCCAAAGGGATTGTTTTGCACTAATTTATCTTAGAAGCACAATTATATATTGCAAGGGAAGAGCTCAGTAATCCACAATCCAGTGGGAGCACTGAGAGGAGAGGAGCACCCTGCTGATGGCTGAAAGGAATCAGTAAGTTTTTGCATGGGACATTTTCTTTTTTAAAAGTATTGGGGTGAAGTTAACTATTTGGGAATATTATTTAGTGTGCTTGTGTGTTTATGCTTTAATAGTAAGGCAGCGAATAAACAGAAGTTAGACTGTATTTTTAAATAGTCAGTCAGTAAGGCAGCTAGTAAGCAGTGGTTAGTGTTTATTTTTAAAAGTCTGTAAGGCAGCTAGTAAGCAGAAGTTAGAGTGCTTGTAAATTAAAAAGAAAAACAAAAAAAAAGAAAAGAAAAAAGTAGCCAGAAGCTAGAAATAAGCTAGGAGCAGTGTATACCTAAGTAAAAAGGTTGAAAAGTTCAGTTCAGTTACTTACCTTGGAAAGGTGTTAAGGTAGTGTGATTTGGTTTGATTAGGTACCAATATTTGTTAATCAAGAGAGCAGTGAGTCACGTTGGCAAGTTAAATGTAACACATTGATAAGACAGGCTAAGAAATAATTTGAAAAGAAGTTGGCCATAGAGGCAAAAACTCACAGTAAAAACTTTTTAAAATATATCAGAAGCAGAAAGCCTGTAAGGGAGTGTTGCGTTCGTGCCTCTTCTCGCCCCTCGCTCCACCTTCTCTACCTTGGGAGCGACTCCCTTTGGCTCTGACAGACAGATGCAGCTGCAGCTTCTCCCTCCCTCTTGGTCCCAGTGTCCCCAGGCTGGCTTGATACTACGGATCCGCCATGTTCCTGATGACGTAAGGGAGCGTCCCCCCGTAGTGATGTCATCCATTTCCACTTTAAAAGGTCTTTGTTTGCTAACCTCTAACGAGTTAGCAAGGAACTCCAACAGGACTTGCTTTGGCAGTCCACGATACTTGCAACAATGATCCGAGTCAGTGAGGGGAATCCTTCTCCACTGCTCGGCCTTTTCAAACTTACCAGGAGTACCCACTCCACGGGGGCTCTGCTCTCTATTCTTGATTTCAGGTTGCCAAGACGGGATACGGTACTCGCTCCTCGAGGGCCTACGTCCCTGAATACTCGGAAGACTCCTCATTGCATGGTAGTGATCGCAGACGTGAACACAGTGAGTTCTATTGTAGATAGGAATTGGTACTCGCTCCACGAGGGCCTACATTCTATAGCTCTGAAGACTCCCTTCCATCCAAGACGTTATCACAGGTACGGAGATCGAGAGTTATATTGGCAAGATTGCAGATAGGAACCGGTACTCGCTCCACGAGGGCCCATGTTCCTAGAATCCTTTACAGACTCTCTTCTACTCTAAAAGCATTTCATATACAGCTATTGCGAGTTCTTATTACAGACTGTTTATAGGAACCAGTGATCGCCTACGGCTCCTGTTCCTGAATATACTGAAGACTCTCTGTGGCATACAGACCATTGCAGACATCTACTATTATGAGTGTACCATCTTGTATCCAGTATACCCTGTCTACTCACTACTTCTAGTCTCTCTCTACAGCTCAGCGACCCAGAGATTATATTCCAGTATCAGAAAGACTTCAGTCTTGCCGGACACATCAACTCACTACTGCACCACTGGTGGTCCAGCTTCCAGCCTAATAAAGAACTATTTGTATTTATTTCATATTCTAGCCTCGGTGGTTCCTCTCAGGATCTCCTCCTGGGGCGCTGACATCTGCCATCGGCCCAGGGATTCACCATTTCCTCCAAGTGGTCATTCCTTACACTACTATCACTCTGTGGGAGCCAACCACTAACACCGCTTTCAGAAGTATTATATAGATAGCTACTTTCTCTTTCTATGGAACTTGCCAGCAGCCTATATATAACAGATTGCTACTCCGTAGCGGAGGCATGATAGATTGCTATCTCAGTAGTGAAGTCAGAAGAGTATCATTGAACAATTTGCCAACTCCTCTTCTCTGGGGAGTTGATCCATAACAGATTGCTACCTCCTTCCCTTACAGGAGCATCTAACAGCAGTTCGCTAACAGATTACTAACTCCACCCTCCTGGTGGGGTAAGCACTACATATAGCTAACTCCTCCCCTCTGGAGGAGCAGATCATGACAGATTGCTAACTCTTCCCCTTTCATGAGAAAAGCAGAACAGATTGCTAACTCCGCCCTCCTGATGGGGTGAGTGATAGCAGATTGTTAACTCCTCCCCCCTGGAGGAGGAGAGCATAACAGGAAGTCAGTTGGACCGTTAGATGATCGAGGGGTTAAAGGGGCACTTAGAGAAGACAAGGCCATCGTGGAAAGATTAAATTATTTTTTTGCATCGGTGTTTACTGAAGAGGATATTGGGGAGGTACCCATACCAGAGAAAGTTTTCATGGCTAATGATTCAGATGGACTGAACCAAATCACAGTGAACCTAGAAGATGTGGTAGGCCTGATTGACAAACTGAAGAGTAGTAAATCACCTGGACCAGATGGTATACATCCCAGAGTTCTGAAAGAACTAAAAAATGAAATTTCAGACGTATTAGTAAAAATTTGTAACCTATCATTAAAATCATCCATTGTACCCAAAAAGGATAGCTAATGTAACCACAATACTTAAAAAGGGCTCCAGGGGTGATCCGAGAAACTACAGACTGGTTAGCCTGACTTCAGTGCCAGGAAAATAGTGGAAAGTGTTCTAAATATAAAAATCACAGAACATATAGAAAGACATGGTTTAATGGAACAAAGTCAGCATGGCTTTACCCAAGGCAAGTCTTGCCTCACAAATCTGCTTCACTTTTTTAAAGGAGTTAATAAACATGTGCATAAAGGTGAACCAGTAGATGTAGTGTACTTGGATTTTCAGAAGGCGTTTGACAAAGTTCCTCATGAGAGTGATGTCCTTTCGTGGATTACAAACTGGCTAAAAGACAGGAAACAGAGAGTAGGATTAAATGGACAATATTCTCAGTGGAAGGGAGTGGGCAGTGGAATGCCTCAGGGATCTGTATTGGGACGCTTACTTTTCAATATATTTATAAATGATCTGGAAAGAAATATGAAGAGTGAGGTAATCAAATTTGCTGATGATACAAAAATGTTTTGAATAGTTAAATCACAAGCACATTGTGAAAAATTGCATGAAGACCTTATGAGACTGGAAAATTGGGCATCGAAATGGCACATGAAATTTAATGTGGATAAGTGCAAGGTGATGCATATAGGGAAAAATAACCCATGCTATAGTTACACAATGTTAGGTTCCATATTAGGTCCTACCACCCAAGAAAGAGATCTAGGCGTCATAGTGAATAACACATTGAAATCATCTGTTCAGTGTGCTGCAGCAGTCAAAAAAGCAAACATAATGCTGTGAATTATTAGAAAGAGAATGGTGAATAAAATGGAAAATGTCATAATGCCTCTGTATCGCTCCATGGTGAGATCACACCTTGAATACTGTGTACAATTCTGGTTGCCGCATCTCAAAAGAGATATAGTTGCAATGGAGAAGGTACAGAGAAGGGCAACCAAAATGATAAGGGGAATGGAACAGCTCCCCTATGAGGAATGACTAAAGAGGTTAGCTTGGAGAAGAGACGGCTGAGGGAGTATATGATAAAGGTGTTTTAAAATCATGAGAGGTCTAGACAGGTAGATGTGAATCAGTTATTTACTCTTTCAGATAATAGAAAGACTAGGGGGCACTCCATGAAGTTAGCATGTGGCACATTTAAAACTAATCGGAGAAAGTTCTTTTTCACTCAACGCACAATTAAACTCTGGAATTTGTTGCCAGAGGATGTGGTTAGTGCAGTTAGTGCAGCTGTGTTTAAAAAAGGATTGGATAACTTCTTGGAGAAGTCCATTACATGCTATTAATTAAGTTGACTTAGAAAATAGCCACTGATATTACTAGCAACAGTAACATGGAATAGACTTAGGACCTCATTTTCTAAAGGATCACAGGCCTGCGATATTTTAGGGAATGAGGGGTGAGGGGCTGAAACGGGGGGTGGGCCTGCCTAGCCGGCAGCGATCGCACCGTCGCGGTGCGATCGCTGCCGGTTTCGCACCCAATAGCGCCACCATAGAAGGTGTAGCTATTGGGCGCGAACTCGGACGCGAAAAGGGCCTTACCTTTTCGTCATCCACGGCGTCTTCGTGGAGTCGGCCCCGGTGACGCCCCAACTCCTTCTCTTCTGGGGCCGACTCTGCCCCCATTTTGGTATCGCGTGCAATCCCTCTGGAAAATGATGCCCTTAGTTTTTGGGTACATGCCAGGTACTTATGGCCTGGATTGGCCACTGTTGGAAACAGGATGCTGGGCTTGATGGACCCTTGCTCTGACCCAGTATGGCATGTTCTTATGTTCTTATGGGATGGGAGCTGAGGAAGCCCCTTTTCTTTTCTTTTTTTTTAATATGTATTTCTTTTTTTTTTTAAATGAAATAAACATTAAACAAAATGACATTTTTACATTTTCCCACCTCAAGTAGAAAGGATGGCTACAAACTTCCTCCCTGGTAAACTTCAAAAAATAGTAAAATTCAGAATCCTCTTCCAGTGGGTGGGTTACCTTTGATCCAGACTACTGTGTGTGGAAAGGGAGAGCAGAGGGATAGTCCATTCCTCCTGATCTACCTATTGAACACCCTAAAGTTCTACAGCCAGGGGTGTCCAGGCTCTCACATGAAAGAGACCTCAAAAAATAGAAGTCTGAATGTCTTCAAATAAACTTCTGGAACCAAAACTAAAGGATAAACTTCTCCTTCTTACTAGGGTATTGGTCTCAGCTGTAAAACCCAGTACCCCAGCAGGGGAACAAAACTCTGAGATAAAATTCTCCTACACCAGTGACTTCTAAATCAAAGTGCCACACTGTGAAATCCTGCAGAATGCTTTTATAAACAGCAGGGGGTTGGCCATTTCAGCAACTTCAGTAGAGGAGCTGTTACATATGGTGCACCCCTCCCTCTACTAGCTTTCCTATCCTGGCTCAAAGTGTTCAAGACTAGGGTCGTTTTATGATGATCCCATAGGATCAACACTTGAGGAACAGTCAATAAGTCTTCTGTTGTAAACTTTCTATAATTATTTTATTCACACTAGTCTCTTCCATAAGGTTTTTAATCAGAATTATGACCCCTTGTTTCTTTATCCATTTGGTCCCTGGTTCCCTATTTCTATTCTTATTTCCACATTCCAGGTGTCATTTATTTTCCTTGGCTGCTTATTCCAACAGACTTCCTTCTAGCCCATAAATATTCTCCATTCACAGGATAGCAGTAATTTTTTCACAGCAAATTCAGTTCTCCGTTATGTCCACTAGGGATGTCCAGAAGGAAAAAATTATTTACGTTTCATTTTTCATTTTGCCGGGACCACTAGCAAATTACAACTAGACTTTCCATCAATATCATACGCCAAACTATCCAATGTAAGAAACAGAGCCATCTCCATAGCAGGACCTGATCTCTGGAACTCACTACCAGAGTATCTAAGTTCACAAATCAACACCAAAACATTTAAAATAGAACTCAAAACATGGCTTTTCAGGAAATCCTTCAAAGACAGAATTGGCTAATCACACACTACATAATTAACCACTGACTGTCAAATAATACCACTGACGAGTCTATTACGGATGACGGCTAACTATTATTATTCAAAATGTTGATATTCAATATTTATTCGCAGGCTTAATTGGCATTGATACTTGAAGTTGGCTATAAACAACTCGCTACCGGTGTCATAATCCAACTATAGCATTACATTCTAGGGGTGTGCATTCGTATTCGCCGTATTGGCGATCCGCAACGTATACTGCACTATTCGTAGTATTCGTGGGGAAGCGAAACGTATAGCGATTCCCCACGAATACACGAATATTCGCCAAATTATACGGCCACCTAAATAAAAATTTAAACAAATCCCCCACCCTCCTGAACCCCCCCAAGACTTACCAAAACTCCCTGGTGGTCCAGCAGGGGGGTCCGGAAGCCATCCTCTGCACTCACACCCTCGGTGCCGGTTTCATCATGGGCCGATAGCCTTTGTCACAGGGGCTACCGGTGCCATTGGTCAGCCCCTGTCACATGGCCATCGGCGCCATCTTGTGCTCCTACCATGTGACAGGGGCTGACCAATGGCACCGGTAGCCCCTGTGACATAGTATGGGCAAAGGCTATTGGCGCCATTTTGAGTTCTGGCATCGGACTGCTGGAGTGCAGGAGGTCACTCCGGGACCTCCGTTGGACCCCCAGGGACCTTTGGCCAGCTTGGGGGGGGCCTCCTGACCCCCACAAAATTTGCCAAAAGTCCAGCGGGGGTCCGGGAGCGGCCTCCTGCACGCCGGACATCCGATGCCAGTACTCAAAATGGCGCCGATCGCCTTTGCCCTCACTATATCACAGGTACCGACGGTCGGCCCCTGTGACATAGTGAGGGCAAAGGCGATCGGCGCCATTTTGAATACTGGCAGCAGATGTTATAGGACACTGATATTAATTTTGAAAAGCAATTTAACAGCATGAAATAAGAAAAAAGCTATAAATGAAATTGCAATCTCCACACTCTCCTATTGTTTTGGAATTGTAGATGGTAAGATTCTAAATAGTTGACTGTAAGAACAAGGCAACTTCTCCATGCCCATCAAGCAATCTATAAGAATCAGTGTATGCCAAGACTGTACATTTCAAGAGCTGAAGACAGTATGAGTCAAATAGATTATACATATAATGGATGCTTCACTTTCTTAGTAATTGCTTTGTCTTTCTCCAGCTATAAGAATAGGGTTTTGCATTTTCTAAGACCTTCCCTAAGATTTTTCCCCAGCCAGGGTGCTGGGATTGATCAAGCTTCCCCTATATAAACTGGGTTGAGCATGTGCAATGTGTGATTTTTTCCTTGAATTTAAGAGTGAAGAGGACTGTTTTTGGTGGTTCCTCAAATTCAGGCCCCACAGCCTATTCCAGAAGGGTAGGAGTTTTCCCCTGCTTGCCAGTTTCCTTTAGAGACCTGGAACAGGGACTTTCCAGATTGAGAGGATAAGAGAAGAAGAGGTTTTTGTCTTTTAAGAGAGTTGGGTTTTGTTCTGACCTATTCCCAGCTCAAGAGGGCTGTTACCCCGTACCTGAGGGAATTTGCATAGGGTGCTAATTTGCCCTGCATGCACTTGAAGTAGATCTGTAGTTGTCAAGAAGAATGAAGTGTTTTGGAGAAGTTTTCTTAATTCCTGGATGGGAGGGATTCTATTTACCACCACCTTCCTACCCCCCTTTTGGAGAAGAGAATTTTCAATCTTCGCTGTCACTAGGAAGGGACATGAAATATTGACTCAGAGTTTGGCGGTAAAGACACTATGTTGCGCTCCTGCTCACGGGCCTAGCCGCGAGCAGGCGCTTACCTCGCAGCCAGTGGCCGCTGCCATCCCTGGACCTCCCAGTGCAGCAGGAACCACTCTCAGCTACTTTGTCTTTCGCCTGCACACTGTTGCTCCATTGTCAGGCCTGGAGGCTGCCACCATCGCTGCCGCAGCTTGCAGCAGGGAGAGACGTCCTCAGAGTCCTCATGTGGCAGGGAGCCGCCTCCCATGTTGGGGCCTGCCCTGCGGCCTGTTCCTCCTCCTGCTCAGCATCAGCATCAGGGAGGTCCGCTGTCCATGGTCCTGCACTTCTTTTTGCTTCCTCCTTAGGCGCGGGGCCGTGCCTCTCTTCTATATTTAAAGGGCCAGCCCTTCTAGCCCCACCTGATGACAGTCTAGCCCTGTCTTCAGTCTAGCCTTGCCTTTGCAAGGTGCCAGTCCTCCTGAGGACTCCTTGTCTCTGCTTCCTGCTCCTGCTTGACATTCCTATCTTCGTGGGATCCCTCATCGTTATGTTCCTGGTCTCTTCACTGGATGTTCTTCATCTTGTCCTGATGTCCATCGTCCTTGAGTTCCTGATGTGTATTTATTGATGTTCCTGATGTTCTAATGTTCTCCTTTTCCTGACATTCTCCATCTCTGATTTCCTGACATTCTCCATCTCTGATGCCCTAATGTCCGCCCTGTCTAGACGTCTGCCTAAGCTCCATGCTGCCACATCATTGTTAAAAGATACCATTCTAGAAGCACAGTCCAGATGTATTCCACACATTAAGAAAGGTGGAAAGAAGGCAAAACGATTACCGGCATGGTTAAAAGGGGAGGTGAAAGAAGCTATTTTAGCCAAAAGATCTTCATTCAAAAATTGGAAGAAGGATCAAACAGAAGAAAATAGGATAAAGCATAAACATTGGCAAGTTAAATGTAAGACATTGATAAGACAGGCTAAGAGAGAATTTGAAAAGAAGTTGGCTGTAGAGGCAAAAACTCACAGTAAAAACATTTTTAAATATATCCGAAGCAGAAAGCCTGTGAGGGAGTCAGTTGGACCGTTAGATGATCGAGGGGTTAAAGGGGCACTTAGAGAAGATAAGGCCATCGCGGAAAGATTAAATGATTTCTTTGCTTCGCTGTTTACTGAAGAGGATGTTGGGGAGGTACCCGTAATGGAGAAGGTTTTCATGGGTAATGATTTAGATGGACTGAATCAAATCACGGTGAACCTAGAAGATGTGGTAGGCCTGATTGACAAACTGAAGAGTAGTAAATCACCTGGACTGGATGGTATACACCCCAGAGTTCTGAAGGAACTAAAAAATGAAATTTCAGACCTATTAGTAAAAATTTGTAACTTATCATTAAAATCATCCATTGTACCTGAAGACTGGAGGATAGCAAATGTAACCCCAATATTTAAAAAGGGCTCCAGGGGCGATCCGGGAAACTACAGACCGGTTAGCCTGATTTCAGTGCCAGGAAAAATAGTGGAAAGTGCTCTAAACATCAAAATCACAGAACATATAGAAAGACATAGTTTAATGGAACAAAGTCAGCATGGCTTTACCCAGGGCAAGTCTTGCCTCACAAATCTGCTTCACTTTTTTGAAGGAGTTAATAAACATGTGGATAAAGGTGAACCGGTAGATATAGTATACTTGGATTTTCAGAAGGCGTTTGACAAAGTTCCTCATGAGAGGCTTCTAGGAAAAGTAAAAAGTCATGGGATAGGTGGCGATGTCCTTTCGTGGATTGCAAACTGGCTAAAAGACAGGAAACAGAGAGTAGGATTAAATGGGCAATTTTCTCAGTGGAAGGGAGTGGACAGTGGAGTGCCTCAGGGATCTGTATTGGGACCCTTACTGTTCAATATATTTATAAATGATCTGGAAAGAAATACGACGAGTGAGATAATCAAATTTGCAGATGACACAAAATTGTTCAGAGTAGTTAAATCTAGGGATGTGAATCGTTTTAGGACGATTAAAATTATCGTCCGATAATTTTAATATCATCTTAAACCGTTATGGAACACAATACAATACAGATTCTAACGATTTATCGTTATAAATCGTTAGAATCGTGAGCCGGCACACTAAAACCCCCTAAAACCCACCCCCGACCCTTTAAATTAAATCCCCCACCCTCCCGAACCCCCCCCCCCCAATAACTTAAATAACCTGCGGGTCCAGCGGCGGTCCGGAACGGCAGCGGTCCGGAACGGGCTCCTGCTCCTGAATCTTGTCGTCTTCAGCCGGCGCCATTTTCCAAAATGGCGCCGAAAAATGGCGGCGGCCATAGACGAAAAAGATTGGACGGCAGGAGGTCCTTCCGGACCCCCGCTGGACTTTTGGCAAGTCTCGTGGGGGTCAGGAGGCCCCCCACAAGCTGGCCAAAAGTTCCTGGAGGTCCAGCGGGGGTCAGGGAGCGATTTCCCGCCGCGAATCGTTTTCGTACGGAAAATGGCGCCGGCAGGAGATCGACTGCAGGAGGTCGTTCAGCGAGGGTTCCGGCGCCTCGCTGAACGACCTCCTGCAGTCGATCTCCTGCCGGCGCCATTTTCCGTACGAAAACGATTCGCGGCGGGAAATCGCTCCCTGACCCCCGCTGGACCTCCAGGAACTTTTGGCCAGCTTGTGGGGGGCCTCCTGACCCCCACGAGACTTGCCAAAAGTCCAGTGGGGGTCCGGAAGGACCTCCTGCCGTCCAATCTTTTTCGTCTATGGCCGCCGCCATTTTTCGGCGCCATTTTGGAAAATGGCGCCGGCTGAAGACGACAAGATTCAGGAGCAGGAGCCCGTTCCGGACCGCTGCCGTTCCGGACCGCCGCTGGACCCGCAGGTTATTTAAGTTATTTGGGGGGGGGGTTCGGGAGGGTGGGGGATTTAATTTAAAGGGTCGGGGGTGGATTTTAGGGGGTTTTAATGTGCCGGTTTTTCGATTTTTTGATTTTTCGATTTTTAACGATTTTTAACGATTTTTCACGATATTTTACCCCCCCAAACGGCAACAATACGATTCCCTCCCCCTCCCAGCCGAAATCGATCGTTAAGACGATCGAGGACACGATTCACATCCCTAGTTAAATCACAAGCAGATTGTGATAAATTGCAGGAAGACCTTGTGAGACTGGAAAATTGGGCATCCAAATGGCAGATGAAATTTAATGTGGATAAGTGCAAGGTGATGCATATAGGGAAAAATAACCCATGCTATAATTACACAATGTTGGGTTCCATATTAGGTGCTACAACCCAAGAAAGAGATCTAGGTCTCATAGTGGATAACACATTGAAATCGTCGGTGCAGTGTGCTGCGGCAGTCAAAAAAGCAAACAGAATGTTGGGAATTATTAGAAAAGGAATGATGAATAAAACGGAAAATGTCATAATGCCTCTGTATCGCTCCATGGTGAGACCGCACCTTGAATACTGTGTACAATTCTGGTCGCCGCATCTCAAAAAAGATATAATTGCGATGGAGAAGGTACAGAGAAGGGCTATCAAAATGATAAGGGGAATGGAACAACTCCCCTATGAGGAAAGACTAAAGAGGTTAGGACTTTTCAGCTTGGAGAAGAGACGACTGAGGGGGGATATGATAGAGGTGTTTAAAATCATGAGAGGTCTAGAACAGGTAGATGTGAATCGGTTATTTACTCTTTCGGATAGTAGAAAGACTAGGGGGCACTCCATGAAGTTAGCATGGGGCACATTTAAAACTAATCGGAGAAAGTTCTTTTTTACTCAACGCACAATTAAACTCTGGAATTTGTTGCCAGAGAATGTGGTTCGTGCAGTTAGTATAGCTGTGTTTAAAAAAGGATTGGATAAGTTCTTGGAGGAGAAGTCCATTACCTGCTATTAAGTTCACTTAGAGAATAGCCACTGCCATTAGCAATGGTTACATGGAATAGACTTAGTTTTTGGGTACTTGCCAGGTTCTTATGGCCTGGATTGGCCACTGTTGGAAACAGGATGCTGGGCTTGATGGACCCTTGGTCTGACCCAGTATGGCATTTTCTTATGTTCTTATGTTCTTATCTGTGTGGTCCGCGACCAGCCTGGCTGGGTTGTGTAGGGCGCACAGTGGTCCAGTAGTCCACGGCCACCCCGGCTGGGGTGTGTAGGTTGCTTGGTGGGATAACTTCATCCGCCGGGGCCGAGGATTCTCTATGTCCTTCGTCAGTCCTTCTCCATGGTCCAGAGTCCGCTGGTGTTCTTGCCTCGCTCTTCCTCACTGCCTTTCAGTGAGTGTCCTGGAAGTCTGAAGTGGATGTCTTGTGCCTTCGCCATGGAGGCCTGATGTTTTAGCCTGTCTTGATATCCTTGTCTTCTGTTGTCCTTGGATGTCTTGGTTCTGGATTCTACCTCCTAGCGGGCCACCCTCCGTCCAACTTCGGTGGAACCTTCAGATTCATTTTCCACGCTGGGTCGGAAGTTCCTTCCTTCCTTCCTTCGGCGACCCGGTGACCTTCCACGCCGAGTCGACGAAGCTCAGTCCAAGGTGGTTGCTGCTTGGAGTCTGCCCAGTTACCTCCAGCATCTGAGTTTTAACTTTTCTGTTGTGTTCACCAGTTTCCTGAGTTTTCGTCTCTCCAGAACCCTGAGTCTTCATCTACTCCAGAAACATGAGCCTTCATCTTCTCCAGCTCTGCTGTCTCCAGTGTCCATGCTTGCCAGATATCCTCGTCCACCCTTGCCTCCTGTCCGGCCTGCCACCTCTGCCGTTACCTAGCGGCAGGTCCGAAAGGGCTTGGAGTGGTTGGAGGACTACTCAGAGACCAACCTTGTGTGGTTGGCCTCTCTGAGGCTGTGCAAGTTGGCGGGGGCCTGGGCTTCAGGTCTCCGTCCAGACAAGGTTCCATCTCACCTGCCTCGGCACTTCCCCGGAGCTCCTCTCCTGGTTCCCCGAGGCCCAAGGACACACCTCCCCCGTCCCAGTGCAACAAGTTACAAAGTCCCTCGAGCGCAACAGTTGGCCAAGGCCCTTTGTGCGCAACAGATTGCAAAGGCCTAAGGGTCACTTCATCTCCCGGAAGCAGGATCGCTCTCCAGTGCTCCCGCAACAGATTGCAAAGGCCCGTGTGTGCTACAGATTGCGAAGGCCTCCAAGCGTAACTAATGCTCAAGGCCTCCCACATGCAACAGATTGCAAAGGCCCTTTGTGCACTACAGACTAAACCAGTTAGAGTTTCACTCCACTTGAACCACAAACATTATTTTTTTTTTTGATTGTTGCCAATTTTTGGTGTTGATCAAGTTATAGGAAACTTATTATTTGGACACCAAGCCAAGGCTTAGATGAATCATTCTGCTATAAATATATAAATATAAATATAGCAGAATGATGAGCCAGAAAAGGGGCAGGGGGTGACAGTGTGCATCCAGCTGCATTGCTGTGGTGTGTTTTAAACCGCCGTGGTTGCAGCCACAGTGCACACTATCGCCACCGCACTGGCAGTGGGAAAGGTGGTGTTATTTCTGGCGCTTCTGCCAGCGATAATGTCTAAAACATTATTTCCCACAGTGGTACCAGAATCAAATTTTTTTCTAACCCCACCCTAACCCCCTCCCCTTTCCCTCATTTAAATCCTAACATCGCGATGCGGTAGTTATCGCGTGCATTAGGGCGGAAACGCACATGATACCGCCATAACATGCTTGATAATGGCCTATCACAGCCTACACACAAAGCTGGTCACACACTCGACCTCCTTTTCGTAAATACAGACATCATAGTACCACACGCACCCACCACCACCCCCATCCCCTGGTCCGACCACTTTCTCATCAATGCCCACCTTACTATCAACACCAACACACCGATCTCAAATCCACTAAAAAAGAAAACGATCTCCTTCCGTAAACCATGTCCTTCTGAGCAACTCTCCCTAGCATTCAACAATATTAGTGAATATCTCGACCTCACCAATCCAGATACTGCTCTACAGTCCTGGGATAAGTCCATCTCCGACATCGCTAATGCCCTCTGCCCCACCACCCACAAAACCATAACACCGACACGCACTGAAAAAAAAAAACCATGGTACACAAATGAACTAAGAACACTAAAGCAAGAGCTCCGATCCAAGGAACGCACCTGGCGTAAACAACCCACACCCTCCCTCAATATGGCTTACAAGCATACATTGCATACATACCGGCAAGCTATTCTCCTCGCCAAACGTGATTATTATGCAGCCAAAATCCATAACTACACTTTCAACCCCAACGCCTTATTCTCCTTCGTTTCAGATCTCACAAAATCCCCCTTTCCCTCCCCCCAAGATGAAAACAGCTTAGAGAAATGTGAGAAGCTTGCCGACTATTTTAAAAATAAAATCTCCAAAATCTTAACTCGGCTCCCATCCAACCCTGCCCCTACAGACCCACTACCTTTCCACAATGGAGGTACCCTCAGCTCCCTTGACCTCACCTCCTTGAAGGAAATTGAATCCATACTAAAAAAGATGCGGCCAGCCACCCACACCGCAGACACCATCCCATCAAAAATCCTCCTTACCATTCCTACCGCCATTGCAAAACCAATAGCAGACATTATAAATTGCTCCATCACCACCGGCAAAGTTCCCGACCCCCTTAAGCTTGCTATTGTAAAGCCTCTACTAAAAAAACCCACCCTTGACCACAATGATCCTGCAAACTACAGACCCATATCGAATCTACCTTTTATCTCCAAAATCATGGAGAAGGTGGTCAACACCCAACTCACAGAATTCCTAGAAGAAAACAATATTTTACACCCTTCCCAATATGGCTTCCGCCAAGACCGAAGCACCGAAAAACTCCTACTCGCCATAACAGATACCATCCTTAAGGGCATGGACCACAGCCAATCCTACATCCTTGCCCTCCTAGATATCTCAGCCGCATTTGATACTGTGAACCATCAAATCCTAGTATCACGCTTATCCGAGATAGGCATATCAAACACAGCCCTATCGTGGTTCTTCTCATACCTAGATCATAGAACGTACTTAGTCAAACTCGATGACTTCGAATCCGCTCACATTCCCCTCACGCAGGGCGTCCCACAAGGCTCCTCCCTATCATCCACCCTCTTCAATATTTACTTACTCCCACTCTGCCACTTACTCTCTAAACTAGGACTGAAATTCTTCCTATACGCAGATGACGTACAAATTTTGATTCCCATTCGAAAATCCCTCAACGAAACCCTGCAGTACTGGGAAACTTGTCTGACCTCCATCAACTCACTCCTCTCCAATCTCCACCTTGCACTCAACACCTCCAAAACTGAAATCCTTATCCTAACAAATCAATCTTCCGACTCGATCCACCATACGATCCAAAACGCCTCACAAGCTCAATCACTACCACATAGCGTCAGAGACTTAGGAGTTTACCTAGACAACCAACTAAATTTGAAATCCCACATTAAATCACTGCTAAAAGGAGGCTTCTTTAAACTCCAAACCCTCAAAAAACTGAAGCCCCTCCTTCACGCCCATGATTTCCGCACCGTCATGCAAACCACCATGTTATCCAAACTCGATTATTGCAACGCCCTTTTCCTAGGCCTCCCAGCCTCTACTACTAAACCTCTTCAAATCCTCCAAAATGCCATGGCACGTATCCTAACAAACACAAGAAAATCCGATCATATCACTCCCATACTACAAAATCTCCACTGGCTCCCCATTGCATTCCGTTCCCAATACAAAACACTTACCATCCTACATAACACTCTATACAAAAACAGCTCCCCCTGGCTTGAAGATATGCCTCAATTCCGACAATCGAACCGCCCCACCAGAAACGCCCTCGCTGGCACCCTCCAAACCCCCTCACTCAAAATTGGGCACCTCACCGCCACCAGGGAAAGAGCCTTCTCTATCGCAGGCCCCTCCCTCTGGAACTCCCTCCCGGCCAAACTCCGACTAGAACCATCCCTGAGCCACTTCAAAAAAGGAATAAAAACATGGCTGTTTAAACAGGCCTACCCCAACTCCTCTCAACCCTAGGCCTCCCACGCATACAGGAACCTGCATCCTCCATACAGCCCTTCCCACCTTTCCCACCCTGGTAACCCTTCCAGCACACCCCATGCTCCCCCTAACTCCCCCCCTCCACTCCCCACCCCCCCCCGCCTCTTAGCCTCTTCAGCCTCCCCCCCCCCCCGCCTTCTTTACCATATCAATCTCTCCTTTACCTTTACCTCCCCTCTCGCATATTTTCTCCCCCCCTTTCCCTCTCCCCTCACCCCTCCCCCCCAACGTTGTAAATAAGTTCACATATGTAATATGTAATTTTAAACCCATATCTTTCCAATTAAGTTATCCATGCTTGCTTTCTCTTTTCTCTCGTTCTTCGCTTTTTACCTTGTTCCTTTTATCCAATTATTATCCAATTCTCCCAGTTAAACCCCCCTTGTTCAATGTAATTTCCTTTCTCAGTTAATTGTGAACCGACAAGATGTGTCCTACGAATGCCGGTATATAAAAATGTTAAATAAATAAAATGAATAACCCTGCAAGTGTCCTACTTGCCTCTCTCTAGATGACAAGGTGTGAGTATACCAACTAGTGAGCTTTACAGAAGTGAGAGACTGTTGTGGAAATGGATTCTCTCCTATATGGGCAGGGTCCCAGATGTTTGTCTTCCTCCCCAGAGGTGGAACCCTGGCACCTCAGTGGCTAACCGTGTGGTGAATGGAAAGAAAAGTGAGAGGTCTGAGACAGTGAGATTGGCCCTGGGGACTGTGTGGCCCTTTTATTTGGCCACCAAACTAAAGAAGGGTTTGCATACATATAGAGCAACTATTCTAGGTCTTCAAGCATAAGTTAACAGCAACAACAGATCCTAATACTCAAAAAGTGCTGGAGTATGAAAGTAAATAGCCAAAACTGGTCTCCATTCTTAAGCCCGGGCATTCATTTTGATGAATGTAATGAATGAGTGAGAATTTACCAGCACATGAAGGGAAAGTAGCAATGGACTTTGCAAAATTAAAGAGAGAATTCTTTAAAGACTTAGACCAGCAAGGAAGGAAAACAAATTGTCAAAAGCACAGATATAGTGGGAAATACAAATAATAACTTCAGGAACTCTATGTGGCTCAATATCTTCGTCCTGTGGGAAGGCTACGTTACTGCAGAGTGCAGAATTTGTGCAGAATTTCCCCCCTTGTGGAGAACTGCCAAAGTCTGTGCAGAAAGTGGCAGAGGATACCCCAGCATGCCGTTCACGGCAAAGATGAAGGCTCCAGCATAACCTGAACGGAGCGCACACCATTCACAGTGAAGATGAAGCCCCTGGCATGCCACAAACAGAGCACGAGCTGTTCATGGTGAAGATGAAGGCCCCGGAGCGCTGTTCACAGTGATGATGAAGGCCCCAGCATGCCGCGGGACGCACTCTGCCTGCAGCAAAGATGAAGGCCCCGGTGAGAGTGAATGTATGTAGAGTGGTGTGTGTGTGTGAGAGGGGGGAGGAATGTGTGAGAGAGAGGGGGTGAGAGGGAGGAGGGGAGGGGAGTGTAAGAGGGGGTAGGGGAGGGCAAGAGACAGGAGGGGGAGGCAGTGTGAGAGAGGGCGAGGAAGAGAGTAAGAGGGTATGAAAGAGAGAGCAGGGCAGAGTGAGTGTGAGAGCGAGAGAGAGAGCAGGGGGGTGAGAGAACAGGGGGGGTGAGCAGGAGGGTGTGAGAGAGAGGTCGGGGGGGGGGGGGGAGAGAGAGAGCAGGGGAGTTGCTTGAGTATGGGTGCCAGAGAGAAGGAGCCTACATGTGTATGTGTGACAGAGAGAGAAAGGGAGCTTGTGTGGGCATATATGCTAGAGAGAGGGGCCCTATATGAGGGGATATGTGTGTGCAAGAGAGTGAGGGAGCCTGTATGAGGGTATGTATATGCACTAGAGAGAGGGAGCATGTGTGTGAGAGAGGGACAGAGGGAGCCTGTGTGAGGGGCAGTACTGAGAACGGGGTCAAACTCTGGGACTGGAAATAGAGTGGAAGGGGTTGAGCCTAGAGGTGGAGGGGAGAAATACTGGCAGGTGGAGGAGTTGGGGCCTGATAGGGCAAAGTGGCCAGAGGAGTAGGGAGAGCGAGTGGAAGGGACACTCTTATAGTGAATTTCTGGGTAATTCTGCTCAAAATATTTAAAATTCTGCATCTTTAAGTAATAACTTTTTTCTGCATTAATTTAAAATGTAATTACTTAAAGAGTGGATATGTGTGTAATTACACATGAGCAAATTTGTGTTGATAAGACCTCATACAAAGGCATACATTCCCGTGCTAATTAGCACAAAATGTGAGTATACCACTAGTATAATCATAGGTCTTTTTTTATCGCTTTCATTTTTCTTTTCCAATATGCACAATTGTGATAGTGAGTATCAGCATTCAAACAAGCGATGTCATGCTGTGAAATTGTGAAAATTAACACTGTAAATGTCCACTTATTAAAGCACAGCATTAGCATGTTGGCTTGGAAACGTAGCTTTTACGCTGTTAGAGGAAATGCCTGAGACTTGGTCGTGGAGGTTTTGCATGATACGAGCCCGACACGGACCGCGTTTCGGCATGTAACAGCCTTCTTCATTACCGGTCTGGAAAATGCTGCTGCCGCATGTATGCATACTATCGGCCCCTTGAAGAAGGCTGTTACATGCCGAAACGCGGTCCGTGTCGGGCTCGTATCATGCAAAACCTCCACGACCAAGTCTCAGGCATTTCCTCTAACAGCGTAAAAGCTACGTTTCCAAGCCAACATGCTAATGCTGTGCTTTAATAAGTGGACATTTACAGTGTTAATTTTCACAATTTCACAGCATGACATCGCTTGTTTGAATGCTGATACTCACTATCACAATTGTGCATATTGGAAAAGAAAAATGAAAGCGATAAAAAAAGAGCTATGATTATACTAGTGGTATACTCACGTTTTGTGCTAATTAGCACGGGAATGTATGCCTTTGTATGAGGTCTTATCAACACAAATTTGCTCATGTGTAATTACACACATATCCGGATTATTATATTGGGTTGGTAGCTTTTTCCTGCGTTGAATAATTCATTTGGCTATTACTCAGCACTGACATATTGTGTGAGAGAATATTTTATTTCTCTTATTACTTAAAGACTGCCATGTAAATTGTGGTTTTTTGACCAATATAAAGTATGCAGAATTTTGCAGAATTTTAAGTTTCTGTGCATAGAATTTTAAATTTCTTTGCTCAGAATTCCCCCAGGAGTAATATCTGACACAGGCATGGCTAAGGAGAGGTGAGTTTAAACCTAAAGATAAGAAACTGATAATTTCAGCACAGAATAGTGAGTTATGGACAAGATGGTTCACAGCCAGCATAAAAATGGTAAATGATAAATGTAGATTCTGTAAAACAAAACTAGAAATGATTCTCCTTACTGGATGCAAAGTGCTGATATTAGAAGGCCTGTATACTAGAAACTGAATGAACACTATAACATCATTGTACCAGAAAAGCACTAGGATCATGATTCCAAGAGAATTAAAAAGAATGAAGAAGTTGTGATCACCTGGGACATGCCTGTTCCAACCGATGAAATGCTTCATGTAAGAAAATTGAACATTGTTGTAAAAGAGAAAAACAGAAAATAGCATTGCTGATAGAAGTGTCAGTACCAAGCAACAATTCTGTGGACTATATGGAGACAGAGAAGATCCTCAGGTATCACACAATTCAATCAGAGACCAAGAAAACATGGCAGAAAAGAAAAGAAATTGTCAAAATTGTATTGGGCACTTGTGGGCTGATTAAAATGTACTTATAGTTACATCTAGATATGTTGCCTATACATATTGCTGACTATGACCTCTAGAAGGAGGCAGTCTTTGGTACAATGCAAGTATTATTAAGAGCATTACCAGTAAATCTGAGAGACTGAGGTCATATGCAACGTACTCTGGTTTACAAGTGAGGCTCTTTCCTGTCAAGGTATGAGCAAAATAAACCCATTTGGAGACATTACCCCATGGATCATTGAACTACAGAGACACAGAAGAAAAGGAGTCAGCGCTACAGAAGGATTACAAGAGGAATGGGCCATGGAGAAAGGAGAGAAAGCAGGCAGAGGCAGCTGCAGGAACCAATCTAAATGCCTGAGGGAGGGGACAGGCGAAGAGAACTAGGACTTGAAGCACTGGCAAAGAAAATAGGGGCACCGGCTCCATGTGCTGCCGATAGCTAGTAATGATGGCCCCAGTTTCAGGCCTTCCAAGAGGATGGAGATTTTCTGGAGTCCAAAGAGGATTATGGAGATTGAGAGAACCAAGTGATGTGAATAGTGATAGAGGAGTTAGTCCCAAACTCCTTGCATTTCATTGAAGATTTGTCTTAAGGTTTGCAGAATAGATTTCTGGTTGGAATCAGAGAAAAGGCTGCAGGACTTGGAGTTCTAATTTCAGAACTGCTTCTTGGAAGGAGTCGGCAGAAACTCTCTGGTCACCCATTCAAAGAAATTGATCAGATTCATCTGACAAGACCTACCTCTGGTAAAACCATGCTGACTTGGATCCTGTAATCCATTGGATTCCAGAAACTGCACTATCCTCTGTCTTAGCAGTGATTCCATTAATTTGCTGACCACAGAGGTCATGCCAACCAGCCTGTAGTTCCCAGCCTCCTCCTTACCTACACTTCTATGAAGAGGAACCACGTCTGCCCATCTCCAGTCCTGCAGAACTACTCCCGGCCCTATTGAAGCATACAAAAAGGCAGCCAGCAGGGCTACTAGAGCTTCTCTAAATTCCCTTAATACCTTTGGATGTATCCCATCCACCCCATCACTTTATCTATTTATTTTATTTATTTATTTTAAAAGATTTCTATACCGTCTTTCACAAATAATAATTTGACCAAAACGGTTTACAGATATTAGAATAACGTCAGATAAAATAAAAATAAAATAAAAATAAAAACATCTAATTAAATAAAATAAAATAAAAACACAAAAAGTAAATGAAAGAAAGTAAAGTTAAGGAAAAAAAATACAATGTATGCTTTAAGCCCTAATTCTAACTAATATGTTCTTAAATTAAATAATTAACTATATTACGTTTTACAAAAACAGAGAAAAGTCGGAATTTTAAAATAAAATAAAGCTAGGTTTCCCAAAATTTTATCATATGGTTTATAGCAATATGAATTGCTGGACAGTCACAGAAACAATATTTGAGATCTCAAACTGATTTCATTTCTTCATGTTCTGCAAAAGCTACTTTGAATAGGTATGTTTTTACCGATTTTTTTGAATTCTTTATGGTTAATAATTTGTCTTAGAGCATTGGGGAGCGAATTCCAAAGTAAGGGGCCCGCCACAGAAAACGCTCTCTCTCTCTCTGGTTATATCTACTTTTAGTTTAACTAGCTCCTCACAGAGTATTCTGAAAATCATTTAAGGTTTACCTGATTTCCAATCCTATTTGTCTCTGCTTTCTACTGCTGGTCCTTCCTCAGTGAGCACCAAACAGCAAATGTGTTCAGCAATTCCCCTTTTTCCTCATCGGCCTTTACTTATTACTCCCTTTCATCTCTGAGTCTCACAAGCCACTTTTGCAACTCCCTCCTGTCACTAACATATCCAGAAATAAGCTGTGTCCCCTCATTTTACCATATTTGCTATTTTTTCTTCCATATGCATCTTCACTCTCCTGACTACTTTCTCTGAGTTTTTTCCAGACATTGTGTTACCCATCTTCCTCGTTCTGCGATAGCTTGTACCTTTTCAGCTACTTCCTTAGAAAACTACAGGACTACTTTTTCCTCTGTTTACTTTCCTAACAAAAAGGTTTGTTGTGCTTAGAATTTCTACTTTTAGTTTTGCCCACTGCTCTTCTTTGTTCCCTAGATTTTCCCAACCAGTTAACCAGGGGCAGTGGAATACCCTTTTGATCAGTGGAGCCAAGCCAGTCAAGCTTTGCCCTCCCACCCTCCCACCCTCTCTTCCTCTACCCCTGCATCAGTCTCTCTTACTCTCTCCTCTCCACCTCTCTTCTCATCCCCTGCCTCCCCCTCTCTCCTCTCTCCTCTCCCCCCAAACCCCTCTCCTGTCTTGCCATCTCTCTATCTCTTCCCCTGCTCTCACCCCTCCTTCCCTACCTCCCTCTTGCTCTCATTTCCTTTCTCCCTCTTATCATCCCTCCCCCCCCCCCCCCCTCCCCTACCCCGAGGAGGAGGAGAGCGGTGGTGTCTCAGGTGTATCCTTCTTTTCCTTTGCCACCTGGCTGGACTGCTGCTTTGAACTGCGCAGCTGTACAGAATCCCATGTGGTACAAAGCAGAAGCTGGGGACAGAGCTATAGGAGTGGAGGATGCAGCTGGTGCAACACAGCTCTCCTCTTCCTGTCACCAAACAGCTTACTGCTTACCTGACCTGGCTACAGATCTGACACAGAAATTCTTTGAGATAGGCCCCATTTTGGTCAGGTCATGACCCCTGTGGCCTTTCCCATTCTACTAATGACTCTTTAAGGTGCTTCCCCATTTCAACAAAGTTATTTTTCCTGAAGTCTAAGACCCTTGCCTTTGAATAACCTTTCACCGCCTGCACTCTAATACTGAATTACACTATTCAGTAATCACTGGATCTCACACAATCATCCACCATAACATAAGAAGCACTTTCCCAATTGGTAATCACCAGGTTCAATATTACTCCCTACCTTTTGATTTTAGTTACCAGTTGACGGAACAGTTTTCCTTTCAAAGAATCCAGGATCTCCATGCCTCTAGAAGAAACCACAGAAAGGATTTCCCAATTAACATCCAGCAGATTGAAATCACCTAGCAATAATACTTCCCCTTTTCCAGAAACCTTTATCCATTTCTTTGCTTGTGAAGGAAGGAGATCTATATATCACACCAATATAAATAGATATTCCATTTACTCTTTCCACATTAACCCACAGATCCTCCTCCTTACTTCATTGGCCTGCAGTTTTGTTGCTTGAATATTATTGTTTTATCTATAGTGCTACTCCTCCTCGCATTTTTCCTACCCTATACTTCCTAAATAGATTGAAGCCTGGAATAATTATATCCCATTCATGTTGTTTCTGTGTATTTCGTCTTAATGACAGGCACTACACCCAAGTGAGCCTCGTCCATGACTATATCTATATCCAGGACTTTCTTTTCCATATTATGGGTATTAGTATACACAGCTTTCCAGAAGTCATAATTTTTCCTATTTCTATATAAATATTTCCTATTATAATTACCTAAGGTTTACACTTACCTGAGGGCTTTTTTCACCCTTCCACAATAATTCTAGTTTAAATCCTTTCCCAATAGGTTTTCTAGTATGTTCTGGAAGACACTTCATTCTTTCTTCAATTGGTGGATACTATCTCTGCTCAGAAAACCATCCAATGGTCTAGAAAGCTGAAACAATCTTGCTTTCACCATCTAAATCACCATTCATAGATTTGGGTACTAGATAGACTAGGGAAGACTGTCACTATCCCTGGAAGTGAGTTACATGAAATAGAGCTACTTTTTGGGATCTGCCGGGTACTTGTGACTTGGACTGGCCACTGTTGGAGATAGGATGCTGGGTTCGATGGTCCTTGGTTCAACCAGCATGACATTTCTTATGTACTTAATTTTGCTTCAGTGGTTGAAATTCCACCAGTTGTGCAGCCGTAGTCTTGAGAGCATCAGCAAAATAAATAGCCTTTTTACAAAACCAGCCTAGGAGAAAGGGCCTAGGACTTGGATCCTCAAACTAATACTATTATACAGAAGTTGCAGCAAGTGATTGACTCCTTTAACTATAGTCAGTTAGGGCATTATGAATGTGATTTCCCTAAAGGAAGTGCCTTGAAACCCGGGAAATTCCTCATCTTCAGATGATTGTGTTCCAATGCCCTGGAGAAATCACATGCTCTTCATGATGAAATCATTTGGATTCTTAGCTCATATTTTATGAACTAGGAGGAACTGCTAGGGATAAACTGGGAATCGCCAAGTAAGCATTTTAATATTGGGCCTGAAGAATCCGCTGCAGAGACTAACAAAGGATATTTTGTTTTTTTTTAATAGGCCAGGCAGTTTTTTTTCTGCTTGTTTATGCTTCATAGGAACTAGACCTGGGATCTGACACCGCTTTCATTCATTCATTCACAATTATTGGGAGATTTTTCCCTAATTTTAAATTCCTTCCCAACACACTTAAACCCCATTGTTGCAGCAATAGGCTGTGGGCAGAGGCCATGGACCAGGGCTCCTTCCAGAACATGATTGGGACTCTTTCCCCCAGGGGCTGGGAATGCTGCATCTGAAGCCAGCCAAGTCCCAGGCAGTCCGGACAGTGTAAGTCTTCACTCAGCAATGGAACCCAGTTCCTCCATATGGCAATGCACAGCACTGCCACTAAACCACCCAGCCAGTCCTGAGACGTGCTTTCTTGCTGTTTTTTTACCTTCTCTGAACTCATATTGATCAAATCCGGCATTTGTGGCCCCCTAGTGGTAATAAAATGTAGTATGTACTTTTAGTTTTATATTTTATAACTAGTTTGGGGTTCTGCAGTTTATCATTGTATTGTGGTTGGCATGAGGTCCATATTCAAAAGCCTTTTAGAAGGATAACCTAAGAGTTATCTGTCTAAACAGCAAATGTGACATGTTCAGCCACTTATCTGGTTAAATTATAGCCAGACAAGTAGTTGTTCTGCTATACTTTTGTCAGATATAAAAAGAGGCATTCCAGGGAGGGGCTAAGATATTCAGTTAACTTAGCTGAATATCAGGTATAACCTGCTAGGTTAGCCAAATAACTTTAGGCCTGCTTTAGAGCAGGTCTAAAGTTAACCGGCCTTGTGTGGCTGGATAAATCCCTACTTATCCTGATATCTTTAAAAAAATATTCGGGTAAGTAGCGCTGTCAGAGAAGAAAAAAACAAACAAACAAACAAAGGGGCCAGTGGCTCCATTCTTTCCTCCCAAGCCCCAGATTTTATTTATGGGACTCTTGTGCTGTGAACTCCCTACTCCCAAACCTCTCTTTAAATTTGTAATACTCCTGTAGTAGGCAGGTTGCTGGGCCCCCTGCCATTCCTGGTAATATTTCTCTGAATGTGGCTCCCTTCCCTCCCCCAATCCCTCCCACCTTCTCACAGTGTTAGTAGTCTTGTCTGCACCCCCATCCCTCCAGATCCCACCATCTCACCCCCATACAAAAAATAAAACCCTGCTGAGAGTGAGGTCTCAATTCACCCACTCCCGATGATCCAGCATTTGCTTCTGTCTTCTTCTAGTGCTGGAAGCGTAAACTACTCATATCATTATCTAACTAGCCATATTCAAAAGCTGGCTATTTAGGTTTAAAGTAAATGGCTAGTAGTAACTGATAACATTAGCCAAGTATATTCAGCATGATGCTTATCCCACTGAACATATGTGACAAGTTATCTGGCTAACGTAAGATGGATAACATGTCCATTAACCAGCCTACTCAATATGGACCTCTACAAGTCCCATTGTGTGAGTTTCTTTTCCTAAACAGCTCTACCTGTACATGTGTTGGGAAGAATTAAAGTGAGTAGGGGGCAGCCATCATCATTTAATGCTTTAGGAATCAGCATCAAGCCCAGAGCCTGTGGCATTACAAGAGAGGCCTAGCAAGAAGACTAAGTAGGAAGCAGACATGCTACTGCACTACATTTATTTTTAAAAGTTAAGATCTCATTTAACCAGCTAAAACAACTATGGCAAGCCTATCTGGAATGTTAGGAATTTAAGAATATCTTATATATGCAAGAAGAATAACTGTATGAGGAAGAAGTAAAAAGAATATGAGACCTACCTCTACTTGAGTGAAATAGTCAACATTGGTTTGCAGAGACTGATGGCTTGCTTGGAGAAGCTGACATTTGTACTACCAGTAAGGTGACCAAGATCAATTCTGCAAAATTACAGCATTTATTTTTGTTTCACCACACAATGTGCCTGATTTATCAAGAGTTTTCTTGTGATGAGATGAAGCAGTTTTCCCTACCGCTTCCCAAAATAAATAGCAGGGAACATTAGTGGTTTAAGGCTGTCAGTCAGAATTAGGATTACAAGTTAATGTAAACACAAGAAATTATAGTAGGGCAGAAAGAGTGGACTAGCGTAGAAAGCAAGCTTATAATAATTGACCCGTTACTTGCATTTGCTAGACTATCAGTTCAGGAAAAAAAGGATATTTTATGTGCATTCAGGACCCATACATGAGGTAAAAAGGATACATTTTAATGGGGACCAGAGGAACCCAGCTCAGTTTGCAACCCATCACCATGAGGAAAAAATGAAGGCTAAATTATAGATCATGCTTAAGGATATTTACGGAAATGTTATATACTTCTTATATGTGATGTCCAAGCTGTAAGATTTGCTGGAGCCAACCAAAAACAAACCAGCAGAGGGCCCTTCTATAGAGCAGAAAATGCAGCTCGTGCTGTTAATCCTCAGGCTTCTAGTTTGAGAGACAGGGGGATTTGTGCTTCCTTATGTGACATGTTCTTTCAAGAACTACATGTCCCAGCATCCCTTTTGCACATAGATAGAAAGGGGAGGAAAAAAGAAGAATATAAACAGGAAGGGATATTGATCCTAGATTCCTAGGTACAGTGGAAGCTAACAGTGTTGCTGGTAATATTTACAGGCCCAAATGTGGGTAATAAGTTAGGCCTGGTTGTCTACACATTGGACAGAAAAGAAATGAAACAGGGATATGGAATAGTGACTGGAAGGATTGGACATTCCTTCTCTCTCATACATACACACATACCCCTGTCTGGCTATAAATGCAAATCAGGCAGGAGGTTAAAAAGAGAAAGTAAAAGAATTTAAAGGGCTCTAATCAAACCTCCAAGGACTTTCTGAGCTGGGCTCAGGCTCAGGGGAGTAGATGAATGAAACAAGATGGCATCAATTCGAATATGGAGAATATATCTGTTCCAAATGATGATGAAGAAATGATGTCAGAGGCATCATGTAACCCCAATCTAATGCTTTCAAAAGATAGCTTATGTATTATCACCATTAGAGCCACAGTATTCAAAAGAAGGCTTACAAAAAAAAAAGTAGGAGAAAGTTATGCTACATTAACAAATTCATGATTTTCCAAAGACTCAGGCTTGAGGTGTAAACTGACAGAATAATTTTTAATGGACAGAATCTATTATCTGGAGTCCTGATTTTTGAAGAAATGCAGAAGACAGCAAAGTCGATTCCAAAAGATATTGGTAAGCACAAGTTTCCTGAATTTCTTCTCAAATGTAAGACTTCAAGTGGAGAATAGATAGTGGAAAACTGCTTATTTGGAGTTCAACCAATAAAGTACTGTATTGTTTTCCATGTTGCTTATTTTCTGAAGGGAATAAATAAATGCCACAGTATGCTGACAAAAATGTAAGGGTATTCACCAAATGTGAAAAAAGTGGCATATATTATATGATAACTTAGGGATATGCAGAGGCAAACATTTCAATTTTTTTGTTTTTCATTTTCATTTTGTAGGTCATAATCATTCATTTGGTTCATTTCAAATGAAACAAAAACATTGTAATTCATTGCATTCATTTATTCATGTCCCATTAAAATCAAAGGGGGGAAACAATGCAGCCTATTTTGGACTCCCAAATTGGGGTTTTCTAGTCATTTCTAATGAAACTTGTGCGTAGATATCATCAGAAGGATGGCACATCAAGACTATGTCAGTTTGGCAGCAAAGGTGGAATGAAAAACCCAAGGACCTACAACAGGGCAAAATGCTACCAGCAATGGCAGGAATTCTCCAAGGCACCATCAGAGAAGCAAAGCAGCAGCAAGAATGGCCAAATTATCTGAAGGCCAAAAAAAAGGGTGGGCACAAAAAATAGTGGCATGAACCCTGCAAGGCTGCACAAGAGGGGCAAAGCAGCACCAAGAGTGGCATGAACAGCACAAGGCATCATGAAGAGGAAACAAAGTATGAAATGAGACAGGAAAAACTCCAAGGCAAAGATCGAGGTTCAAAGCAGCAGAAAGTTGGCATGAAGAACCCAAAGCATCATGAGAGGCACAAAGCAGTCATTCAGTTGGAAAGGACTAAACGAGGTGCAAAGGGCACCAACTAAATTGGTTCAAAACCTTGGGCAAGAAGAAGCCAGAGGAAATCCTTGGAGGAGGTCTGATGTTGTTTTGTACAGAATCATTAGGGGAAGGGACTGTCTGTTCAGGCTTAGGGTCAATCTTCCCTGAGTATAATCTCAACCTAGTCAGTATCATCTTCCACCTCCAGCTCCTCAATGGAGGTTAAAATGCCAATGACTAGAGGCGCCAAATTCTCTTCATCCATTAGCTGTTCAATATCCTCTGATTCAGCACACAATTCTTCTTCTGAATACGTTTTTGCAAATATTGCCTCAAATTCCTGAAAATCAGTCCTGATTTTAGGTGCTGCACTTTTGCAGTTCCTGTCTTTTGCTGTACTATAATCCATTGAAGGTTAAATATCAGAGAAGACCAATAGTCATAATAACCCCAAGGGAAGAGAGTTTGAAGAAAAATTTCAAGAGGGCATGAAACCATTAAATATTACTGGGTAAGGTCTGCATAAAGAATTGGATTGCCAGAGCAAGACCAACTGTCAGCAAGGACTGTAAGGGAAAGGAATTTTATTTATTTATATTTTTTTTAAAGATTTATATACCGCAAAATTGGGCATAGACCTGTCCGGCTAAGCAATTTACAAAGATAAAACATACATAATTAAAAGTTAGCAATATAGACAAAACAATATACATCATTTAAATTACACTTCAAAAGCACTAAAAATCATTATAAGTTAATCTTCAGAACACTAAAAAACATATGGCAGTCATTTTGGTAATATTGCTATCGAGGCTGTCAACACTAATGAAAGATTTGCTAAGTGATATTAGAGGCTGTGGTAAAAATATATGTTTTTAAAGCCTTTTTAAATTATTTAGTATTTGCTATTAAGTGAACATCTTCTGGAATAGCATTCCCAAGGGTTGGTCCGGGCAACTGAAAATTTTGAAAGAACTGCAGTCAGCTGAAGAAGAGGAGGAACCATCCTAGGGCAACTAGAGTAATTTGGAGCAGCAGAAGCAATGGTGTTGGAGATTAAAATAAATAAGGTAAGTGCAGAGTAATATAGCAAGAAGAGTGGCAGCAAGGCTCCAAGATACACAGCAAAGGCTGAGGCAGGAAGAAGAATGGCATCAAAAGCCCAAGGCACTAAGAGGAACAAAATGGTAACAGGAGTGACATGAAGGGCTTAAGGATCCATGAGTGATGCAGCAAGTATGCAATGTATCAGATTGCCAGGGTAAGACCTAGAATTTGCAAGTACCGTAAGGAAAGATAATTAAAAAAAAACAAAACCTGGAATACAGCTAGAGGAGAAGCAGAACCACCCAAAGGTACTAAGAGTGGCTTAGAGCTGCAAAAGCAGTAGCAGGGGTGCTGGAGATTAAAAGCACGGATGATATTTGCAGAGCAATGCCTCAAGAAGAGTGTCACTGCTTAGCAAGGAGAGTTAGAATCCTTGGCAATGGCACACACTGTCTACTGACTGGCTTCCCTATGTAGCATACTACAGTTGTACAGTACAATACTACATCCAGCAACTTTCAATGTTTGTGTACAAATATCTCTCTCATGCTGTGTATATGTGCTGACTTCTTGTGCACAGACATAAACGGCGAGACAGAAAAGATATAGACAAGACTTAAGCTAGTTTTCACTGAAATCTGCCTCTGAAGTGAATAGTATGTGCAGATTAGAAGACAAGACAGCAGTATACATAGTGAGACAGAAAGAGAATGGGATCAAACTCCCTCCAAGTCATACAGTGCAGGGAATATCAAATAACAAAGAGGCATCACAATCAACAAAGCACAAAGAGCAGGTGGGATATTGCAAACAGTACAGAGACATAAAACCCCCCAAGTCATCATGAGAGGGGAAAAGGGAACCAACAATAGTTGTATGAACAGTCCAAAGCAGTGAAGACACCAAAAGAAGAGGAAAGGCTGCACAAACAGTGGCATGAATTCTCTAAGGCCCTGTAAAATGGCAAAATAAAACCCATATTGGCAAGCATTCTCCAAGATACCAAAGGAGAGTTAGGAGTAGGTTGGGCTGTCACAGTGGCAGACTTAGGCCTAGATCATTAAGTCACAGCAAAAATAGCAGAAATATGGCACGTTAGCATCCTGTGATAAAAAAGAATGGCATGGTTAGGGAAATTAAAGAAATACCACACTGCATTTGTATGTATTTTGTTATGCAATGTACTACTACATTGTGAATCATTTAACATTTCACACATCATTTTATGTATGGCGCGTTATTTTCTTTGTTATATATACCGGATTTCTGCAGCTGCTTCTTTGAGGGTGTGTCAGGTGTAGGGGAGAGAGGAGAGGGATTTAGTTGGTGGTTCATTGAAGTTTTTGAGGAAAGTTCTATTGATTAACTGAGTGAGTTGTCCTGTTTATTGTTTCTTATATATTTACCTTTACCTTTGTCTATTGTGTTTATCTATGTGTGCAAAATTTTGCACATTTGTCTTATCTGTCTATTCTTTTGTGTGGAGAGGCGGTGAGAAATGGTGAGAAAAGGAATGGAGAGGAGAAGTTTGGGGAGAGAGGAGAGGCGTGATGAAAGAAAGGAGAAGGGAAGAAGTGGTAGGAGGAGGAGGAATAGGAGTAGGGACAATAGGAGTAGAGATAGGGAGGAGGGAAGGGATTGGAGGTGGTGGGAGGTGGTGGGAGGTGGAAGGGGCTAGGCAGGTGAATGTGGAGGGAGGAAGACAGCAGAGAAGGGCTAGACAGAGAGGAAAGGAGAGTTGTCAAGGCAGGTGAAAGAGGGGTGGGAGGAAGGGAGGGAAGCAGGGAATGGGAGCAAGATTGAGGTCAGTGATACCACCTCTCTAGAATTGGAAGTGGCAACCCGATTCTCCGGCAGCCAGGCAGTAGCTCATCCACGGCTATGCGCCTACAAGTTCAGCATGGAGGAGAATGAGCAGATCATTGTGTTGTGTCCGTCGCTGTCCGATGTTTCTGCTCCGCCCACCTTAACTCATTGGCGACTCCCTTCGGGGTTGATGGAAGGCTAGCTGCTGCAGCGTCTCTAGGCCGTCCTCCTCCGGCGACCCCGGACTGGCTCGACGCTGCAAGCTGGCATGTTGACCAGATGCCTAAGGGCGCGCGCGGCCCGACTGATGTACCGGCGTTGGCGTGAACCTCAGGGGCGTCCCCCTGAGATGACGTCATCAGCTCCAGATATTTAAGGTCTCAGTTTTTGCTAACAAGACGAGTTAGCAAGGGTTCGCTTCCTCCAGGTCGCTGCGGATGGGATTCGCTCTCTGCAAGCCTAGCTACTTTGCCTCCTCGGACTTCACTAGAGGTACCTGCTCCTCGGGGGTCTCGCTCTCTCTTTTTCTTTTCAGGTCGCAGTCCGGAACAGTACTCGGTTCTCGAGGGCCCACTTCCCGGACCAGCTCCTGAATATCACTTCTGCTAAGACGTCATCGCTGCTTACAGCATTAGTGAGTTTCCATCTTTCTCTCAGAGCCTTCCCTGGGACCAGGTACTCGCTCCTCGAGGGCCTACTACATTCCAACTCCTGGGCTGCCTTAAGAGACTATGGTGTGAGTGTTCACCAAGGATTTGTTCCAGAACTCTGCATATCCTATCTACTCACTTTCTTAGTTTCTCTACAGCTCAGCCACCTTGGGATCGCTGTTCCAATACCTGAGGGACTACAGCCCAGCCGGACGCTTCTATTTCACTACTGCCACCTTTGGTGGTTTAATATACTGCTTACTAAGAAGTTTTTGTTGCTTATAACATCAGTGAGTTTCTATCTATCTCTCAGAACTTTCCCTGGAACCAGGTACTCGCTCCTCGAGGGCCTAATGCATACCAACTCCTGGGCTGCCTCAAGAGACTATTGTGTGAGTGTTACCATCAAGGACATGTTCCTGAACTCTGCATGTCTTGCCTACTCACTTTCTTAGTTTCTCTACAGCTCAGACACCTTAGGATTACTGTTCCACTACCTGAGGGACTACAGCCCAGCCGGGTGCTTCCAGCTCACTACTGCCACCTCTGGTGGTTTAATATATTGTCTAATAAAAGAATTAGTGTGTGTCTGTCTCCTACACTAAGCCTGACCAGTGGTCCCTCTCGGGAGCTCCCCCGAGGGCATGGTCACCTGCCATTGGTCCAACGATCCACCCGCAACTATTCTAAATAATAACAGATTGCTATCTCCAGCAACTCCGTTAACAACAGATTGCTATCTCTCAGCTTTAACAACAGAGCTCTAATAACAGATTGCTAATTCCCAGCTTTAACAATAGATCTTTAATAACACATCGCTGGTGTTCTGGAGAATTACCACCTGCTGTTTGGCAATTGGACTACGACAACCTCCAGGGCTGCCAAGGGCCAGATATGGCAGACGACCTTCAGGCTGCCATATCTGCCAGATATGGCAGACCATCAAGAGGCCTGGAGAGCAAATGGCCCATCAATACAGGGACGTCAAGGTGCAGTTAAAGGATAAGGTGGCAAGCAGTTACAAATACATGTGCCAGACTGGAGGAGGAGCCCCTTGCCCAGTCGTCTTGATGTCAATGGAGGAGCAGCTGATTCAATGGCCGGGACCGGACATGTTTGAGGGAATGGACATGGCTCTGAACATGATGCGTGCTGAGACTAGTAAATCTCATCATCTCTAAATGTCAAGTCTGCTACAGATATCCACATATTTTTGCATAGGATGCTCACATTGAAGGATGCAAAGTGTGAATCTTATGAAAAACAGTACATGTGTACTTTTAGCATTCATACTTATATCTTCTTCTTTGTTTTCATAGATCACAGGAAACCGTCGGTCCTAGCCGTGAAGCCCCAGGTACCAGCAGTGCAGTCCCAGGTCTCAGCAGCCCCTTTCAAATGGATGCAGAGATGCAATGGATAGAGGAAGAGGAGGAGGCAGAGAAGCAGCAGCAGAATCTACAACAGCAGCAGCTGCTTCAATCCCTTGGGTCGCCCGACCCCTTGATGGGTTTGATTTAAAAAAAAAGTTAGGAGAGCTATGTAATTCCTTTTAGCTGTTTGTGTGCCCACGGTGGTCCCTTTAAAGAGGGAAACATGACACATGCAAACACGTAGGAGGCTGGGGTCAGCTTGCAGGCCCGAGCGGGACCTGGCTGCATCCAGGCCATGACATGGCATCAGCGAGGGAGGCCCGGCAGCAAGGCAGCACGGTGGGGTGTGCTGGCGGCGGTTTCCTGCCGCCTCAAGGCTCCCGGGTCTGGCAAAGGGGGCACGGTGATGCCGGAAGCTGCAGGGGTCAGTATGCAGACCTTTGTGGCCGGCTCCCATAACACCCATAGGCTCATTCTTTGATTTATAGACTTTAATCCCAGATAAGAGGACAAGAGATATTTTCACATCAAAAATCAATCAGGGATTGATCTAAAAAAAGTGAGTGACCTAGCCCTTATCTGTTATGCCCGTTGGTCGCAGACGGCTGCAACCGCTGTTGCTCACCTCCTTCTTTGCAGCTTTGACTCTGTGGGGAAGACTTGTGGCCTCCACCAGCTATCTCTGGCCTGCCTACTGTTCCAGGGCTTCCTTAGACGCCACGGACGCTGCCGACCGCCATCTTGCCCTCGGAATTCCCTAGGCATGCGCGCGATTACGGGACAGTCTTAAGCTTGTCATGGTGGGAACCTCGGGGGCGTCCCCTCCAGATGACATCATCCTTCCAGGACATTTAAGCCTGCTGGCCCTGCCTACCTACAACTTGGCAACGAGTTCCCTCATTGCTGAATCCACTTCACTCACTACGGACTTCCCGTTCCAGTTCCTGATAATTTGGCGTGAGACGCTCTGGGTACCCGCTCCTCGGGGGCCCTTTCTCATCTCTGGCTATCTGCTCCTCAGAGGGCCATCTGCCTTGGACTACTGCTTGCCCCATTCCCCGGGGCTTCTCCTGGAACCTTTGCTTCTGTGAGTACCTCCGCTCTACAGACCACTACCGTACCATCTATAGTGGAACCCTCATCGGTGTACCCCACACTGCGGGCCACTACCATGTCATCTCTGAGTGAGGAACCTTCATCAGTGTAACCCGCACTGCGGGCCACTACCGTGTCATCTCTGAGTGAGGAACCTTCATCGATGTACCCTGCTCTGCGGTCTTTTGCCATATCTCCAATACAGAGGTATTCCCTTTGGGTATACCCTATCGCACACACTGTGTGTCTTTCTCCTGCACTCCCCACTCCATGGGCAGTGCCTCTCTATCCCTTTAATAAAGACTCTATTCCACAGCTGTGTTTGATGCCTGCTGAGACCTCACCTCCCGACGGTGAGGCTCACAGGGCTCCTCCCTGTGGGTGGTACCATCTCTCACCTCAGCCCATGGCTCACATATCTTCAAATCCTAACAGATTGCCAAATCCATGGACCCGGCACAGGTCTCGGCGAGTCAGGCCATCCCTAGCCTGGCCCAGCGAATTACAGAGCAGCAAAATGCATTAGAGACTTTGGCTAACGCTATAAATCAACAGATTAATCAGCTGGACTCTGTCCCAACGCCTGTCAAGCCAAACCTTGCTTCACATGCGGCACCGTTCCAGCCTCCAGTGCCCTTGCCGGCACCTCCTCATTTCGCAGGTGACCCCCTTGTTGTGTAGAGCTTCTTGAACCAGTGCAGTATGCACTTCTTCTTACAACCTGCACATTTCCCCGACGTAGTTTCCAAAACTATGTACATCTTGTCCCTCCTGGATGGAAAAGCCTTGGCCTGGGCGTCACCCCTTTGGGAGAGAATGGATCCACTCCTCAAGGGACTTGCTGGGCTTCCTCACTCTATTTCACTCCATATTTGATGACCCCGGTCGCAAAACCATTGCTGGATCTACACTCCTGCATCTACAACAAGGTGCTAGGTCATTGACCGATTATGACATCGAGTTTAGGACTCTTTCCTCGGAATTACACTGGGATCTGGGCTGCCTGCGTGCCATATTTCTAGAAGGTCTAAGCTCACAAATCAAGGACAAATTAGCAGCACGAGAACTTCCTGAGGCATTTGATTCTCTCATTGACCTCACCGATCACATTGATCGCCGTCTGTTTGAGCGATCACATGAGACTAGGAGATCCAAGAGGATATCTTCAGGTGTTCCATGCATTCACCCAACACCATCCACCCAGCACCGAGGAAGAGGAACCAATGCAAATGGGTCACAGCCATCTATCCGCAAAGGTAAGCGTCGCCGGCAAAGATCAGGTCTTTGCATGTATTGTTTCCAACTGGGACATGTGGTACCCTTTTGTCCACTCTGTCTGGGAAACTCCCATGCCTGGGATCTGCCAAAGGACTCCTCTTAGGCCTGACACACCCTCTCCTCCACTGACACTGCCTGTCTCAATTAACTCGGATGCTCTGGTATTTCACACCCTGGCACTGGTGGACTCTGGGGCCGGTGGAAATTTTATACTCAGAACACCTTTAGATCCCCACCGTCTAGACACCTACGCCATTGCTACTTTCTTCAATTCATGGTGAACCATTACCTGGCGAAGTTACCTTCTCCATGGTCCCCATTCAACTTCGTACCGGATCACTGCACACGGAGACCATTTCTTTCTTAATTCTGGACAAGGCTATATACCCTATGGTTCTTGGACTGCGATGGTTACAACTGCACACACCACAATTCGACTGGAGCACTTTACAATTGTTCCACTGGGGCAACTCCTGCCATGGAAAGTGCTTTGAGGTCGTGTCCCCAATGCCTTGTCTAGCTACAACATCTATTCCAGGTCTTCTGCAGCAGTACTCCTCCTTTAAAGACATGTTCTCCAAGAAAGCCGCGGACACTCTACCACCTCACCGCTCATTTGATTGCGCTATAAATTTATTACCCAACACTGAGCCTCTCCGAGGAAGGGTCTACCCACTTTCTCTGACTGAGACAAAGGCCATGTCTGAATATATACAAGATAATTTGGAAAAAGGCTTCATTCGGCTTTCTAAGTAGCCCCGTTGGAGCCCGCTGGAGCCGGGTTCTTTTTTGTGGGAAAAAAGGATGGCTCCCTCTGGCCGTGCACAGATTACTGCATCTTAAATGAGATTACCCAAAAGGATCACTAACCCTTGCCATTAATCTCTGAACTTTTTGACAGGCTCAAAGGAGCCAAGATATTTACCAATTTAGATCTCAGAGGAGATCCCTCACAAACAAAAAGAAATCGTACCACATCACTCCAATCCTACACTGGCTAACCATCAACTCCCGGACACAACAAAAGTCCTATCACTCATCCATAAGTCTCTCCACAACAACAAATTGAATTGGTTAAGCACACCCTTATGATACCACACACTGAAACAAAACCGATCATCTAACACTGGTCTTCTCCATATCCCCACCCCAAAAGAAGCATATCTATCCATAACAAGAAAATGCGCACTGTCCATAGCCGGACCCTCACTTTGGAACAACCTTCTAGCACATCTCAGATCGGAACCCTCAACACAGCTCTTCAAAAAACTACTAAAACCTGGCTCTTCTGACAAGCCTTCCCCCAATGATCCTACCCCCCCCCCCACCCCAACTTTCCTTGCAGCACCATTTTCCCGTCCGACCCATGTTACACATATTCTCTGCCTCTTTGTTTCCCATCAAGCATGCTGATTATGCTTATTACGTTTACGTTTTCATTGTTGGATTTCAAGCCTCACAAAGCTACTTTAGAGATCTTTTCATATGAATTCATATTTTAATTTTTAATTTCTTATTTTAGTTCTTGTTAATTAAGTTGGCTCGTAGGAAATATGCAAGAATCCAAGTTTCATTATTTTACATTGTTAAAAATGGGTTTTTCTGTAAGAAATAAGCACCCACCACTTATTTCCTTTATGTTATCTGTAAACTGATGTGACTTCTCTGATCTAATGTCGGTATATAAAAATGTATAAATAAATAAATAAATAAATACCTAGGGCAAAGGTGGTAGACCTCACACATCACCTAGAAAAGTTTTTAGACAGTGCTAATAAAGAGTCAGCTGTCATATTACATATGGGCACCAACGATATCGGAAGGTATGGGATGGAGGTTCTGGAATCAAAATGTAGGTTTTTAGATAGAAAAGTGAAATCCAGAACCTCTAGGGTAACAATCTCTGAAATGCTCTCTTTTCTACTCGCAGGAATCTAGAGGCAAGCAGAGCTCTGGAGTCTCAATGCATGGATGAGATGGTGGTACAGGGAAGAGGGCTTCAGTTTTGTTAGGAACTGGGCAACACTATTGGGAAGGAGGAGGAGCTTATTTTGAAAGGATTGACCAGGGTGGAACCAGGCTACTGGTGCTAAAGTTCAAAAAGGAAAAAAGACAGCTTTTAAACTAGAACATGAGGAAAAGCTAACAGTAACTCAGCAGCACATGGTTTGTATGGAGGTAACTCCAAAGGGCATCCTGATAGAGAGGTTCCAAAAAAAGCAAAAGTAGCCTATATTCCTAAAGTAAAGAACCACCTGAATATAAAGACTCCAAATTACTCCTGTGAACTGATAAGTAGATTGTTAATACAAACAAAATACATACTTTAAAATGTCTGTATGCTAATGCCAGCAGACTAAAAAGTAAGATGGAGGAGTCAGAATATATAGCACTCCACCTGGCCAAACTGAATAGTCAGACAATGAAATGCTAATAAAGGTTAGGGAAGCTAACTAATTTCGCAGCACAGTAATACTGGGAGATTTCAATTACCCCAATATTGACTAGGTAATTTTAACATCAGAACATGCCAGGGAGGAAAAGTTTCTAGATCACATAAATGATTGCTTCATGAAGCAGTTGATCCAGTAATCAATGAGAGGGAGAACAATTGTAGACCTAATTCTTAGTGTAATGTAGGATTTGATGTGAGATGTAACAGTGGTGGATTCGCTCAGCAATAGTGATTATAGTGCCATCAAATTTGATTTAATGACTGGAGGGGGTTGTTTCTAGTGGTGTATATCAGGGATTAGTCCTTGAACCAGTCCTTTTCAACCTTTTTGTGAGCAACATAATGGAAGGGTTGTCAGGAAAGATTTGTCTTTTTGCCAATGATACCAAAATCTTTAACAGGGTGGACAGCCAGGAATGAGTGGAAAACATGAGATGGGATATAGTGAAACTCGAGTAATGGTCTAAGGTCTGGCAGCTAAGATTATATGCTAAAAATGCAGAGTAATGCATTTAGGATGCAAAAGCCCAAGGGAAAGATACAGTATTGAAGGCGAATTTCTTCTGAGCACAAAGGAAGAGTGGGATTTGGGGGTAATTGTATCTGATGATCTTAAGGTGGCCAAAAAGGTGGATAAAGAGATGATTAAAACCAGAAAGATACTTGACTTCATAGGGAGAGAAATGGTCAACAGAAAAAGGGAGGCAATATTGCCCCTGTATAGGTCCCTGGTGAGACCTCACTTAGAATGCTGTGTACAATTCTGGAGACCACACCTTCAAAAGGATATAAACAGAATGGACTTGGTCCAAAGGGTGGCTACTAAAATGGTCAGTGGTATTCATTCTAAATTTTATGAGGATAGCCAAAGATCTAAACATGCATTCCCTAAGAGGAATGGTGAAATATTGGAGATATGATAGAGACATTCAAATATCTCAAAGGTTTTCATGCACTGAAGGTGAACCTTTTTCAACTGAAAGAAGGATCTAGAGCAACGGGTCATATGATGAAGTTGAAAGGGGATAGACTCAGAAGTAATCTTTGGAAATATTTCTTTATGGAGAGGGTGGTGGATGTATGGAGCAACCTACCAGTGGAAGGTATGGAGACAAAACCAATATCTGAATTCAAGAAAGCATGGGATAAATACAGGAGATCTCTAAGGAAGTGATGCAAATTATAATGCTAAGTTAATTGGATGGATTGGCAGACTGGGTGGACCTGCAGTTTTTATCTGCTGTCATGTTTCTATGTTTCTATGGAGGGAAGACTTTAAGTAAATCTACAGTTCTAGCATAACATTTTCAAAAGGGAGACTTTGATAAGATGAAGAAAATGTTGTGAATTAGCTGTTTTAGTGGACTCTTGGGCCGGCCTGCGAGAGACTAGGGAGAGATGGACTATAGTCTCAGCTTGGGAGCAGGCCGGGAGGCCGATACCAGGCAGGCGATGGACGGTGAGCTTCACCCAGGAAGTTGGTACTCCCCCGGGAGGAGCCCGTAGGAGCCCAGCCACTGGGACTTAGGAGATCTCGGAAGCTGGAGCTGAAGCAGGTAGGCAGGAATCCAGAATCAGGCAGGAACTGAAGCAGGACAGGTACAGGATCCAAGCTGGAACTGAAGCGCGACAGGTTACTGGAACCAAACTGGAACTGAAGCAGGACAGGTACTGGATCCAACCTGGAACTGAAGCAGGACAGGTTACTGGAACCAGGCAAGCACTGAAGCAAGACAGGTACTGGAACCAAGCAGGCACTGAAGCAGGACTGGTACTGGAACCAAACTGGAACTGAAGCAGTACAGGTACTGGATCCAAGCTGGAACTGAAGCAGGACAGGTTACTGGAACCAAGCAGGCACTGAAGCAGGACAGGTACTGGAACCAAGCTGGAACTGAAGCAGGACAGGTTACTGGATCCAAGCAGGCACTGAAGCAGGACAGGTACTGGATCCAAGCTGGAACTGAAGCAGGACAGGTTACT
Source organism: Rhinatrema bivittatum (assembly GCF_901001135.1). Taxonomy (NCBI): domain Eukaryota; kingdom Metazoa; phylum Chordata; class Amphibia; order Gymnophiona; family Rhinatrematidae; genus Rhinatrema; species Rhinatrema bivittatum. The sequence continues at coordinate 303,179,118 of NC_042616.1, forward strand.
GGAACCAGGCAAGCACTGAAGCAGGACTGGTACTGGAACCAAGCTGGAACTGAAGCAGGACAGGTTACTGGATCCAAGCTGGAACTGAAGCAGGACAGGTACTGGAACCAAGCAGGCACTGAAGCAGGACTGGTACTGGAACCAAGCTGGAACTGAAGCAGGACAGGTTACTAGAACCAAGCAAAAGCAAAGACAGGACTTGGACACAAAAGCGTAGCAAGTCTTAGGCAGGAACAGAGCTGCTAACGCAATAGCACACTCCGGGGTTCAGAGCAACTGGGAACCGCAAGGAACCCCGTTGCAAGGCAAAGTTCTAGGCTCCGCGGTGGCCTTACATAGGCTGCAGCGTATGACGTCAGGGGTAAGGCGGAGCCTTCAGTGGCGGGAAAAGGCCTTCATAAGCACGGCTCCTGCGCGCGCACCTAAGGAGACGGCATCCAGGAAGGGTTCCTCGGTGGCGTCCCCCCCGTGAGGACGCCGCGAAACAGGCCGCAGGCTCTCAGAGACAGACCGGGACCAAGGAGGTAAGGGCCGGGTCCGACCGTCGCAACTGGGACCATAACAGAAAATAGAAAACAATTGAAAGGTATAACTACATAGACTGAGCTTTTATCAGGTATGGCTATTGTTTCAAAATAGTCTTTCTCATCCCTTTGGAACTATCGGATTTTATCTTGATTTAAAGGCGTCCTATTGTTTAAAAATAATATTTTGGAAACCCAGTCAAGATATAATCCATGCATTAAAAAAAGTGGAAGGAAGGCCAAATGACTGCCAGCATGTTTAAAAGGTGAGATGAAAGAGACTATTTTATCCAAAAGAACTGCTTTTAAATGTTGGAAAAAGGATCCATCTGAAAAAAATTGGAAAAACTATAAGCATTGGCAATTTAGATGTAAAGCATTGTTAAGGTGGGCTAAAAGAGAATTTGAAAAGAAGCTGGCTGTAGAGGCAACAATTGATAATTACATTTTTTTAAAATATATCCAAAGCACGCAGCCTGTGAGGGAGTCGGTTGGACCATTAGAGGTGAAATGGGCACTTAGGGAAGATATGGCCCCTAGTGCAAAGATTAAATGAATTATTTTGCTTTGCTATTTACTGAAGATACTCATACTGCAAATGTATTTAATGGTGATGATTCAGAAGAACTGAAACAAATCACAGTGAAGCTGGTAGATGTAATCAGGCAGATTAACAAACTAAAGAGCAGCAAATCACCTGGACCAGATGGTATACACCACAGAGTTATAAAAAAAAAACTCAAAAATGAAATTGCAGATCTATTACTAGTAATTTGTAACATCATTAAAATTGTCCATTATACCCAAAGATTGAAGGGTAGCCAATGTAACCCTGATCTTTAAAAAGGGCTGATCCAGCACTGACTTCAGTGCTGGGATAAATTGACTTCAGTGTTGGGAAAACCTATGACCATTATTCTAAAGAACAAAATCATAGAATATAAAGACATGATTTTATGAGAATCAGCCAGCATGGATTTATATAAGGGAAGTCTTGCCTTAACAAATCTGCTACATATTTTTGAAGGGTTTAATAAACATGTGGATGATTTTCAGAAGACATTTGACAAAATGCCCCATGAGAGACTCCTGAGAAAAATGTCAAAGGATAGGAGGCAATGTCCTATTGTGGATTGCAATATATTTAAAAGATAGGAAATACAGAGTTGGACTAAATGGTCAGTTTTCTTAGTGAAGAAAGATAAACATGGAGTACTTCAGGGATCTGTACCGGGACCAGTGCTTTTTAATACATTCATAAATGTCATGACCTGGAACTAGAAACAACAAATGAGGTGATCAAATTTGCAGATGTCACAAAATTGTTCTGCGTTGTTAAATCATAAATGGATTGCGAAAAATTGCAGGAGGACTTTGCGAGACTGGAAGACTAGGCATCCAAATGGCAGATGAAATTTAATGTGGAGAAGGGCAATGTGATACATTTGAGGTTACACAATGCTATGTTCCATATTACAAATTAGCAGCCAGGACCTAAGATGGCATCGAGTGAAAATGCTGACTTGCTGAGTAATAGTGCTCTGGTGATATTTGTCTCCTGGTTACCTTTTTCCTTTGTACTATGGTTAAGAGATGCAGCAGGCTTCAAGGGAACTGCCCTGCTCCTCTGCAGATTCCTGTGTCACGTCAATCAATGACCATTTAGTTGTTCCTCGCTTCAACACTGGCAAGGCTCGTCTCTGATGCCGCTGTTTCCGGAGGAGCAGTGTGGCAGCTTGAAGCACAGTTAGACACCATGCTGAGCCCCGGCAATAGGATTTCACTTTCCCTGATGCGCCTGCAGGAGATGCTTCCATTTGTTAATGCAATTTTGGGTCAGGAGAGCCCAGATGTTGACTGAGAGGTGCCAGTGGTGTCTATCCGAGATGCGGTAGAACAGGATCATGGTGTTGGAGTTTCGCAGCTTCAGTCTGGCTCAGGGGAGTCTCAGCTTGCTATTGAATCTCCCACTGCACCTGTGGGGCTAGTTAATAGAAGCATTTTGGCTATTTTTCATCAAGGTGAGCCTGCTGCAATCTCCTCTTTGAGCTTTCCCCCTCCTACATCTTCTCATATAACCTTGGAGAATATCTGCACAGTGCTCTCTTCTGTGCATTAGTCCCTAACCTCTTTGAATGCCACCAGGAATGCTTTTGTATCTAGAATACAAACTCAGGAGATTCTCTTTTCTGCTAATATGAAAACATGTCTGTGTTGAAAACGGATGCTGGGAAAGTTTTGTCTGTCCAGAATTCCTTAGTCCAAGATAATTCTGCAATTTCATCTAATCTCAGGATATTACAATTCCCTGTGCTTTTGATAGTGTCCCCTTCAGAACTTTTTAAGTCTTAAATGAAATATGTTCTTGGGCTTTCTGAATCTGCTCTCCCTCCGATTCGCAAGGCCTATTGTCTTTTTCAAGCTAAAAGATCTAATGGAGCAGGGGCTGTTCAAGCTGCACTGAATTCTGGAGATTAATCTTTGAGCATTTCCAATATTCTTGAGACTACTACCGAGGATGTGTCACCCAGATCTACTCTAATTGTGACTTTTCTTCAATTTTTGATCATGATTTGATTATCTGATTGTATTTCTCAGCTATGAACATATCTTTCATGAGTGGCAAACTTCAAATTTTCCCTGATTTTTCTGGGGCCATTGATGCACATAGGAAGGTCTTTCTAGATATCAACAAGATGTTATTGATTTCAGAGCTCGTTTCTTTTTGCATTTTCCATGTGTTCAACAGGCATGGACATTGTTTAAAAATACAATCCTAGATGCACAGTCCAAATGTATTCCACGCAGTAGGAAAGGTGGAAGGAAGGCAAAACGATTACCGGCATAGTTAAAAGATGAGGTGAAAGAGACTATTTTAGCCAAAAAAACATCCTTCAAAAATTGGAAGAAGGATCCATCTGAAGAAAATAGGAAAAAGCATAAGCATTGTCAAGTTAAATGTATAAAATTGATAAGAAAGGCAAAGAGAGAATTTGAAATTAAGTTGGCTGTAGAAGCTAAAATTCAAAATAAAAACTTTTTAAAATATAGCCGAAGCAAGAAACCTGTGAGGGAGTCAGTTGGACCATTAGATGACCAAGGGGTTTAAAGGGGCTCTTAGGGAAGATAAGGCCATTGCAGAAAGTCTACATTATTTTTTTGCTTCTTTGCTTACTAATGAGGATATTGGGCAGAAACCAGTTCCGGAGATGGTTTTCAAGGGAGATGAGTCAGATGAACTAAACTAAATCACTGTGAATCTGGAAGATGTAGTAGGCCAGACTGACAAACTAAAGAATATCAAATCACCTGGACCAGATGGTATGCATCCTGGGTTCTGAAGGAATTCAAAAATGAAATTTCAGATTTATTAGTTAAAATTTGTAATCTATCATTAAAATCATCCATTGTACCTAAAGACTGGAGGGTGACCAATGAAACACCAATATTTGAAAAGGGCTTCAGGGGTGATCCAGGAAACTATAGACCAGGGAGCCTGACTTCAGTGCTGGTAAAAATAGTGGAAACTATTCTAAAGATCAAAATCACAGAGCACATAGAAAGACAAGGTTTAATGGAACACAGTCAACATGGATTTTACCCAAGGGAAGTCTTGCCTCACAAATCTGCTTCAATTTTTTAAAGGGGTTAATAAGCATGTGGATAAGGTGAACTTGTAGATGTAGTGTATTTGTATTTTCAGAAGGCATTTGACAAAGTCCCTCATGAAAGGCTTCTAAGAAAACTAAAAAGTCATGGGATAGGAGGTGTTGTCCTTTTGTGGATTACAAACTGGTTAAAAGACAGAAAACAGAGAGCAGGATTAAATGGTCAATTTTCTCATTGGAAAAGGAAAAACAATGGAGTTCCTCAGGGATCTGTACTTGGACCAGTGTTTTTCAATATATTTATAAATGTTCTGGAAAGGAATATGATGAATGAAGTTATCAAATTTGCAGATGATACAAAATTATTCAGAGTAGTTAAATCACAAGCGGATTGTGATACTTTGCAGGAGGACCTTACAAGACTGGAAGATTGGGCATCCAAATGCAGATTAAATTTAATGTGGGCAAGTGCAAGGTGATGCAAATAGGGAAAAATAACCCTTGCTGTAGTTACACAATGATAGGTTTCATATTAGGAGCTACCACCCATGAAAAAGATCTAGGCATCATAGTGGATAATACTTTGAAATCGTCGGCTAATGTGCTACAATCAAAAAAGCAAACAGAATGATAGGAATTATTAAGAAGGGAATGGTGAATAAAACAGAAAATGTCATAATGCCTCTGTATCACTGCATGGTGAGACCGTACCTTGAATAATGTGAACAGTTCTGGTCTCCGAATCTCAAAAAAGATATAGTTGCAATGGAGATGGTACAGAGAAGGATGATCAAAATGATAAAGGGGATGGAACGGCTCCCTGATGAGGAAAGGCTGAAGAAGTTAGGGCTGTTCAGCTTGAAGAAGAGACAGCTGAGGGGGGATATGATAGAGGTCTTTAAAATAATGAGAGGTCTTGAATAAGGGAATCAGTTATTTAAACTTTTGGATAATAGAAGGACTAGGGGGCACTCCGTGAAATTAGCAAGTAGCACATTTAAGACTAATCAAAGAAAATTCTTTTTCACTCAACGCACAATTAAGCTCTGGAATTTGTTGCCAGAGGATGTGGTTAGTGCAGTTAGGGCCTCATTTTCTAAAGGATCGCAGGGCTGCGATACTTTAGGTAATGAGGGGCGGGGGGGTCGACCCGGGGGGTGGTCCTGCACTAGCCGGCAGCGATCGCACTGCCGCGGTGTAATCGTTGCCGGTTTCGCACCCAATAGCGCCACCACAGAAGATGTAGCTATTGGGTGCAAACTTGGACGCGAAAAGGCCCTTACCTTTTTGTCGTCCGCAGCGTCTTCGTGGAGTCGGCCCCAGTGACGCCCCGACTCCTCCTCTTCCGGGGCCGACTCCGCCCCCATCCTGGTATCGCACGCGATAAAAGACTTTTCACATGCGAAACGTCCCTTATCGCGTGCGAGCCACTTGGAAAATGACCCTCTTAGTGTAGCTGGGTTTAAAAAAGGTTTGGATAAGTCCTTGGAGGAGAAATCCATTAACTGTTATTAATCAAGTTGACTTATGAAATGGCCTCTGCTATTACTGGCATCAGTAGCATGGGATAGACTTAAGGGGTTATTTTCTAAAGCTAGTGCATGCGAAAAGGGACTTTTCGTGTGCGATAACTACACTGGGGAGGAGTCAGGGAGGAGTAGCCACCAGAAGGGGAGGAGTCGGGGCGGGCGCCACAAAGATAGCGCGGATGGCGAAAAGGTAAGGAGCCTTTTTGCTTCCAATTTCGCGCCCAATAGCACCACCTTTTACGATGGCGCTATTGGGTGCGAAAGCTGGCAGCGATCGCACCGCGGAGGTGCGATCGCTGCCGGCTATCACAGGCCCGCCCCCCGCTTTGCCCCCCTATCCCCCTGCACTGCGCGATTAATAGAGCTGTGCATCATTAGCAAATCCCGGCCTTAGTGTTTGGGTTCTTGCCAGGAACTTGTAGCCTGGATTGGCCACTGTTGGGAACAGGATGCTGGGCTTGATGAACCCCTGGTCTGACACAGCATGGCAATTTCTTATGTTCTTATGTTTATTTATTTATTTATTTATTTATTTATTTAATAACTTTTATATACCGACGAACGTTGGGAACATCTCGTCGGTTTACATAGAACAGAACTTAGCAACAGGCTTTACAATTATTGCATAATTAAATAAGGAACATTCAGGACATACAAATAACAGATTAGATTATATAAGTAAAATTATCAAAGTGGGATACGTGAAAGAGGTTATCTAAATGGGGGGGGGGGAGATTCTGATATATAGGGGGGTATCCACAATTAAAGGAGGTATATATACACGTGATTGGGAACCAAATTTTTATATACAAATTTTTTTATATACAATATGTAGTCCTGGGGGGGGGGGGGGGGGCGGTGAGAGAGAAGGTGTGAATATTAGGTGTAAGAGTGTTTGAAGAACCAGGTCTTCAGGTTTTGCCTGAATATTTTTGGGCAAGTTTCTTGGCGGAGGGAGGTGGGTAGCTTATTCCAAAGAAGCGGGCCTGCTAGGGATAGGGTCCTTTCGTTTGTGGTGCGGAGTTTAGTAAGCTTGGGTGAAGGGGTGTGTAATGTAGCTAGATATTGTTTTCTAGTGGGTCTATTGCTGTTGTGAAATGAGAAGTGTTCTTTGTACCAGTGCATGTTCTGGTTGTGAAGAGATTTGTGTATTAGGGTGAGGGCTTTGAAGGCAATTCTAGATGCTACGGGTAACCAATGTAGATGTTTAAGAACAGGAGTTATGTGATCATTTTTGTGGGTGTTGGTGAGTATCCGTGCGGCTGCATTCTGGAGGAGTTGTAAAAGCTGTATGGTGTTTTTAGGCAGGCCTAATAACAAGGAGTTGCAGTAATCTATTTTCGTTAATATGAGGGCTTGTAATATGGTACGGAAGTCATTGAGATGTAGGAGAGGTTTGAGTCTTTTTAGGCTGTGCAGTTTGTAGAAGCAGTCTTTGAGGGTATTATTGATGAATTTCTTGCAGTTGAGGTGACAGTCAATGGATACGCCGAGGCTCCGAACATGGGTGGGAAAGGTGAGGTTAGTGGTAGGAACATTGTTGTGTGTGACAGTGGGGGTCGTAAAGAGGGTGGGGGTGATATTAGGGGGTGATATGTGGATAAGTTCTGTTTTAGTAGCGTTGAGGGCGAGAAAGTTGTTGGATAAGAGGCTGCTAATTTCCGAGAGGACGGATTTCCACATTTCCATAGCTTTGTGTATTGAGTCTTTAATAGGAATAAGTATCTGCACATCATCGGCATATATGAAGTGCGGAAGGTCAAGTTTAGCAAGGAGATAGCAGAGGGGGAGGAGATATATATTGAAAAGCGTAGAGGATAGAGATGAGCCTTGCGGTACTCCTTGAGCGAGGTTGTGTGGCTTGGAGGTGGAGTTTCCCATTTGTACGCTAAATTGTCTATCAGCTAGGTATGAGTGGAACCATTGTAGGGCCAGGCCTGAGATGCCAATGCTGCTAAGACGTTCTAATAGGATTTGATGTTTAATGGTGTCGAATGCAGCGGAGATGTCTTGGAGAATGAGGATGTGTGAGGGTCTCTCAAGACCTTTCAAGATTTGGTCGGAGAGTGAAATGAGTAAGGTCTCTATGCTATGGTGTTTGCGAAAGCCAAACTGAGAGGGGGAAAGGATGTTGTTTTCATCCAAGTAGTCTGATAGCTGTTTGTTTATGGCTTTCTCAAGGACTTTTGTGATTAGAGGCAGGTTGGAGATAGGTCGGAAATTGGTGAGATCAGAGGGGTCGAGGGAGGGCTTTTTCAGTATGGGTTTAACAATGGCATGCTTAAGGTTTTTTGGGATACTGCCAAGTTCAATGGACTTGTTTATGATGTTTGAAATAGGTTTGGCGATGATCCCGGGGATGGAGAGGAGATGTTTTGTAGGAATGGTGTCTGTAGGGTGTGTAGAGGGTCTGATTTTTTTTAGGATGGATTCGATTTCTAGGGATGAGGTGGTGTCAAATGATGAGAGATTAGAAGTAGCTTGGGGTTGTGTTGTATTGTTGTATGTTTGCTTGAGGGGGAAACGCGACATGATGTTGCTGATTTTATTATGGAAGAATAAGGCAAGTTCTTCACATTTTGTCTGGTTGTCTATGTCTGGTATGGATGGTGTGCAAGGTTTAGTTAAGTTGTTTACTAGTTGGAATAGGGCTCTAGGGTTGAATTGTAGGTGGTGTATGCGTTGTGAATGGAAGTCTCTTTTGGTTTTATCGATAGCTACTCGGTAGGAGTGCATGTAGGATTTGAATTTATTCAGTTGAGTGGTGGTTATGTATTTGTATTGCTAGTTTTTCTTCAGAGAAATGTGTTTTCTGGATCCCATTCAGCTTATATCTTTAATTAATTTTGAAGCTCCTGATCATGGTTCATGTGTAGTTTTTCTTTCCTTAGGAGGGTTGCAAGGTTGGGGTTGGCTTCTTCCTATTTTGAAATATGTTGGAATAATATGTTCTCACTGGAAGATACAAATTTCCTGTGTTGAAGATTATCCTTCTTTTCGTTCTTATTATTCTTTCTGGGTCCACTTTCCTTTTAATTGTGATCTGTTACGAATTGCTTAAAATTTTGTGTTCTTTTCTTTTCTTTTCTTTTTTTTCTTGTGCAAATTTCCATGTAATTGCTATTACTGTTGCAATTTAATGCTTGTGTATTATATTTAAAATGATTAATAAAAAGTAAAAAAAAAAATTACCACCCAGGAAAAGGACCTGGGCAAAATAAAAAACAATACTTTGAAATCCTTGGCTCAGTATAAAGCAGATGACAAAAAACCAAACAGAGTTGGAGGCCCAAGATGGTGGACTAAGGACTATAGGACATGCTTGTGAAGCTCTTGACTACTTGGTGATTTCCAGGCTTCCCATTTTGATTTGGGTACAAGCTTTGTTGCAGTCGATGATGTGGGAGAGACATGGCTGCTAACAGATGAAGTGGATCTTTCACTTTGCCCTGATTGCAGAGTTCCTCCTTCTCCTGCACTTTTGGAATGTATACCACTGACATGTACCGTAGAACCTGTGGAAAGTATCCCAGGTGGAGTTGCGGGAGAGGGGAGGAGAGGTCAGTGACACTGAGAAGATCTCCTTTGCAAACTGCTGCTTTGAGTAATGAAAGGAGCCAGCAGTTTTTTCCCACCAGAGTTTGTGACTTGATGTAGCTGGGAGGTTCGTGTGACTCGATGTAGCTGGTCGAGGTTAGTGTGCCGACCTGGACTCCTAATTTTGTACAACTTGCTTCTACTACTGAGCTTCTTCCGATTAAATCTGGTACTCTTAATCCCTCTCCAATTACTCTTGACAACATATGGGATATTCTCTCCTCAGTGGAGCAGTCACTAATTTCCCTTATCTCTCTTACTAGTAATGTGTAAAGTCGGACTGAGTCACAGGAATATTCTTTCCTTATCCATTCATCACAGATTGAGACTTTGCATCAAACAACCAATAGGTTGTCATCAGTACAAGCCTCTCTTTTTCAAAATAAGGTGGTGATACATCGAAGGCTGGAGAATCTGGAAAATTCTGCAAGAATCTTGAAGTTGCAGATTTTAAATTTCCCAGTGGTTTCCATGGTCTTTCCTGAGGACTTATTTAAATCTTACATGAGAGATATAATTGGGATAACTTCAAGGTCTTTGTCCCTTATCTTGAAGGCCTTTTATGTTCCTGGTGGTGATTGGGCCTTGCATAGAGGAATGGGAAGAGACTATGAGAATCAAGGAAGCCACTAATTTGGATCTTATAGCATTATCAAGAGTCTACTGTGGTAGATGAAGATCATAGGTCTACTTTGCTTATTACTTTATTTTCATTGCAAGACTATGGCATGACTCTTACACTGAATTTTTGTTGCATTCATATTTTGAGTATGGGGTTCAAAGTTTGGATATATCCAGATTTTTCTAGGGCTACTCAGGAAAGAAGACATACATTTCTTACTATGCATAAGTTATAACTTTAGGAGCCCATTTTTTGTTGAGATTTCCTTGTAAATGCTTGGTTACATTTCCTTCTGAAAAAAATGAACATTCTCAATTATGTTGTTTTTTTTTAATTGATTCTAGACTCCCAGCTAGAGGAAGCTCTCCTAATCCTGTCATTTGAGGTTTTTGGGTTTGGAATAAAGGAATGATACTTTGTTAAGTAGTTATAGTAGGATTTGTCCTCTGGAAGAATGTTTGTATTTAAAAATTTCATTTGTAATTCTCTCTTGATTTCCAGGCCTCTCTTCTCATTTTACTTTGTATAACATATATGGATACTATTATTGTTTTCCTGTTTACTGTAAAATGTAATGTTTATTTTCATTATCCTGCATGGCTTTGCAAGTTTATGCTTGCATTTAATGTTAAATCATAAATAAAGAGTTGAAGAAAAGCAAATAACTGCTAGGAATTATTAGGAAAGGAATGGAGAATAAAACAGAGAATGCCAAAATGTCTCTGTCTACAGTTCTGGTCACCACATCCCAAAAAGATATAATTGCACTGGAAAAGGTTTAGAGAAGTGCAATAAAAATGATAATGGGGATAGAACTGCTCCCCTATAAGGAAAGGCTAAAGAGGGGCTGTCCAGCTTGGAGATGAGACAGCTGTTAGAAAATATGATATAGGCCTATAAATTAATGAGTGGAATAAAATGGGTAAATAAAAATTAGTTATTTACTCTTTCAAAAACTACAAAGTCTAGGGAACACTCCATAAAAGTGGTAAGTAGCACACTCAAAACAAATCGGAGAAAATTCGTTTTCACTCAATGCCAATTAATCTCTAGAATTCATTGCCAGAGGATGTGATTAAGTCAGTTAATATAGCTGGGCTAAAGGTTTGGAAAATTCCTGGCGATGTCCATAAACTTATTAACCAAGTACACTTAAGGAATTGTTGCACTTGGAGGTGGACCCTTGTCCTGGAGCAGTGGAGAAAGGCTCCCTGCTAGGGACCAGGAAGCACCTGCCCCCAGGGGGTGGAGCACATGAGGAGACAGAGGCTAGGATGAGCTTCACCACTGGAAGCTTGAGGTCCCCCCGGGTGGAGCCCGTAGGGACCCGTCGACTTGGACTTAGGTGGGCCTTGCAGGGTCTCACGGAGAGGTAGTAGAGAGGCGTGCCCACGAACAAGGGAGTGCGGTCGGACTTCACGCTGCTGGTCTGGAGAAGCAAGGAAGGCCAGAACAGCGTAGGCGATAATAAGGCAAGGGACAGAGCCAGAATCAGAAGATGTGGTCAATGGCAGCCGAGGTTAGAATCCGAGGGTCAGTCTGAGGAGTGGCCAACAAGACAGAGGTCAAGTTCTGGAGGTCAGACGAGGTCACAAGGCAGGCAGAGGTCAGGATGTAGGCAGCAGACAGGAAGACAAGGAACAGGCCGAGGTCAGTACCAGAGAGAAGTCCGAGGTTACTACCTGGGAAGACGGACAGACAGACACAGGAACGGAAGGACGCTGGACAAGGCTGAAACAGTAGGATGCAGGAACAAAGCTGGAACATGACTGGAACAAGGCTGGAACAAGACTGGAACAAGGCTGGGACAAGAGTAGAACAAGACTGTGAATGCAGAGGCAAACTAGAACACAATACAGTGCCGACCCGATTGCCAAGGTAAGGAAGTGCAGGCAGGGACTTCCTTATATCGTTACATCAATCAGGGTGTGCCGCGGAGCTAGGACCCGTCCATGGCCCTACAAGAGGCCGGGCGGTCCACGCGTGCATGTGTGCAGCCAATGCCACTGGAGACGCCAAACTCCGGCGTGAGGCCTGGTGCGCAGTGAAAGGCCCGGTGACCGCTGCCGCAGGATGCCGAGGCCTAGGAGCTCGCAACTGCCACTGGGGAGGCTGACCCTTGCTCTGCAGAGCAGCTAGCAAGGTGAGCAGGCCCGTGCACGGACGGGGCACGCAACAGGAATAGCCTCTACTTATCACTGCATGATAGCTGGAAAGGATCTATTTACTGTTTAGTATCTTGCCAGGGACTTATGACCTGGATTGGCCACTGTTGGGCTTGATGGATCTTCAATCTAACATGGTATGGAAATCCTTATGTTGTTATGTAGGGTGAGAGAACTAGACAAATCAAAGGATAAAAGTCCTAGCAAAATGCAAACAAAACAATAATGTAACAAAAAACATTGCACACTACTCTTAATATTTTAATAACTAGGTCATAGACCTGGAAGTATAAAACAAATCAGTTAGGTGAAGAACCAGTAGAGATGTGGGTAGTGAGAAGAAACTTGTAGTTTTCTTTTTAAGGGACAATACACACCAGTATACTAAAAAAGAAGTAGGGTAAAAAATGTAGCCTGGGATTCAAATGACAACAACACAGTGTTGCGTGTCGCATCCACGCTAGGCCCGCGTCCGGGCCTGCTCACCTTGCTCCGGTGCTGTCGGCCCCGGGCCGTCCTCTCTCACTGCCGCTGCCAGTGCCTCCCGTCTGCGGTGCTCCGCGTCGGCATCTCCCAGGCCTTCCGCTTCGGGCCTAGCTCCACGCTGGGGCATGGCCTCCTCTCCACTGCTGGCCCCACCCCTAGGCATGCGCGCGCGGACCGCCCGGCCCTTTAAAGGGCCAAGGGCAGGAACCAGCTCCGCGGTGCAGCCCGATGATGTCACCTAGACTCCATATAAAAGCGAGGCCCTGTTCCCCAGGACCTCGCCTTGGCAATCGGGTCGACACCATGATGTTCCAAGTTTGCCTAACTCCTTGTTCCAGTGTCTCCGTGTTCCAGTATCTCCTTGTTCCAGCGTCTCCTTGTTCCAGCATTTCCGTGTGTTCCTGCATCCTTTCCCAGGTAGTACCTCTACGGACTGATCTCTGGTACTGACCGCTGCCTGCCAGACCATTCTCTTGCCTGCTGCCTGGAACTGACCTCTGCCTGCCTGACCATTCTCTTGTCTGCCACCTGGATCTGACCCTTGCATGACTTGACTATGCTCAGACTGACCTTGGTATTGACCCCTGCTTTGGCTGACCACTTCTGGCCTGATACTCTGGCTCTGACCCTTGCGCTTCACTCGGACACTCTCTTCTGGCCTACTGTGACTACCAGACCAACATGCTGGGAATCCACACGTGGCTTCCACCTGACTAGACCCACTGGCACTGCTTGCCTCGCCTGGAGAACCTTCCTGAACTGTGACCACCCTGAGGTCTCCGGAGCTTCCAGTTCGGGTCTAGTCCATTCTATCTGCATCAGCCACGCACTCTTGTTCGTGGTGGGCACACCCCTCCGCTACCTCTCCAGGAGATCATATGAGGTCCACCTAAGTCCAGGCGGTCCGGGTACCTAAGGACTCAACCTGCGGAAACCCTGGACTGTTATTGGTGAAGCTCCAGCTAGCCTCTGTCTCCTCCTGTGCGCCACCTCCTGGTGGCAGGTGACCAGAGGGCCGTACCAATCCTGCACCAGGCCAAGGGTCCACATCCAGTGCAACACACAGAGGCATCAAAATTCCCAAATTGAGCATCAAGGGCATGGATGGAGCAAGACATGGTATTTGTTAATAGCTTTACAGATTTCAATAAATTGCCCAAAGTGATGTACAAAATTAAAACATTATTAGAATACATAAAAACTAAACAAAGCTAAAATTGAATTCTACAACATAAAAAATCAGTACAATTGAAACATCCAGCTATCATCATTAAAATCAATCTCCGGCCATCCAGTTATGTTACGTACCATCCTCCTACACCCCAGAAATCAGACATCCACCAATTTTTAATTTCCTACCAAATTTCATTAATACTTTTCTCTTCCCTGATTTCAATTGCCATCTCCTTCCACCATACTGGGATTATTGAAGAAAACAAACAGATTCTATACTCTAATATGCCAGAAAGCCCTCACTAGGGGGAGTTACATCACTTCCTGACTTGATCTTAAAGAGCGATTAGAACATCTCCAGCTCAACCAGTCAGATAACTGCTGGGAACAAACCCCTCTCAAAATCTTGAATGCCCAATTCAAATATTTAAACTAACAGCATGATTTAATTGTTATCCAATGTAGTCTCCTAAAAAGAGGAGCTGCAGTCTCCATTCTAGATTTCCCACACAGAATTCTTGCAGCCATATTTTATATTACTACAGATTCCTTAATCCCCTCCCAAGAATGCCCAGATAAAGAACATTACTGTAATCTATCGACATTAAGATTAATGTAAATAGCACTGATCTTAAAACTTTAAATTCCAGAAATGGTTTCTACTGCCTCACCCATTTCAATCGTAGGTAAGCATCAGGTGCTACCTACTGCACCTTCTTTCCCATAGTCCATGCACAATCTAATCTGACTTCTAAAGATTTCACTTCCTCCATCACAACCACCTCCACTTCTCCATTGTTTTACCTATCTTTATTAACAACAGCCCCAACCTGCACTACCTCATTTTTATATGGGTTGAAGACTAATTTACTTTTTGCCAACTGCCAGTAAACAATCAATCAGATGCCCAGTCATTTAATCTCTATCACGTCCTAATGGGTCTACCATGTGAATGTCATCTGCAATAAAAAATTAAATTAAGCCAAAGTAATGAATCAACATCCCCAGAGAAGCTAAGTAAACATGAAGAAGTGGAGACAACGATGATCACTGGGGCACCTAATACTTCCTTTAAGGAGGAACATGACCCTTGAAAATTATTGATCTACAAACATCCTTTTAAGAAAGAAGTAATCAAACTCAACACTTGTCCATGAATTCCGACCTCCCTCAAAGGTAGTCCCATAGTCAACTAAATCAAATGCACTGGATAAATCAAGTGACACCACCAAGAACATCAGGTCAATATGTAACTGTGGTAGTCTTCCCATGCATAGTGTCAGGGTTTTGGCAGTTGTGTAGATTGGCAGGAAACCCTGAAGATGTAGCATCATGGGCATGGCAGCTAGGCAGAGTGGCAGCAAGCCCCTAAGTTGTAGCATCAAGGGTATGGATGGTAGAAAGGCATAGTAACAGCAAGACCTCAAAGGTGTAGCATAAGAGGCAAGGCAGTTAGGCAGAGTGGCAGCAAGATCCTCACAGTATAGTGTCTTGAGCAGGACAGCAAAATATAGAGGCATCCATTCTCCCAAAATATAGTGTCAAGGACATAGATAACAGCAAAGCATAGTAGCAGCAAGACCACCAATGTGTAGTGATAGGAGAAGGGCAGGAATCAAAATGGCAGCAAGACCCCCAAGTTGTAGGGTCAGGTTCATAGCAGTTGTCTTGCCAATTGTATGGGAAATTTAGAAAACTCAGCAAAGGTAGATTGATTTTCAAAAAAAACCCCTACTCTTCCATCAATTCTGGTGCCAAACTTGAAAAATGAGGGCTTACAATGTAACCTGCCCTTGAGAAGACACATTTGCAAGCTGGTTGGTGGGCAGGAAAGATACTTCTGAACCAACTTTGCCAGATCTGGACATACCGCAGACTTGTACTATATGCCCAGTATACCAGTGGATCTGTGTTCATGTCCTCGATGGGCTCTGTTAGCATGTTACAGAAATTTCTGCTGAGGTCTTCTTTGCTGTAGTGGGGCAACAGCCTCTGTTTCCAGCTGCGTTAGCTCTGATCTGCATCAGGAGAGACAGTTAAGTGAGGGCAGTGTGGCTTTGGAATATTGAAGTGGGTGAAGAATTGGTAGCTGACAGGATGCAGCTCATGCTGGCATCACTCTTGTGGGAAGTATTCAATTTGTCCATAATCGTTTCAGGATTTGTATTACCTTTTGACAGTTTGTCAAGAAACTGGCTATGTACCTCTACATCGTGTGAGACTAAAGGGATTGTATAAATTATTTGGTGTACCTGCTACCTAATTTATGTGGGTAAGACAACCAGAGCCCTTAAGACTAGGATGATTGAGCACTATAATTTGATTACTCGGCAGAAATGGGAAGCTCTGTTAGTGGCTCATTGTCTAGCTTGCATCCATTCTTTTTCAGATTTTATGTTTTTAGTATTGAGGAAGTTTTATATTATCTGCATGGTGGTGATTATGACACTTTTATAATGAGAAAAGAAAAGTGTTGGATTTATTGCTTAAACTCTATACAGCCACACAGCTTAAAAAAGAAAATTAAATGTGCTGTGTGCTGTATTGTGTCTTTCATCATTGGCTTAGGTTTGGTACCTTAAGAATGCTGTGTGTTAGTTTTGATTGGTTGTACATCAAGAAAAGGGAGGGGTTATTAAACTATTTAACCTATGTCATTATAGGCAGTTTTTATAAAGCTAGCCACCATTTTTTGAATAAAGGTGTGGAGATGCCGAGCAGGATATGTGAGTTTGTCTTTTGTTCTATCGTAATGGTTTGGGTATGCACTCATTTTTATTGACAGTGTGTAAAGTTGAATGTTTTTATTGTTTATTGTTTCAGATAAATTGATTCCCTATTGCAAGTGTTTATACATCAAAACATGGGCTCATGTTGGTTGGGCATTCTATCTTGAATACAGCTTTCTTCATGTAGTTACAACAATTACTTTTAAGTTAAGTATATTCAGTCTATATATTTTTGAGAGTTTTTCCTTAGTTAAGTATATCGAGTTTTGTTTATTTTTGAGTTGATATACATTTTTTAGAACCACAAATGAATGAGAGTTTTGAGCCGGATTTTCAAAGCCCTACGCACGTATATCCATCGGATTTACGCCTGTGTGTGTGTGGGGGGGGGTGGGGCGAGGGGGATATGCGTGCCGGGCCTATTTTATAAAGGCCTGACGACACGTGTAAAGCCCTGAGATGTGTCTAAGTCCAGGGTTTTGAAAAAGGGATGGGGAGTGGGGTGTGGGGTGGGGCGGTCCAGGGTCGGGTTAGGGCCAGAGGCCTCCGGCACAGTGGCCATTTGCCACTGTGTCAGAGTATCGTGTGCCGGCAGGCTGCCGGCACGCACAACTTGCACCTGCCCGGAGCAGGCGCTAAATGTAAGTTAAAGGAATTGGGGGGGGGGGGGGGGGGGGGGTTAGGATAGGGCTAGGGGCGGGAGGGTTAGGGGAAGGGATGGGAAGGATAGATTAGGGGGAAGGGAACAGGGGAAGGACGTAGGCATTGGCACGCGCAAGATGCACTAGTGTGCACCTCCTTGCACGCGCCGACCCCTGATTTAATAACATGCGTGCACATGTTGTAAAATCTGACATCCATGTGCGTGCACCGGATAGCACATGCACCTGGATGCCTGTACGTACCTTTGAAAATTAACCCCTTTGTGTGTCTAATATCTGACACCATTTGCAGCCCATTGTAAAGCAAGAGATTGTAGATTGCATTCTGGCATTGTATTAGTATCTGATAGGGATGTGAATCGTATTTTGACGATTTAAAACAATCGTCAGATATATTTTAAATCGTCAAAAATCGTTAGAGTCGCGATACAATAGCAATTCCCCCGATTTATCGTCAAAAAATCGTAAATCGGGGGAGGGGGAGGGCGGGAAAACCGGCCCGTATGACATAGTGAGGGCAAAGGTAGCGCCGGCGCCATTTTGAATATTGGCAATACGGCCCGCGTGCAGGAGGTCGCTCCCGGACCCCCGCTGGACTTTTGGCAAGTCTTGTGGGGGTCAGGAGGACCCCCAAGCTGGCCAAAAGTCCCAGGGGGTCCAGCGGGGGTCTGGGAGCAATCTCCTGCACTCATGACGTCGGGTGCCAGGAACCAAAATGGTGCCGGCACTACCTTTGCCCTGTCACATGGTAAGGACAAAGGGCCACCGGCGCCATTTCTATTAACGCAACCGTGGCTTGAGAGCGGGAGATTGCGCCGGGACCCCCCCACTAGACCCCAGGTAATTTAAAACATTTTGGGGGGTTCGGGAGGGTGGGGGATTTGTTTTAAAGGGTCGGGGTGGGTTTTAGGGTTGTTTTGGTGTGCCGGTTTTCCCTCCCTCCCCCCTCCCCCGATAAAACGATTTTTTAACCAAAAAAAACCATGACGATCAGATTTCCCCCCCCCTTAGCCAAAATCGATCGTTAAGACGATCGATCACACGATTCACATCCCTAGTATCTGATGCTGTGTTCATTTTGGAAAATTTCATGTGAATGATATGACCATGATATGGTACGTTTTGTGGAACCTGTTTTATAGTTTACACGTTATGGGCCAGATTTTCTAACCTACGCGTGGGCGTAGATTTGTGCGTGCAACCCGGTGCGCACAAATCTATGTCCGATTTTATAACATGCGCACGCAGCACGCACATGTTATAAAATCCGGGGTTGGCGCGCGCAAGGGGGTACACACTTGTGCACGCCGAGCCCCGATGGCTTTACCTGTTCCCTCCTAGGCCATTCTGAAATCAGACCAGCCTCGGAGGGAACTTTCCTTTCGCCCCCCCCCCCCGCTCCTTCCCCTCCCTTCCCCTATCTAACCTGCTCCCCAGCCCTACCTAAATCCCCCCCCTACCTTTATTATTTAAGCTGTGCCTGCCTCCAGGCAGGCGTAGGTTGTGTGCACCGGCCAAGTGTTGGCGCGTGATCCCCCGGCCTAGCAGGCCTTCAGAGGCCTCTGGCCATGCCTCCGCTCCACCCCAGACCGCCCACGTCCCGCCCCTTTTTTCAAGCCCCGTGACATACGCGCATCCCGGGGCTTGCGCGCGTCGCCGAGCCTATGCAAAATATATATTTGGGGTTCTTTCTCAATATTTTGGTTGGGTAGTCCACTATTTTTTGAGCAGTGTTTTTTTTTATCAGTATGAGTGCACCCATGGCTTGGAAGGACATTTTTTCCTTTTCTGCTTTAAATATTCATGATATTTTAGTTACTCCTCCCCAAACCCTAAATTTTATTTTATTTTTTTACCTTTTTGGGGCAACTTACTTCAGCTCCCGAGGTGAAGTAAGCTGCGCGCACCGGGTCAGCGAACAATGACGCAGTCCCAGCTTGCCCCCACCCCTCCCTGCCCAAAGCATGCCCTCCTGCCCACCCCTTCCAAGAGGCCCGGCACTTGAGCACGTACCGGCCTTTACGCATGTGGCCAGGCCTCTTGAAAGATTTGCCCGGTGCGCTTAAGGCCGGAATTTATGCACACTGGGCATTTAAAATCTGCCCTTTATTGAGAATGTTAGAGTATAATGGATTCCACTTGGTTTGTGTGTTTATATAGAGCCAAGTTTGTATGTTGAGGATTTGAACTTTTTGCATAAGTAGAATAACATTTTGAACAAGTGTGCACTTGATTTAATATTACTTATCATTGAACAGGCACAGGCCACTGCCATTACCATCAAACAAGAGGTTGATGAAATGTTATCGTCTTTACATACTCATATGGATACTGATGCTTTTCATATGGCTCATAAAGGTTTTCAGTCCAGTATGTCCTCATTTATGCTGATGAAGTATAAATATAAGAAGTTTGCCATTTAGATCTTGATTACAAACGTGGGCCTCTATATCCATGGATTTATTTATTTTTTATTTATTTATTTTTAATTTTTATATACCGGAATTCCTGTATACAATACAAATCAGTCCGGTTTACATGGAACGAAAAGATAGCCCTGGTCTGGGAAGTCAGATCAGGGTTTTTTTACAAAGAACATTGAACTATAACATATAACAATATATGTTATTATAACAATAACATGGATGCAGGGGGGTCACAGATGCTCTATGAGGACCACTTTTGATGCTTCTTCTTCCATTTGTGATTCATCTGGAGATGAACGCTGTAATTTTCCAACACAAAGAGAACCTTTTTTAGAGAATCAGAAGGACCAGCAGGTACGTTTTTACCTCAAGGAAGAAGAACCGCTGATCACTCAAAAAACTGCACAGGATTTCAATGGACCTATGTTACAGCAGTTCCCTTGGATGAGATCTCAGATGCAACACAATCAGCAGTAATCAATTTGTCATCTAAAGTCTCATCTCCGGCACATTTTTCAGCCTGGAATAAAGGTTTGTCATTTGTTCCAGTCAACAGAATTGATTTTTTTGAAGTTGAATCATGTTTGGAGATGTTCATCCAGAATCTTTATTTGAAACACTTTTTTTCAACTCTGCTAATAGAGAAGATGCTTTAGTAGTGACTCAGGCTTCTACATGGGTTCTACCTGGAGCTGCTGATCCATTTATTTACACTTTCTGTGATTTAGTTTGGTAGGCTAGGGGCTGTAAGTAACATCTGTGGTCTCTAAACATAATCTAAACATAATCTCACTGTTGATGAGTTTAAAGCCTATTTGATTTATGTCATGATCAATCAGGTGTTGTGAAGTCTGCCAATAAAGGTGGAGTGGTCTTTCTGATGGATACTGAGTCTTATTCCAATAAAGTGCACTGACATTTGTTGAACAAAGCTTTTTACTTGCCTTTGCAAGAGGACCTGAGAGCCAATTTGAAGCAATTTATTGATGATCTGCTTGACTCCATTTTTGTGAAGGCTTGGATCACTAAAATGGAGTTTCGGTTTTTGAAGGTGGATCATCCAAAGATCCTTGTTTTGTATATCTTGCCTAAGATTCACAGGACACTGGATAATCCACCAAGAAGACCTATTGTTTCTTTGCAAGGATTCATACTTGAACCATTATCAGTATTTGTTGATAGGTTTCTTTATTCCTTCATACCTCTATTCCTTCCTATATTTGGGATTCTTCTGACATTATTACCACCTTGGAATATTTTGAAGGCTCTTTGGAGAATGTGTCATTGGCAACGATTGATGTTGTCTGTTTATATACTAGTATTCCCGAACAGGAGGCATTACTGGTTATTGACGTACTTTAGACAAATGTCCAATACCTAATAGAGAACCCACTGCATTAATTTGAGATTTGGCTACTTTGGCCCTCGATGAAAAATTATATTATTGATGGTCAAATTTAAAAACAGTTAAACGGGGTTGTAATGGGAGCCACAATGGCCCCTGATATAGCAGTTTTATACATGTGTGATTTTGAGAGACCATGGCTTGACGGGTGTCCGTTTCAATCTAACATTGTCCCGTGGTAGAGGTACATTGGCAACATTGGCAACATTTTAGTGTTATGGTCAGGATCAAGTAATTTGTTTGATGAATTCATGCAATGGCTTAATCAGCACAACACACATCTAGAGTTTATTTATTCATTTAGTAAAAAGTGTGTGTTATATCTGGATATTTTGAATTCTATTGAGGACGGTAGGTTTCAATTTACCATCTTTAGAAAACCGACTGATCAAAACACGTTGATGAAATATACTAGTTGCCATTCACAGAACTTATGTGACAATTTGCCAGTAAGCCATTTTTTTTTAGGTTTAGGAGACTTTACTCTTCATTGGCTGATTATAAGGTCAAATCCGCTTGTATGAAAGCCTCCTTTTTGGAATGTGGTTACCCAGCAGCTGTGCTACATAAAGTATATAAGAGGGCTAGATGGGTTAATTGTGATCTTCTGTTGCAGCCTAATAGTAAGGACAAAAAAGAATGGATTACACACGTATTACCATAAGCCGAGTAGGTTACATGAGTTTGTATATTGTCCTATCAATATGGTTTGGGTGTGCACTCATTTTTATTGGTAGTGTGTAAAGTTGAATATTTTTTATTGTTTTTTGTTTCAGGTAAATTGATTCTCTGATGCAAGCATTTACATGCCGAAATATGGGTTCATGTCAGTTGGGCATGCTATCTTGAACACAGCTTTCTTCACGGAGTAAGTATGGTTTTTTTTTTTAGCTAAGTATATTCAGTCTATATATATTTTTTGAGCGTTTTTCCTTAGTTAATTATATTGAATTTTGTATATTTTGGAGTTTATACACATTTTTTAGAACCAGCAAATAAATGAGAGCTTTGTGTGCCCAATATCTGACACTGTTTGCAGCCCATTGTGAGGCAAGAGACAATAGATTGCATTTTTGAACTTTATTAGTACCTGATGCTGTGTTCATTTTGGGAAATTTCTTATGAATGATATGACCATGATATGATAAGTTTTGTGGAAGCTGTTTTATATTTTGCAAATTAAAAAAAATATTCAGATGTCTACTTATTGCTTCATATTTTGCTCTAGGGTTCTAATAGAGCTTTGCCAACCTAGTAGACATTTCCTCTACTCCTGCTGCATGTCAAATTGACCCTTGACAAAAATAAGGAATTTTGAAATGCCGTAGCATTGGGTGATTAAGAGATAGCAGTTCAATCGGCTACTGTGCATTTAAAGACTTCTTCAAATAGCCTATGTTTGAGTTTACCACTATGGAGTTGCAAGATAAGTAACATCTCCTTACTTGGATTTTGTCTCACTTCCTATGAGAAGCTTTTATTTGCATAGAATATTATTTTCAAAAAATATAATTTGTACTGGCAGTAATAGGATTCATCCTGACCAATGATTATAAACATTGACAGTTTTTGGTTAAAGACATAAGACACCGAGTCAAATGGTACAGTTTAGCTGCCTTTATATGAGGTCTTGTTAAGCCAAGTATTTGTGTGTAATAAATTGTGCACTGCGTTGTTCATTTGAGTGAAATCTTGGGGGCAGATTTTAAAACATACGCGCGGGCATACAATTGTGTGTGCAACCCGGCGCGCACAAATGTACGTCGGATTTTATAACATGCGCGTGCATGCACGCGCTGAGCTCTCAGGGAGACCCGCTGGCTTTCACCATTCCCTCAGAGGCTGCTCTGATTTCGGAGCGGCCTCGGAGGTAACTTTCCTTCCCCCCAACCTTTGCCTCCCTTCCCCTCCCTGTACTGCCCCCAGCCCTAAAGAACCCCCCATACCTTTGTTTTGGGGATCCTGGGAGCGATCTCCCACTCTTGGGCCATTGACTGCCAGTAAACAAAATGGCGCAAATGGCCTGTTGCCCTTACCATATGACTGGGGCTACCGTTGCCATTGGTCAGCCCCTGTCACATGGTAGGAGCAATGGACGGCTGGCGCCATCTTAGAGATCACTCCTGGGACCCCCGCTGGATCACCAGGGACGTTAGGCAAGTTTTTTGGGGGTTGGGAGGGTGGGGGGGTTGTAATTAAGTAAATTTGAAGGGTTGGGGTGGGTTTTGGTTTTTTTTGCGAAAATTGCAGAGAAAAAAAAATTCCCATTGCAAAATGAAGTTTTCCACGGGTCGCCCGATCCTAAGCCCAACCCGGCAAATAAAAACGAAGCCTATCCCTAGTTAGCATCTTCACCACTAATGTACTGGAAGATGGATACACTTCCTTATTCAATCCATGTCCAAACCATTTCTCAGTCAAAAAGGTACATATCCATAAAGGGCCACAAAGTCATGATCCTCAGACCTACAGAGAAACTTACACACCTAAAGATTGGGATGACTGTCAGGGAAATCCAGTATTCCAAACTACAAAGAACAATGATAAACCTGCTCTCTCTATGGAGGACAAGGAGTTTCTGAAGATTATGAAGAAAGAATTATTCAAATATGAGTCTCATAGCTGGGTGACTCCCCTCCCATTCCAAATAGCCAGGTATTAACTTCCCAACAACAAAGAGCAGGCATTCATGACGTACCTCACTGCATTAGAACCTAAAAAGAAAGTCAGAAAAAAGGGACCACTTTGTGAATTTTTTGAAAGACATTATTTAATAATGGTCATGTGGAGACAACCCTGCATTAGAAGGAAGATGAAGAATGCTGGTATCTCCCTGACTTCAATATATACTGTCCTATAAAATCAGCTCAATTCAGAGTTGTATGGACTCAAACATTTAGTTTCAAGGATTCTCTCTGAACGTCATGCTCCTCACTGGACCCAACTTAACCAACAATTTCTTGGGAGTCTTAATTCATTTCAGAAAAAAACAACACATTTCCATAAAGGCTGCTATTCAACGATGTTCTTACTGTTTCATTGTTCAAGAAGCTATCTAAGATTCTAGTGGTACTAAAACAACAACATCAGCAACAAGATTGTTGAGTACAGGATGAGTGTGCATGTTTTAAACACTCAACAGTCCGATTCACTCCTTCGCCATCCTTGCTCTCAATCGTGATTGCAACATACAACAGGAATTTGCTACCAGAACAACCCAGTCTCAGACACAATAGACCTTCAATCCTTGACAATAGCCACCCTTCATCTGTCTTCAAGAACTTTAACAGCCGATGTATTATGGATACTACAAGGAGGTTTTCCCTTTGTGTCATCTGTGCGGATTGATGCATTTAATGTAAAAGTTTATATACAGTGGTTTTTTGAGATTGTTAAAGATAAAATTGTTCTTTGCTACAGTTTCTACTACTTCTGACACCTCATTAATTTCACACAGGTCTCGCTGGTGCCCTTCTGGCCATGTAGACCCTTCAGTCATGGAATTGTAAAAGTAATCTTGCATGAGCTGTCACTTCTTGAAAAAATGCTTTCACATCATTATCAAAACATTTCTCATTCAGAACACAAGGAACTACTCTCTTTTGTCTTCAGACGTAGTATAGTGATCAAACCTGCAGACAATGGTGGCAGCTTAGTTCTCCAAAATCATTCCAACTATGAGGCTGAGGTTTTGTGGCAGCTCTCTGACACTACTATTATAAACCTTTACCAAATGACCCCACATTACAGTTAAAAGCATATCTTTACTCATTAATGCAATTGAGTTTGGAAGATCACTTTCTCACTGTAAAAGAGCTGACTTACTTCAAGAAAAATACTAAAGATGTGCATCTGATTTCCGATATTTTCCGCTTTCATTTTCGTATAACCGTGGGAAAAGTTTGTATTCCCACAGATCGGCTTTTTTTTTTTTAACATACATTCTAATTACTCAACTTACAGATAAGAAGTAAACATATTTGTTCAAAAACTAAACATCATAGAGGCAATTCCAAGAAGATGAAATTTGTAAGTGAGGAATTTTTTTTTTTTGAAAAAAATTATAGTAGAATAATTTGGATATTCATGAAAGGTTCAACAATATACTAATTACTTACACCTCCATCTTTAATAGATATCTGCATCCTAGCATTCAGAAAATCTTGCAAATGAGATACCTCAAAGAAAATAAAAACATTTCCCTGTTTTATTACACATTTACATGGGTATTTTACAACCATAGTTGCCTCCAATGCCATGACGCTAGGCTTTAAAGAAAGGAAAGCTTTGTGTCTAATCTGAGTACTTCTGGCAAGGTCGGGGTATACCCTGACCTTACCACCTAAAAATTCAATACTCGTGTTTTTAAAATATGCCTGCATAACCAGATTCATTTCCTGTTGGGTCTGAAATGTTACTAATAAAATAATCCGATCCAAAATCTCATCCTGTGTTTCTTCCAAATATTGGGTTAAATTCTAGAAATCTATAGGTTGCTTAGATTCAGTATTTTTTACTTCATTTTGCTTATAAGGTAATTTAATTTTTTCTTTATAACAGGAATTTTTTCAGAGGAAATTTTTAAATTTTTTTCCAAATATTTTTTAAAAGTCAATAAATTTTCCTCTCTTTATTTAGGGAAATTTAATAACCTAATATTCAAATGTTTTACTGTATTTTCTAAGTATTCTATTTTCCTCAAAGTGGCAGATCTTTCATGAGTAATAGTAGTGGTTAGATCTTTTAAACCTCTAACATCCCCTTCCAAAGAAATAATCTGTATGCACTGATCCGAAAGGATCCATTGATGATCTTGAGTAACAGAGTCCAGTTTATTAGACACATGCTGTTATAACTTTGATTGTTCTTGATTTTTATATGCCAATCTCTTCATTAGATCTGCCAAAGAATCTAATGTTACAGCTGATTTTTCTCCAATCCCCGCTAGGATGCTATTTCCTTCATCCAGATTTAATTTAAAACCTGGAGTCGAAGACCTAGCTTTCTCCAAACTACCCTCAATGTTCCCAGCATGCTGGGGTAATGGAGCAAGAATTTCTCCTCCTACTCCAGCAACATTTGAAGGAGTCTGTGGGGAAGCTATAATCAGCTGGCGAGGTAGGGGTGGGCTTAGTGATATTTCCCCTGGTGAAACTTGTGTTCCTCTCACATTCCCACCTATGGGATTTGCCAAGCCCTGAGTTGATGTTGAAACAGCATAATCAGGAATAAATCTTTGTTGTAGCGAAGGTGATTGTTCTGCTGGGTATACTCTCACTTTGGCTTTATGTTTATGAGGCATATTGTACTAAAAAGACTAAATATACCAAGAATATATCCAGAGATACCCTTCCACGTTACCAAACCTAAGATTCGCCTCTTGGTGGGACAGCTATCACAAGAAATAACAATTTAAACAGAAATATTAAAATCTATTAACCTTCACAAACTAACCCAAACTAATCCGGGCTAAGCCAGGCAAAGCCACGTGCGCCCCTTAGGCATGCGCGGCTTTTGCGGTGCACCAGCGGTTGTGGCGCGCCACTCAGTGTCGGTCTTAGAGGCACTATCCAGCCCCTCCCACTGATGCAGGGTCCAGATGGTAATTCAGTGAGAATAAACTCACCCAATGAGGAAACACAGTACTTCAAGCAGGCTCTGAAGTTCTTTTTTTCAGGTAATTAGCTGTCCTCAACTCTGGTCATTTTATCACAATTTTACTCAATGCACCTCCTTTCCCGTCTCAACATTTTTGGTTAGTCACTTAGGGCATCGTTTCACTTTATTAAAAAATACTACAAGAGGAAGCCATGTCAGTGGTGGAATCACTTTTGGACCAAAGTGAAGCTAACCAATGTATTTCAACATCATTTTTGTTCTGATTAACTCACCTAGCTCTTATAGAAAATTATTTCTCCTTTTTGCGGCATTTCTATCAACAAATAAAAGGCACTGCAAAAGGTACCACAATGACTCCATCCATTGCATGCCTTTATGAAAAGAGACATAATTTAGAGACTGACCATATTTAGAGTTGTCATTTTCAACATTTTTTCCCAGTTTGGCTTCATTATATAGATGACTTTTTAAAAATCTGGACAGGCACAGACACACAATTCATGATATTTTTTGACTGGCTTAATAGTTGCAAAACTCATTTCCAGTTTGAGTATCACCTCTACCATACCAAAATTGCCTTTTTAGACATTTTTGTAATAGCAGATCCTACATTGGAGTATCTGAAATTATTCTCCATATACTCCAGTTTTTTCATATTCGAAATCTCAGTTTTAACCAAATTTTTTTGAATAGTTTCAACTTTACTCAATCATTCTTCCTGAGTTTCCAATTTAACATTATGAGTAGTAATAGTTTTTTCTACATTTATTACTTTTTGTTGGGCTTCTATATGTGTTTTGGTTAACCTTATTATTGCAGTCTCATGTGACTTAATTGCTGACCAGAGAATGGCCATGGTTATCTCAGATGTCCCTGGCTTCACAATTATTTCCATTTCAGTTTTATCCTCTTCACCTCCCCCTGCAGAAATGTTCCCCGTCCCTTGTACATTGAGTACAGACTTATTGCAGCAATAAAAATATTTATAGAGAAAAATCGAACAAATTGATTGATGCATTTAAAATAAGGGGTTATCCCAATAAATGCATCAGAGAAGTTTTCAAACGTGCATTATGATCGGGATGTATTATTAGTTCCCAAGAAGAAAAAAGAAGATCCTGAGACAGCAAAGTTTGTGACAAAATATTCACCAACATAAAAAAAATATATATAAATATAATTCATTCAAATTGGCACTTAGTAAAAACAATACCTGGGTTTGAAGAATTACAGTTTAGGATGGCATTCTCAAGAAGTAAAAATTTAAAAGAAATTTTGTGTCCAGACCTGTTACCAGATAAGAAGAGAGATGATATTTCTACAATTGACAAAAAAAAGGTCTGGGGTCATTACAAATGTGGCCATTGCACCATCTGTGATCAAATATTGCATATTCAAGATTGTACTTGTCCAATTACAGAATAAAACTATAAATTGCAACATTTTACGACTTGTTCAACTTGCTCTGTAGTATATGTTATTGTATGCCCTTGTCACAAAATCTATGTGGGTGAGACTAAGGGCCTCATTTTCCAATATCGCAGTGGACACTCTACCTGGGCAACAACAAGCTAGGTTGAGAGAATGTTGCTCAAATCTCTTCTTGGAGTGAGTTTCCTCACTCCGACGGCCAGCAAATCTTCACTAGAGACCACTGTTCTTTCCGTAGGTCTCATGTTGAATGCGAAAGTGGCCCCCAACCCCCTACGCTCATACCTAATCCCCTCCTCGAGTTACTAGGTGGCCCTCCCATAGGGATACAAATACTTGTCTAGGGCATAGGCATTATAGGCAGTCTCTCTCTCTCTCCCTCCCTCCCTCCCTGCCGGACACTTTCGTGTACTGCATTGGTTGTTTTATCGCGGTGCACAATGTTTTCGCGATTTGCGACTCCAGTTTCGCGAACATCACGTGCGGCGATGTTTCCCCACTGCACGAAAAATGCCTTATTTGCATAGGACACGCCCCCTCATGCGTTACCACTGCGATATTGGAAAATGAGGCCCTATATGATGACATTTGTTAAAAGTGAGTCATTGGTCTGATTGGTCTGAAAATAGGTCATCAGTATGTTAAAATACGGTACTGCCATGTTAATTTTTACTGAGCCCAATCTGTCAAAAATATATGGCGACATTAAAAAGAGAAAAAGAAAACAAAAGTTGTATTATCTGATTTTTTAAGTATAAGAAAGAGGGGTTTAATGCATTTATTAATGTGTATTCTTTGAATTAGATGGAGAGCATGATGCAGCTTTAATGAAACATTGTCAACGATGGTGTTTCCCGACATTCAAAAGGATGCTAAAATCTCGACAAATACAAAGGATCTTACACATTTGAAGAAATATTCAGATAAGTCAAACTAGAAGTGTAATGGGCATTGTTTCTAAATGGTTCACGTTTCTAAGAAACAGTTTTTCTAGATGCATTAAGAAAAATAGTTTGCTTTTTGCTTGTGGACATTAAACACACAAAGAATAAAGATATTTTATAAGTTGGATGAGAGGACAAGGAATTTTAATGAACATTACTAAAAATATTGAGAGGTTTTTGATCTGTGATTGCACTTACTGGTTTTGAATTCAGTTGACTATGTTTTCTACCAGTGCTGAGATCCTTTCCTCTCAAGAAATAAATGTTTTATTTTTTAAAATTTAAAAAATTAAATATTCAAAATTGAAAATTGAAAATTGAAAAAATGTTTTTTCTAGAGTATGTTTTCATGACTTTATTAATCTGAAAGTAGAATCTGAACAATTATTAAAAGTTATTACACTAGTCTTAGCGTGATTTTCATTTGGATACTAGTGTTTCCCTGAAAGTTTGGTGTCTCTCTCCTCTCCTCACCCTGTACCTCTATCTGTATGTCTGTTTCTCCACCATCTCCTCTGCGCCTGTATAAGTCTCAGGTGACTCACTTCAGCCCCTCTCTCTGGTCCTGGCCCCCTATGCTGTGTGTATGGGGTGAGGGGGGGGGAGACTAAGAGGATCCTTGCTGCAGAAATCTAGCAAAAAACAAAAACCATCAACTTCCCAACCCACAAAGCAGGTCATACCCTTGATCTCCTCTTCACCAATTCCCATATACAGGTTGACCCCCCATCTGGCACACCCATCCCCTGGTCTGACCATTACCTCATTAGAACTACCTGCTCTGTAAAGAAACCCCCTAACCTTCACAATACAACCAACACCATACACTACAGGAAAAACTTTAAAAGAGACGATCTCATCTCAGCACTTTCTAACAAATTAAACGATCTAGATCTATCCAATGCAGACTCTGCTCTAGAATCATGGCACAACATAACTAATACTGTAGCCAACAAAATATGCCCTTTACAATCCACACAACTACACCAGCAGCATAACAAATTAAAGAAACCATGGTATACACAAGAACTGAAAAACCTGAAACATCACCTCAGGAAAACCGAAAAGGCCAGGCGCAATGATCCGACCCCCACTCGTCTGGCACAATTCAAATCCTCCTTACATCTTTACAGCAAAATGCTAAATAATGCAAAAAGAGATTTCTACTCCTCCAGAATACACCAATTCCAATATAACCCACGAGACCTTTATGAGTACGTTGCCTCACTCACCAAGTCAGCACCCCCTGATATTCCCGAAGATGTAGCTAAAACCAAATGTGAAGAGCTCGCTACATTCTTTCAAGACAAAAATCAACAACTGCTGACTCACTTCCCCACCGTCTCTTCTCTTATACAAGCCCACTAAGATGCCCCCCTGGCCCCCTCTAGAAACCTCGCCAATGGCCTCTCTTCACTAGGCTGCACCATTGCCCTCGAAATCGAATCATTTATCAAGCAAGCCAGACCATCATCCCACCCATCAGACTCTATCCCTACAAAACACCTCCTCTCTATCCCTAACTTAATTGCGCAACACATAGCAAATATTATAAATTCTTCCATCAATTCAGGACATGTACCTAACCCTCTCAAACAAGCCATTGTCAAGCCAATCCTGAAGAAACCGAAACTTGATCCCTCTGACCTGTCCAACTATCACCCCATCTCAAACCTTCCGTTCATCTCAAAACTCCTCGAAAAAGCAATCAATAAACAACTCACAAAATACCTAGAGGACAATCACCTCCTCTCCCCCTCACAGTACGGCTTCCGGAAATTCCATAGTACGGAAACCCTCCTCCTCTCCCTATCCGACCAACTTATCAAAAGTCTTGACAAAGGTCAATCCTATATTCTAGCCTTCCTCGACATCTCAGAGTAGGATTTCTATAAGCTTCAGGTTTTGAAGAGACTCAAACCCCATCTTCATTTCCAAGACTTTAGAACAGTTCTCCAATCAACGCTGTTTTCCAAAACCGACTATTGCAACGCTCTCCTCTTAGGGCTCCCCATCTCTGCCACAAAACCACTACAGATGCTCCAGAACGCAGCCGCGAGAATCTTAACCAACACCAACCGGGGAGTGCACATCACCCCCATTCTCCGAAACCTGCACTGGCTACCAATAAAATACAGAATCTTGCACAAGGCACTCACCACAATCCACAAAACCATCTACAATCATCTACCACTAGACCTTCAGATCCCTTTCAAACTCTACACATCCTCAAGACCCATCAGAGAAGCATATAAATGTACCCTACAAGTCCCTCCAACTAAAGCCACGCGTCTGACTTCAACCAAAGAACGAGCATTCTCCACAGCTGGCCCTACCATCTGGAACAAATTACCGTCCGACCTCAGATTGGAACCCTGTCCTCTAACTTTCCAAAAAAAACCTCAAGACCTGGCTTTTCCTCCAAGCCGTCCCTTGATTTGCAATATTTCATCATACCGCTCAACCGACTTCACTCCACTGACCAGACGCTATACCTGGTCTCAATATATATATATATATATATATATATATATATATATATATATATATATATATATATAATATTTTTATTCTTCCACTAGTTATGCTGTTACTCTACTTCCTGGCTACCCTAGCCTCCCAAGTTTGATTTCCTTGTTATTTGTAACTTTGCCTTCTGTTATTTGGTTATTTAGCTAGCCCCTTAGTCCCATGTAAACCGATCTGATATAAATTACTCATTCGTGAAGGTCGGTATAAAAAAGTGTTAAATAAATAAATACATAAAATCTCCTCAGCATTTGACACTATTAGTCATAGTATCCTCCTGGAATGACTAACTGAAATTGGAATAACTGGTGTTTCCCTCAACTGGTTCAAGTCCTATCTCAGTAATCGTAACTACAAAGTCAAAATTGGAAACCATGAGTCCAAAGCCATTCCCCTTGACCAAGGAGTCCCACAAGGCTCCTCTCTATCCTCCACCCTTTTCAACATTTACATTCTACCTCTCTGTCATCTTCTATCCAGCCTCAAGCTCCCCCACTACATCTATGCTGATGGTGTGCAGATACTTATCCCAGTATCTGACACACTTCCTAATGCCATGAACATCTGGAAATCTACCCTTCTTTCAATTAACAACTAACTAATATTCACCTTGCCCTGAACACTGCAAAAACTGAAATCATGCTTATTTCGCCACAAAGTCACCTCAATGCTATTACCCTGCCTCCCCCGCAAACCCCTCTATTCTCATTCTCCCAACAGGTACGAGATCTTGGGGTTATCCTGGATAATCACATCAACCTTAAAAAATTCATAAACAACACACTAAAAGACTGTTTCTTTAAATTGCACACACTTAAAAAACTAAGACCCTTACTCCACCCCCCAGATTTTCGTACAGTTCTTCAAACCAGTGAACCACTATATTCTCCAAACTTGATTACTGTAATTCAATTCTCCTAGGCTTACCTAAAAACTCCATCCACCCTCTACAAATTCTACAAAACACAGCCGCCCGGATCCTCACTAACACTCGCCGAAACGAACACATAACACCCGTACTAAAAGAATTACATTGGCTCCCAATTGCATCCCGCATCAATACAAGACCCTCTCCATCATGCACAAAGCACTGCACAATCCAGAGATGAATTAGCTCAATGACTCTCTTAGTTTCCACCAGTCAACTAAACCTACCAGATACCAATACCTCGCTACCATTCATACTCCCTCCCCCAAAAACACTAACTTGGCCTCCACCAGAGCACGTGCGCTCTCTGTAGCCAGACCTGCCCTCTGGAATACAATGCCAGTAGAACTACGTCAAGAGGACTGCCAAAAAACGTTCAAGCAGAAACTTAAGACGTGGCTGTTCACAAAAGCTTACACCTAACTCCAACCAGCCTACCTTCATGTCCATCTCTCACCAATACTCCTCCCAAATACATTCTACCAATTGTACCCAAACTTTCCTCAGCCTACACAACTGAATCATTCCTATCAGCTCCTGTAGCGAAATGAATATACCTTCTGCAATGTAAACTACACACAGTTGAAGCATTCTTATTAGTCCCTGATACAACCCATAAGGTATCTTTATTGTATAAAATGCCACAGCTCTATGTATATAGTTCTCTTCCTACCCTGTTGCAGTTTATGATGTTTATTTAACCTTGCCTGTTCTATGTCAAACCCTTCTATTGTTTATTTAACCTTGCCTGTTCTATGTCAAACACATCTTTTTGCGCAAGTTACTGTTATAATGTAAACCGATGTGATATCTTTGATGAACTTCGGTATATAAAAACCAATAAATAAATAAAATAAATACAAAATCTATGGAGCCCCTGGAGTTCTGCGGTGTCTACTCCCCCCCCCCTCCCTAAGCTGTCCAATCAGCTAAGAAAAGAAGTGGGGGCAGAATACAATTAAGCTCTCCTCTGTGAGGCTCCCACCCTGCTTTTCTCTCCCTGTAACTAAGAAACTGTGGGGCAGAGGAGGAGTTACTTGCAAAACTGGACTTTTAGTGTCCAGTCAGGACTTCTGACTGGACACTGCACAGCATGCCTGAAAACCTGGCTGTCCAGTCCAAAACCTGACAGTTCGCAACCCTACTCCTGTAAGAGGCTGTTACAGGGTAGCAGAGGGCTCTTCTCTGCTGAATGAAATTTAGCAGAGCTGGAAGGCAGCAAATCTTAGCCAGCCCGCTTCCCCTAAACGTTTGCTGCCCTAGGCACAGACATAATGGGAACCTATTGACAAAACAAGGGCTGGCTCTCTGTTACTCATTTTGATCACGATAACCTATAAGGACTCATCTGAATCATTTTCTACATCAAAGAGATTATTTTCTTTTCAGGGATTCAAGGTGTAGCTGTTTAGGCATGCTAATAAATCTGGTAAATTATTAGCTAAATTGGTGAAAAGGTCACAGCCTAAGCATTTTATTAAAAATATAAAGGATTCTGGGGGTAAAACATTGAATAGCACTGAAGACATAATAGGCAATATTACTCTAACGTATATATTTTAGAAGATGATTATGCCCCCGTGAACTCATGGAGTGGGAACCTCGGGAAGAAGTCCCCTTGGTTTTACACTGGCATGAATCTCGTCATATTGAAGACCTCCCTCATTTTGCCATTGAGGTTCCCACCCCATGAGTTCGCAGGGGAAATTTTGGTGCATGGCTGATCAAAAGGGAACAATGCTGGATTTTCACCATAAATACGGTACAGCCCTTTGGGCTATACTGTGATATTCAATGGTCAGCTTTATCCTAATGGTTTCCCCCTGCATGGTCCTTTTTTCATTATTTATTTTTTCCTTGTATATCTTTTTCTTTATTACTTCATTACTTTTTCCTTTATTCTTTTTTTTTCTTCATTTTTAATAGTTTCTTTTCTCCCCTTCACTTTTGTTCCTCCACCTCTTGTTTTTTGTTTTATTTTATTACTTTGATTTCTAATTTCTAGCTTATGTGTTGGCACTTGTTATTTTGGCTCCTTTATCCCCCTGTTTTCTAATTTTTCACTTTGATTCACCTTTCACTGTGTGCCCCATTTTCGTGCATTTTTGCACTTAGCTCCACCCCCTTTCATTCAGTGAACCACCATTATCAAGGGTGCTTTTTTGTTGACTCTGATGGTAGGTCCTGTTTTGTATGTTGGTTTTTGGCTCAGCTCTCATGTGGTAATATCTGCTGCACTAGTTTCTATTCTTCTCTGGGTTTATTTTGTACGGTGTTTCCAGGTCCGGTGCAACAGGGTGTGCATACTGTGCATTTGCATGGGGCAGCACACCTGGTGGGGGGCAGCAGGCCGGTGGCAGCGGGAGAAGTTGTGGGGCTACTGGCAGAGCTCAGCCTGCTAGTGGCTGAAGAAGGAGAGAGGCTGCCGCCGGCTGATGACACCACCGGCTCCTCCCCCGCCCGATGCCCTGAACAGCTGATCCTTGTTTCTCACAAAGCCGTGATCATTGCAGCTGTCAGAAACAGCTATTCTATGCCTCCATCTCAGCCCCGGAATGGCATGGCTTTCTAGCAGCAGCCTCTGCCGCTTCTCTTTGCCAGATCTATGGTTGCTTTTACAGCAGCACACCAGCTGCCATTTCCTGCTGCCTCAGTCCATGGCTGGGTCACACAGATCGAGACTTTGACAGCCCTGAATGCAGCACACACACACATACACACAAATAAAAACATAGGCCTCTCCCAGAGGTGGATTGACCTATCGGGGCTTCAGGCATGCCCCAGTGGGTCAGTCAAGGGAGTCACATGACACTGGTGTTGCTTGCAGTGGCCCCCATGTCTGTGGAGCCACTGTGATTAACACCAGGCCCCAATGTAGGCTGCTCTGTCACAGTGGAAGCCTCTACCGAGCCTCTCTACTCATTTCCATTTTATTTATTTTTTTGCTTTTCCCGTGGCTGTAGCCACAGTGCCAGGGTCCTCTGCTTCTCTTTCATCTTTGCTTCTCCCTGCAGCTGCAGCCATGGCTTTGTATGCCATGCATTTTGTTTTTGGTCCTTTCCCGGCAGAGTCACCGATCTCTGTAGGACTGTTCTTCTCCCTCCACTCGCTACTGTGGCGATGGAAATGCTCCCGCAGTCTTCTCTCACCCAACCCCACCATTCTTTGCCACGGGAGGCAGTCGGCAGACAATCCACTGCTACTTCACGATGGCTGAATGTTTCACCTATTTGTGCTAACAGCACCCTTCTATTGAGGCTGTGGTAAAAATTAACCTCACCCCCATGGATTGGGCCTGCCTACCTCTTCTCACCCCAGGGCCATCAGCTTGTAGCCCAGCCTGGATCCCTCCTGACCACCAATGTAAGTATAATTTATTTTATTTTTTTACATATTCAGAAGCAGCATGAGAGAAGAGAGAGTTTGGGAGTGTGCAAGAGAGCATACAGGTGCGTGTAGGTGTCAGTTGGAGCAAGGGAGTGTCAGTGGGTACAAAAGAGTGTGTGTGTAGGTATCGGGTGCAAGGGAGCACGTGTGTGTGTGTGTGTGTGTGTGTATGTGTCAGAGGATGCGAGGGAGTGTATGTTAGTAAGTGTCACTGGGTGTGAGGGAGCATGTGTATGTGAATGTCAGCAGGTGGAAGGGAGCATGTGTGTGTGTCAGCATGTGTGTGAGGGAAGAGAAAGTTTGTGCACTCCCTCACCCCTATTAATCCAGAACAAACTCAGGGTGACTGGAAAGTCTAGAAAGCGGGGGATTTTTTAATTCTTATTTAATTATTGGGTGTAGCTGATATGTCTGATCTTTCAAAATATTTTATATGAGTTTAATTATTGGATTTAGTATTTATTTATTTATGAGCTTTTAATATACTGATATTTGTAGGTCACATCATACCGGGTTACAATCAACTCATGGAGAAAAGAAAAAGAATTACAAATAACAGGGAAGGGGGAAGGGGAGCAGAGAAGGAAGAGGGAGAGAAGGGGGCCGGGTGAAAGCAAGAGCGTAAGGAGCGTGAATAACAGAAGTAGGAGAGAGTGAGATAAGGTACATAGGAAGTAGGAAAGAGTGAGATAAGGTACATAGGAACTGTAATAACAGTATTAACATACTTATGGATGCCAGTTGTTTTATAATATTTATCATTTTTTATTTATACGGCTTTACTATTGATGATTTATATTTCTTGATTTCATTATTTGATATTTTTTGTGAGGCATGGTAATGTTTCTCTATTTCCATTGTTACACTGTATACAGGATCTAGCTTGTTGTGGTTTTCAATTCAGTTTATGTCTGCACAATTCTGTTTATACTTTATGCTCTCTTTATTCTGCATTTGGTCAGGGTCGAACTGTGTTCTGTATGTGTGACAGAGGTTTAGTAGTCTGCTAGCATGTAGTTTCTGTGTAGGGATCTATAGCAGCTGAGCTTTGGTGTTTTAGGGTCTGGTGTAATATTTGGAGTGTTACTTTTTCATAGTTAAGAGTTGTCACTGTTTGAATTCTGGCTGTAATTGCTGTTTTGGTATTGGAGTTTTACTACATTTTAATTGTAATTCAGTTTACCCAAGGCTTTCTGAGAACCAAACCCATACCCAACATATGTTACAATTAGGGATGTGCATTCGCCCTGGATCGGGGAGGCCGAAACCTGAAGGCATTTTTCCAGAAATTTTGTGAAAAATTAATTTTGGGATTAGTGCATGCTAACAAAAAAATGTTAGCGTATATTAATGGGAGTTAGTGCATGCTAACGGGAGTTAGCGCACACTAACCCTGAAATTCGGGCCGCCCCAAATTTTAAAGGCCCGAAGCACAGGAAATACGAGATTTCCTGTGGCGGGCCGAAAACGAAGCCCAAACCAAAAGGCACTGAATGTAAATATAATGTACATGCTATTAGTGATATTTTTGCCTGTTAAGACTGTACTTTGAATGGATTTTTTAATGTAACAACTATTATAAATGCATAATTTTTAATTGTGTATGAGGAGGGAGTTGCTGAGGATACAGCGCTGTTTTACCTATGACACCTAATACCACTGCCCCAGCTCTGGCTGCAATGAATTCACGTGGGAAAGCAGAATTTTCATGCTGTGCTATTTTGGGTCATGTGGTTCTTTCAAGTCTTGATCAAGGCATCATTTTTTTTCAAGCCCTGGAGGAACAGTATAAGATTAGTCTGGTCTCCCCTCCCCTCCCCTCCCTTAGAGTAGGTAGGCAGTGTAGAGCCCGGGGAACATAAAAGCAGCAAATTCAGTAGCACTAAGCAAATGGGAATACAATGGAATGGGAGAGTGTTATGGAGAAGTGGAGGCAAGCTATAATCAGAAAAAGGGATGGGGTGATTCAAGAGGTGCCTGTGCAGTATTTGGGAGGCTTATGTAAGCTGGACATTTCTCCTGAAAGATTCAGCTGACTCTGCAACCAGTAAGTCTCCTGAAGTGGAGGTGGAATGGGGAAGGGAAAGGGAGAGGGAGTGAGCTGCTGTAGGCTGGGGAAGGGCTGGCAGCAAGCAGAAGCTTTTTAGATAATGATGTGGTAGTACTAGAATGGGGGCTCTCACTCTGTGAGCAGATGAGCAGCAGCACAATGATGGAATGTATGTGTCAGCGAGACAGAGAGCGTGTGTATGTGTGTGTGTGTGTGTCTTTCTCTGTGACACAGAAAGACACTCATACACATACTTTTTCTATAACACACCCATATACTGAGAGTAAGAGTATGTGTGTGAGTGTCTTTATGTCAGAGATAGAGAGAGACACACTCACACACACCTGCTCTCTTGGACACAAAGTGGGAATCTGAAAGATTGTATATGGTATTTGTGGCTGAGACACTGGTTGGCAGTGTGGTTGTCACTTTGTCACTTTGTGGTTGTCACTTTGTGGTTGTCACTTTGTGGTTGTCACTTTGTCACTTTGCTTGACAAATGGTTCAAGAGTTAATTGGCTGACAAGAGCCTTTAGTACCAGACCAGGAATCCAAGATATAATTATGAGAGATGTAATCATATTTGGGGGTGGATGGTAACTGATTGCATGGATGGATGGAAGAGGACACACAGCTCTGCTTGCTCACCCCTGATCTACAGTGTGTTCTACTACTTAGGGGCCAAAGCAAAAAAAAAGTGCGGAAAGCAAGCACTGAAAAGTAACGCACATTTATCTTTTTGCATTTGGAGTGAATGAGTAATAGCCTCATTCATATGCATTTGCATGTGATGAGCGCTATCCCATTCACTCCACATCTGACGTGCATTAAATAGGTGCTAATCCCCTTATTGCATTAGGAGGTGGATTAGCGCCTATTTAATCCGCATCTGACTGCGGGTTATACAGTGTGCTCGGCTGAGCACACTGTATTGCATAGGCCCCTTAGTTATTTAGGAAAAATGTGAAATTTATGTTAGAGATTTTTTGGCTAAATTCTGCCAGGTTCCAGGTAACATGATGCATGTATGAAGGGTCAGTTTGTTGTGCTTTTGGGAATTGTTGAAACACATGCTCCAGGGAACGTGCACAAGGGAGTCAGAGAGATATCCTATGGGCTGGTTTTGAAAATATCCCCTGGGCTGCTATTTTCCTGCACTCTGTCCCTGGCCTCTTCTTCAGCCGCAGCTGAAGATAGGAGAGAGGCCCCTGGTTGCCAGCAGAGCTCAACCTGCTGGCGGCTGAAACAGAGGCCCATATTTTTAATTGTGTGCGTGTGCCCCTGCACAACTTCCACTCTTCCCTCCAAAGCAGGAAGGCCGTTGGGCCGTGGTGGAGCTTATCCTACCACGGCCCAATGACAATAGGAGGCCCTGTACGTATATGTGTCAGCTTGTTTGTATTTGTCAGTGAGAGCCTGTGTGTGTCTGTGAGAGCATGTGTATATGTGTCTGTGTGAGAGCCTGTGTACCGTGAATGTATCTGTGAGAGTTTGTGTGCTTATGTGTGTGTTTGTGAATGTCTGTAGGCTCTCACAGGCACAATACACACATCCATAATGTATCTGTGAGGGAGAAAGAGCCTGTGTATGTATGTGAGAGAGAGAATGAATGTGTTATTGTGCGTGTGTGTGAAAGGGAAGATAAAATTTGTATGGCCATACCTCCCCCAATCCACAATGATCTCAGGGTGATTGGAAATCAAAAGATCCCAGGTATGGGGAGCAGGAGATTTTTAAATCCTTATTCGTTTTAATTATTGGGTATAATTTGATGTTTCTGCTCTTTTGAAATATTACATTTAATTTTTTTGGGGGGGGGAATAGAACATTTTTTAATAGTTTGACATGCTTCAGAGACATGTATGTTAATCGTTTTTGTTTTTATTATTTAATAAACAGTTTTACATATAATTATTGGATTTTTTATTCAACGGATGTTTTGAAATATTTTATGGATGTCTGGGAAATCTTGGTTACTCTTATTCATTAACTTATTTGAACTATTTATTCTTTTTATGAACATGATTTTACTATTATGATTTATGTTTTATATTTCTTGATTTTATTATTTAATGTTTTATGAAGAAAGGTAATGTTCCTGTTTTTCCATTGTTGGTCTGCATGTAGAGGCTGGCTTGTTGTGGGTTCCAGTTCATTTCTTCTCAGCATGTTTCTGTTTATACTTTCTGATCTCTTCATTTTGTATTTGGTGAGGTTCTGTCTGTATTCTGCATATGTGACAGAGGTGAGGGGGTGGCAGCATGTCAGTTTTTAAAAATAGAGATTGGAGGAGGGAGCTGGGCTTTATTTGATGATCCGGGACAGAGACAATAAATCATTGGGGGGGGGCAGCACAGGGCAGCAAAATACCTAG
This sequence comes from Rhinatrema bivittatum, assembly GCF_901001135.1. NCBI lineage: Eukaryota > Metazoa > Chordata > Amphibia > Gymnophiona > Rhinatrematidae > Rhinatrema > Rhinatrema bivittatum. Next base: position 303,219,306 of record NC_042616.1, read on the forward strand.
TACCGGCCCTGGATATTTCAGATTTCATTCCCTGACACTGTGGTTCCGCATTTATTCAGCGTTATTGTGCTCGACACCCATCATTACGAACAATTAAGAAACTGTATTTGCCCTCTGGTATGTACTTTCCCCTCTTTCTGAATTACTTCCGTGTTGCTGTGGGTACAATCCTGCCTGATTTGCCTTTATCCCTTATTTCTTGGTTTAGGGATTTCAGTTGCTATCACATTTGCTGCTCCGGGCATTTCAGTTCTGTCCGCATTTCTTTAATGCGGTCTGTACCCCTAACATGCACATTTAATACACTGCTTTTCCCCACACTGTTCTTTGATGTTTGTTTCTTTTCACATCTTTCACATGTTTTCATGTTCTCCTTCTGGCAAGAGTTTGGAGCTGTCTTGATTGAGTAGCCCATTGTTGTCGTGTCATTAGCTATGGCTCTTCAATATATGCACTTCTCTAGGTTACTTGTCCTCCCTCTTCCCCTTCCCTCCCCTTTCCCTTTTCCTTCACGGCCTCATATTGTTGTTATATTTTACTATGTCTTGAGATTATATTTTTGCTTTAAATACCTCTGAACTGTCTCCTTATTTGTACTGTTCTATATTTTTTGTTTTGAACATATATATATTACAGTTTTTGTTACAATTTCAGTTCCCTTTCTTATACTTTGTGGTTATATCATTGTTTTTAATTTCTAATATTTCTTTAGTATCCATGATTTCAGTTATTATCATGATACCTTCTGTTCTGTGTTTCTTTCTGCTGCTGATGCTTGCTGTAGCTATTTTTGTTTTTGTTTGGTTGCTATATTTGTTGATTTATTTTGGATCCTTTGTCTATACCTTTTCTTTTATCTTTTGACGGCTTCGGGCTTCAGTCCCTCAGGACGCAGCCCTTGTGGTGAAACACAATCTGTGCCGGGGGACTGAGATCAACTGTTTCTTTGAATAAATGATTTGGAAATACTCCTTACTGATTGAGTCTTGATTCTTACCACTTCGACAAGGATCCCAGAACATTTAGTGCTACTCTGCTTACATATGGATTGAAATGCAATGACAATGCCCTCTCATTTTCCATGCAGACTCTCTGGAAAATCTCTTTCCAGTTATAGATAATAGGAAAAATAGGTTGGTGATTTTGTATAAATTGAGACTAGAAAAATCTTCCTTTAAAACAGTGACAATTTTAGCTAAATGGTTTTTGGAGATTAGGAGTCCTATTTCTAAAGAAAAATTGGGAAAGTTATTTTAATACTTTAAAACACATATCTATTGGTTCTAAATCTCAGGAAATGCAGTATAAAAATCACATTGAAGTTTTACGAAGTAGCTTGAGTCTTCCGCATGGCAATGAGAGATTCAGAAGACTGCTTGAAATGTCATTTTATGAAGAGGACATATCAGAATAGTTTTTTATTATATGCTGGATTGCATGATTATTGGAAAGTAGTGATAAATACAGTAGAATGAGGTTGTTTAGAATGGATGCATGGTCTCTCGAAGGGATATCTATAATTTGCTCAGTCTTATTAGTACCAAGAGCAGGTTTTTTGAAGTATTAGATGGCTAAGACCCCACCAACAATTAAATTCTGTTTCCTTCAAATGGATCATATGCAATTGGAAGAATTAGATGCCAAATTTGTGCATACACTTTTAAATAGGGATGGGCATTAAGGAGAAACAAAATAGGAAATTAGACTAAATTTCCTATTTTGCTTCATTTTGCTATCATACTGAAACAATTGAATATACAATGACATTTCATTGGTTTTAATATTTCATTTTGAAACTAAATTGAAACATTGGGCCTAGGCCCAGGCCAGAAGTTGAGACCTCACCTATGGGATAGGTTAAGACACAAAGAAAAGGACTTGACTTAAGCTAGAGCCCAATGCCAGGGTCTTGGCTGAGACCCAAGTCTAATGCAGGGCCTTGATTGAGATCCCCAAAATTATAAAAATCTTACCTCTTCTGGTGATCCAGAGTTATTGTCCAGTTCCAGACCTGATGCTTGGGACACAGCCCAGGCCCAGGCCTGACAACAGGACCTGAACCAGAGACTGGGTCCTGATGCTTGGGCCTAGGATAGGTCCTAGGTTCGAAGCCAGGACCTGACTCGGAGGCTGGGTCCTGATGCCTTGAAGTCAGCCTAGGTCAGGGCCTGGGCCCAGGTCTTAAACCTTAACCCATTCTGGAGACTACAACCCAATGCCAGTTGCCTTGACCCAGAGCCAGGCCCAACACCAAGACCTGACTCAGAGGCCAGACCCTGATGCCTGGGCTTTGTATGGAGCCCAAGTCCAAAACTGGGACCCTACCCAGAGCCTGGGAACCAATGCCTAGGCCTTGGCCCGGATCCATTCCTAGTCACAATGCCATGACCGGTCTAGAGACCAGGTAATTATGCCGGGGCCTCAACCCAGACCCAGCCCAATGCTGGGGTCTCAGCCCAGAGGCCAGCTCCCGACACTTGGGCCTTGGCCCAGAGTGAGGCCCAGGCCTCAGAGCCCAGGCCTGCAAACTTGTCATCTTCCTCTTCTTTCTTTGGCATTTGAAAGCCAAATGATGCCTTTTGCTGGGGTCATGCCGGAGTTAACTCCAGCACATTCACCCCCAGAAAATGGTGCCATTTTGGTGTATGGCTTTGTATGGCATTGCCTTACATCAAAATGGCACTGTCCACTGGGTGAATGTGCCAGAGTTAATTAACTCCTGTGCAACCCCACAGATGGCATCATTTGGCTTACAAGTGTCAAAAAAAGGAGTTCCCAGGCCTAAGCTCTAAGTACTGGGCCTGATCAAGGGTCCTGGCCCATTCATTGGGACCCAGTCTCCAGGTCAGGTTGCAGCATTGGACCTGGGTTCAGGGCCAGACATTGAGACCCAGTCTCCGGTCAGGTCCCGGTATAGGGCCAAGGAACCGGCGTCGGAACCAGCCTCCAAATTGGGTTGTGGCATCAGGCCTTGGGCTAGGCTGAGGCCCAGGCATCGGGACCCAGTCCCTGACTGAGTCACAGCATAGAGCTTGAGATCGGGTCCCTGCATTGGGACCTGGTCTTCAGACCATGTTGCGGCATCAGGCCCGGGCCGAGGCTAAGGCCCAGTCTTCAGGACCTGGCCATAAAGCCTGGGCCTTTTCTGGGCATAGGCTGAGATTGCAGCAACCTTCTGTGGCCTAGGCCTGTGCCAGACCGAGGCTGAAACCTGGGTCTAGGCATCGAGACCATTTTGATGCTTAGACCCACACAGAATCGTTGGCCTTGTGTAGGCCTAGGCAGTGGTAGGTTTCTTCGATCTTTGCCTATGCCTTACGCTAGGCCCAGACTTCAGCCTGCACCTAGGCCTTGGCGTCAGATCCACCCCAGACCGGATAAGTAGGGCTAGGAGGATCCTGGCCCTGGCATTTTTTCATGTGGGAGGGATGGGTGGGGGGGATTTGTAGGTCTCGAGAACTCCAGTTTCTTTTTTTCATAAAAGTAAACATTTGATGCAATAAAGTATATGCAAAATCATACCCCTGAAAATGAAACAAACATTTTTCTTTTCCCCACCCCTATCTTTAAATAGAGATTATCAGCAAACTTGTGAAAAATTCTATCAAGTTTTACTTCCTGCTTATAAAAGAACTAGTAAAAAGAGGATGTTTACTTTTGGCTTACTGGTATGTGTATAGTAGGGATGTGCATTCATTCAGGATGAACTGGGCAATTTCAATGAAATTCCCTAATTCGTCCTGGTTCAGGGACCCCGGATCCCGAACAAATTTTTCCTGAAATTTCGGGCAAAATTTGGTTTTGGGTGAGTGCCTACTAATGGGAGTTAGTGCACGCTAACGTTAAAATGCCCATTAGTGCGCACAAACCCAAAATTTGGGTCCCTCCGAATTTCAAAGGCCCGTACCGCAGGAAATACAATATTTCCTGCGACGGGCCAAAAACAAAGCTCGAACCAAAAGGTTTTGACGTTGCACATCCCTAGTGTATAGTGTGCATGGCATGTGAATGTATGTCTTGTCTTGTTGCAGTAATCAATTGGCAAGTATATCTACAAATAAGAAAAGATGTACCTCTGTCTTTGGTTTTCACTACTTTTATTGTCAATATGTGCATAAAGTGTACTATTGTTGCATCAATAAAATAAAAGTTAAAAAAAAAATAAGACTGGTTTTACAAACATTTTTTGAACATTTTCTAAATCATCTTAAACCTCCAATTAAAGTCCCTTCTATATCCTGGAATCTAAATGTAGTTCTGAGTCAACTCATTAAACCACCATTTGAATCTTTGAAAAAAGTGGAACCTAAGTACTTCTTAGAAAGTTTTATTTTTAATAGCAGTTTTGTCTGCCCAGAGAGTAAACTAGTAGATAGATTTAGTGTCATGTATGACCTATGCTCAAATTTTCCATAACAGAATATTTTGAAAACTCATGCTAAATTTCTACCAAAATGTATTTCTCAATTTCCTTTATATCAATCCATTGCCTTGCCAACATTCTTTCTAAGACCACATACCAATAAGGACAAGCAGGCTCTTCATACATTGGACTACAGAAGAGCTTTGTTGTTTTTTTTACAGAGAACATACTCCTAAAGAAAGTCTTCATAACCTTTTGTTGCTTTCAGCCCATTTAAACAGGGTTCTTCAGTTACAAAAGAGAACTCTTTCAGCCTTGGATATCTGATTGCATTTTCTACTGCTATAATCTAGGGATGTGAATTGTTTTTTGACGATTTAAAATATCGTCCGATATTTTTTAAATTGTCATTAATCGTTAAAGAGTGCGATACAATAGAAATTCCGCCGATTTATTGTGAAAAATCGTTAATCGGGTTAGTGTGCACTAACGGGAGTTAGGACACAACCTAAAAACCCACCCCGACCCTTTAAAACTGCTCCCTTAACCTCCACCACCCTCTCGAACCCCCCCCCCCAAAATGTTTTAAAATTACCTGGTGGTCCAGCGGCGGTCCCGGGAGCGTTCTCTCGCTCTCGAGTTGTCGGCCGATAAACAAAAAACCCACCCGACCCTTTAAAACCGCTCCCTTAGCCTCCACCACCCTCCCGACCCCCGAAAAAAACATTTTAAAATTACCTGGTGGCCCAGTGGGCCCCGGGAGCGATCTCCCACTCTCGGGCCATCGGCTGCCACTAATAAAAATGGTGCCGATGGCCCTTTGCCCTTACCATGTGACAGGGTAACCATGCCATTGGCCGGCCCCTGTCACATGGTAGGAGCACTGGACGGCCGGTGCCATTTTTAAAGATGGTGCCGGCCGTCTACTGGATGGCCCGTGCCATTTTTAAAGATGGCGCCGGCTGTCCACTGGATGGCCCGTGCCATTTTTAAAGATGGCGCCGGCCGTCCAGTGCTCCTACCATGTGACAGGGGCCGGCCAATGGCATGGTTACCCTGTCACATGGTAAAGGCAAAGGGCCATCGGCGCCATTTTTATTAGTGGCACCCGACGGCCCGAGAGCGGGAGATCGCTCCCAGGGCCCACTGGACCACCAGGTAATTTTAAAACATTTTTTGGGGGGTCGGGAGGGTGGTGGAGGCTAAGGGAGCGGTTTTAAAGGGTCGGGGTGGGTTTTTTGTTTATTGGCCGACAACTCGAGCACGAGAGAACGCTCCCGGGACCGCCGCTGGACCACCAGGTAATTTTAAAACGTTTTTTTTTTTTTTGGGGGGGGGGGGTCGGGAGGGTGGTGGAGGCTAAGGGAGCAGTTTTAAAGGGTCGGGGTGGGTTTTTTGTTTATTGGATCGGGCGCAGCCGATAAAAAAAAAACGATCGGGCCGATCGAAAAAAAATGCAGGATTTGAATCGGAACCGGAACTGAACCGATTCCGGTTCTGATTCACATCTCTACTATAATCAATAAGGCCTCCATCTCCAAGGTAAAGTAAAAGCTCATCAGGTCAGGATAGAGCAGCTTCTTTTGCACATCTTACCTTTGCTTCCATAGAAGATACAGCTGCAAGGCTGCCACTTGGTCTTTTTAGTGCTCATTTCTTCCTGGAATATACGTCACATCAAGAGAGAAGCTTTGGATAGGCAGTTCTAAAGAGCTTATTTAATTGGTTATTTCAGCTCTTCTCTGTAGCCCCTGGCATAATGTGTTGCATGTTTTTCTGAAAAGCATAATAATTATTTTCATGCAACTCACCCTCCTCCCCTTCCCTCAGAGCTGATGGTCATCTTTCTGCAAAATCTTTCGGGGCTGCATGGAAAGACTGGCGCATGCTCAGAAAAGACGTCCTTGCTCTTTCTGAACTCGAAGAGAGCTATCCATCTCAGCATCACAAGATGACATTACCCATTTATGTAGCTAATTTGTCCTGCTGACTATGGAGAACACCTTTTACAGGAGGGCAACTTTGCCTTTTGTTCCTCGGTCTACCTCCTTGGAGTCTCATACTCTGATCTGTTGCTCTAGAATAAGAGCTAACTCCAGTTCTCAAAAGCTACAAACAGGCCTGATTTTCAAGATATTCATAATAAATATGCATGAGATAGATTTGCATACAATTCAGGTAAATCATGGAAATCTATCACTTGCATATTTATTATGGAAATCTTGAAAACCAGGCCTATTTGCTGCTCTTGAGGATCAGAATTGTCCACCCCTACTTTAGAACATCTTTTCCTCTGTTAAAAGGTTTCCTTCTTGTGCCCCATTTATATGGTTGAGTTATTTGAATGTCTTTATCATATTCCTCTTTTTCTTTCCTCTCCTTTATGGTAAAAATATTTAGGTTCTTATACCGGGGTACAAATTATATCGCAATGACAGAGAGGAGCAGTCGGGAGGAGGTGTGGCGCTTTATGTCCGGGATGGCATAGAGTCCAACAGGATAAACATCCTGCATGAGACTAAATACAAAATTGAATCTTTATGGGTAGAAATCCCTTGTGTATCAGGGAAGACTACAGTGATAGGGGTATACTACCGTCCACCTGGTCAAGATGGTGAGATGGACAGTGAAATGCTAAGAGAAATTAGGGAAGCTAACCAAATTGGTAGTGCAGTAATAATGGGAGACTTCAATTACCCCAATATAGACTGGGTAAATGTATCATCGGGTCACGCTAGAGAGATAACGTTCCTGGATGGAATAAATGATAGCTTTATGGAGCAATTGGTTCAGGAACCGACGAGAGAGGGAGCAATTTTAGATCTAATTCTCAGTGGAGCACAGGACTTGGTGAGAGAGGTAACGGTGGTGGGGCCACTTGGCAATAGTGATCATAATATGATCAAATTTGATTTAATGACTGGAAAAGGAACAGTGTGCAAATCCAAGGCTCTCGTGCTAAACTTTCAAAAGGGAAACTTTGATAAAATGAGAAAAATTGTTAGAAAAAAACTGAAAGGAGCAGCTACAAAAGTAAAAAATGTCCAAGAGGCGTGGTCATTGTTAAAAAATACCATTCTAGAAGCACAGTCCAGATGTATTCCACACATTAAGAAAGGTGGAAAGAAGTCAAAACGATTACCGGCATGGTTAAAAGGGGAGGTGAAAGAAGCTATTTTAGCCAAAAGATCTTCATTCAAAAATTGGAAGAAGGATCCAACAGAAGAAAATAGGATAAAGCATAAACATTGGCAAGTTAAATGTAAGACATTGATAAGACAGGCTAAGAGAGAATTTGAAAAGAAGTTGGCTGTAGAGGCAAAAACTCACAGTAAAAACTTTTTTAAATATATCCGAAGCAGAAAGCCTGTGAGGGAGTCAGTTGGACCGTTAGATGATCGAGGGGTTAAAGGGGCACTTAGAGAAGATAAGGCCATCGCGGAAAGATTAAATGATTTCTTTGCTTCGGTGTTTACTGAAGAGGATGTTGGGGAGGTACCCGTAATGGAGAAGGTTTTCATGGGTAATGATTCAGATGGACTGAATCAAATCACGGTGAACCTAGAAGATGTGGTAGGCCTGATTGACAAACTGAAGAGTAGTAAATCACCTGGACCGGATGATATACACCCCAGAGTTCTGAGGGAACTAAAAAATGAAATTTCAGACCTATTAGTAAAAATTTGTAACTTATCATTAAAATCATCCATTGTACCTGAAGACTGGAGGATAGCAAATGTAACCCCAATATTTAAAAAGGGCTCCAGGGGCGATCCGGGAAACTACAGACCAGTTAGCCTGACTTCAGTGCCAGGAAAAATAGTGGAAAGTGTTATAAACATCAAAATCACAGAACATATAGAAAGACATGGTTTAATGGAACAAAGTCAGCATGGCTTTACCCAGGGCAAGTCTTGCATCACAAATCTGCTTCACTTTTTTGAAGGAGTTAATAAACATGTGGATAAAGGTGAACCGGTAGATATAGTATACTTGGATTTTCAGAAGGCGTTTGACAAAGTTCCTCATGAGAGGCTTCTAGGAAAAGTAAAAAGTCATGGGATAGGTGGCGATGTCCTTTCGTGGATTGCAAACTGGCTAAAAGACAGGAAACAGAGAGTAGGATTAAATGGGCAATTTTCTCAGTGGAAGGGAGTGGACAGTGGAGTACCTCAGGGTTCTGTGTTGGGACCCTTACTGTTCAATATATTTATAAATGATCTGGAAAGAAATACGACGAGTGAGATAATCAAATTTGCAGATGACACAAAATTGTGCAGAGTAGTTAAATCACAAGCAGATTGTGATAAATTGCAGGAAGACCTTGTGAGACTGGAAAATTGGGCATCCAAATGGCAGATGAAATTTAATGTGGATAAGTGCAAGGTGATGCATATAGGGAAAAATAACCCATGCTATAATTACACGATGTTGGGTTCCATATTAGGTGCTACAACCCAAGAAAGAGATCTAGGTGTCATAGTGGATAACACATTGAAATTGTCGGTTCAGTGTGCTGCGGCAGTCAAAAAAGCAAACAGAATGTTGGGAATTATTAGAAAAGGAATGATGAATAAAACGGAAAATGTCATAATGCCTCTGTATCGCTCCATGGTGAGACCGCACCTTGAATACTGTGTACAATTCTGGTCGCCGCATCTCAAAAAAGATATAATTGCGATGGAGAAGGTACAGAGAAGGGCTACCAAAATGATAAGGGGAATGGAACAACTCCCCTATGAGGAAAGACTAAAGAGGTTAGGACTTTTCAGCTTGGAGAAGAGACGACTGAGGGGGGATATGATAGAGGTGTTTAAAATCATGAGAGGTCTAGAACAGGTAGATGTGAATCGGTTATTTACTCTTTCGGATAGTAGAAGGACTAGGGGACACTCCATGAAGTTAGCATGGGGCACATTTAAAACTAATCGGAGAAAGTTCTTTTTTACTCAACGCACAATTAAACTCTGGAATTTGTTGCCAGAGAATGTGGTTCGTGCAGTTAGTATAGCTGTGTTTAAAAAAGGATTGGATAAGTTCTTGGAGGAGAAGTCCATTACCTGCTATTAAGTTCACTTAGAGAATAGCCACTGCCATTAGCAATGGTTACATGGAATAGACTTAGTTTTTGGGTACTTGCCAGGTTCTTATGGCCTGGATTGGCCACTGTTGGAAACAGGATGCTGGGCTTGATGGACCCTTGGTCTGACCCAGTATGGCATTTTCTTATGTTCTTATGTTCTTATATCGCATATCATAAGGTTCTTGATGCAAACCGCAAATCATTTTGGTATACTTTCTCTGGACCATCTCTCTAGCTGGTCTATATGCTTTTAGAGGAGCAGCCTCCATAACTGGACACCATATCACCTCCATTTTTTCTACTGGTTATTCCTCTCTCTGTGCACCTTTGCATCCCTCTGGCTCTGGTCACTTCATTATCACACTGTTCTGCTATATAGTGATCTCCCCAAAGTTGCTCTCCTAGATGGTGCATATAAGTTTCTCAGACCGCTATCATATAATGTATTCTTTCAATTTCTGCACTTCTATAGGGATGTACAATTGTTTTTCCCAAATTAGAACATTCCTAAGGTACTCTATGAATCAGCCTTTTTTTCTCAAAGTGAATTCAATTTATCACCACACTCTGCTGTCTACCAACCAATTCAATTTCTAATCGAATGCACCATCCCAGGGCCCACCCAGACTACTCAGTTTAATTATGAGTCTGCTATGTGGAAAAATATAAAAAGCTGTATGAAATCCCAAAAAATTGCATCCAGTGCCTGCCCTTGATTTAATTCTTAAGTTATCAAATCAAAGAAATCGATCAAACATTTTGGTAAAACCAGGCTCCTTTGGATCATGCAATCTGCTGAATTCTATAGACTTCACTACCTTTCCTTCAATAGTGTCTCAATTAATTTTCCCACCTCTGAGATTAGACTAACAAACCTGAAATTTTCAACCTTTTCTTTGTTGCCACTTTTATAAAAAGGAACAGCATCCACCTCTCTCTAGTTTCATGGAACCACTCCTGTTTCCAAAGATAGGTTGAACCAAACCTTAAATAAAGCCACCAGAACCACTCTCAGCATCTTTAATGTCATAGGATGCATGCCATCTGGCCCTATAACTTTGTTCATTTGCAGTTTTGCTAAATAAATAAACATCCTTTCTTCCAGAAATGGTGTGGACTCTGCACCATTACCACATATAGCCTAACCAACAATTTTTGGTCTGTCTCCAATATCTTCTTCTGTGAATACCAAATAAAAGTATTTGTTTAGCCTTTCTAGTTTATTTGACAATTGGATTTGTCTGAAATAGATGACTTTGGAAGAAACACTGGTCACGACTAATGAATCTCTGCTATGCTTAAAAATGAGAGAGGCTCTTGTATGCTGGGCTTGCAAGAGAAGACCTCCTTTTCACTAGGCCTGGCTATATGCTACTAACGTTTTCCATAGGAGTATATTTAACACTGCTATATGTACTGTTGATAACTATTGTAGGTTTCTCTTAATCAAAAATATCGAAAAGACTTTATAACAAAGTCAGTTACACCAACTTTGCTGAATTTGCTGTGATCATTATTAAAGAAGGTCTCCCTTATGTTTTCCTTCTCACTGTGGTCCATTTCCTCAAAGAAAGAAGAACATAAGAAATTGCCATACTGGGTCAGACCAAGGGTCCATTAAGCCCAGTATCCTGTTACCAACAGTGGCCAATCCAGGTCAGAAGTATCTGGCAAGTACCCAAACATTAGATAGTAATTAATAAGCAATAGTAGCTTGTGATCTATCATAGCAGTTTATGGATTTATCCTATAGGAACTTATTCAAACTTTTTTTTACACCCAGTTACACTAACTGCTGTAATCACATCTTCTGGCAATAAATTCCAGAGCTTAACTATGCGCTGAGTGAAAAAGAATTTTCTTCGATTTGTTTTAAATGAGCTACTTGCTAACTTCATGGAGTGCCCCCAGTCCTTCTATTATCTGAGAGAGTAAATAACCGATTTACATTAATTTGTTCATGGCCTTTCATGATTTTGTAGATTTCTATCATATCTCCCCTCAGTCGTCTATTCTCCAAACTGAACAGCGATAACTTCTTTAGCCTTTCCTATTAGGGCAGCTGTTCCATGCTCCTTATCATTTTGGTCACCCTTCTCTGCACTTTCTCCAGTGCAGCTATATCCTTTTTGAGATGCAGTGACCAGAAATGCACATAGTATTCAAGGTACGGTCTCATCATGGAGTGATAAAGAGGCAATATGACATCCTCCGTTTTATTTTCCATTCACTTCTTAATAATTCCTAACATTCTGTTTGCTTTTTTTGATCACCACAGCACACTGGGCTGATGATTTCAGTGTATTATCCACTATGATGCCTAGATCTCTTACCTGGTAACTCCTAAGATAGAACCTAACATTGTGAAACTACAGCAAGAGTTATTTTTCCCTCTGTGCATCACTGTACATTTGTCCACGTTAAATTTCACCTGCCATTTGAAAGCCTAGTCTTCCAGTCTCACATGGTCCTCCTGCAAGTCATCACATTCCGCTTGAGATTTAACTACTCTGCATAATTTTGCGTCATCCACAAATATGATCACCTCACTGGTCGTAGCCCTTTCCAGATCATTTATAAATATATTAAAAAGCACCGGTCCACTGTTTACTTTTTTCCACCATGAAAACTGACCATTTAATCCTACTCTGTGTCCTGTCTTTTAACCAACTTGCACAAAGGGACATCACCTCCTATCCCATGACTTTTTAGTTTTCTTAGAAGCCTCTCATGCGGGACTTTGTCGAGCACCTTTTGAAAATCCAAATACACCACATCTAGCAGTTCACATTAGTCCACATGTTTATTCATCGCTTCAAAAAAATGAAGGAGATTTGTGAGGCAAGCCTTCCATTGGGTAAATCCATGCTGGCTGTGTCCCATCAAACCATTTCCATCTAAATGTTTTGTGATTTTATTCTTTATAACAGTTCCCATGATTTTTCTCAGCACTGAAGTCAGGCTGAAGTATAGTTTCCTGGATCACCCCTAATACGTTTGTAAATATAGGGGTTTCATTGGCCATCTTCCAATCTTCAGGTATGAAGTTTAATGATAGGTTACACATTTTTACTAAAAGCTTTAAAATTTCATTTTTTAGTTCTTTCAGAACCCTGGGGTGTATACCATCCGGTCCAGGTGATTTACTACTCTTCAGTTTCTCAGTCATGCCTACCACATCTTCTTGGTTCACCATGATTTAATTCAGTTGATCTGAATCATCACCCATGAAAACCTTCTCTGGAATGGGTATCTCTCCAATATCCTCTTCAGTATACACTGAAGCAAAGAAATAATTTAATCTTTCTGTGTTTGCCTTATCTTCTCTAAGTGCCCCTTTAATCCTTTGATCATCCAATGGTCCAACTGACTCCCTTGCAGGCTTTTTGCTTTGGACATATTTTTTAAAGATTTTATTGTGTTTTTTTGCCTCTATGGCCAACTTCTTTTCAAATTTTCCCTTAGCCTGTCTTATCAATATCTTACATTTAACTTGCCAATACTTATTCTTTACCTAATTTCTTCTGATGGATCCTTCTTCCTATTTTTGAATGAAGATCTTTTGGCTAAAATAGCCTCTTCCACCTCACCTTTTAACCATGCTGGTACTCATTTTGCCTTCCTTCCACCTTTCTTAATGCGTTGAATACATCTGGTCTGTGCTTCTAGAATGGTATTTTTTAATAATGTTCACGCTTGTTGCACACTTTTTACCATTGAAGCTGCACCTTTCTGTTTTTTTCTATTTTTCTCTTTTTATCAAAGTTTCCCTTTTGAAAGTTTAGTTTTAGACTGCACTGGAGAGGAGGAAAGAAAGTGTAAGAGAGACAAGTATTTTCTGAAATCAGATATCTTATTGAGTGCACTTGTAAAGTGGTAGGAGGATGTTTAGTTGCTTTTTGCTGTCATATTCCTCTTTTGGCAATGGCATTTTTGTTTTAGTTATGAATATAAAAGACTGAAGACCACTCTGTGCTAGTGGTTGTTATCCTGAAGTTAATAATATGGTAGGACTGAATGAATGATCAAAGGTTGTGCTAGTTTTTGAATACAAAACGTGTATGCTTTTGAGTATTCTGTTGTAATCTTTAGGCAGTAATAGGTTGCACATGAAATGCTTGAGGTCAAAGATGTGGTTTTAACTAGTTAATTGAGGCAGATTTGTGATCATGTTTGAATTGAGCCCACAGAAATGAACCAATTAAAATCATGTTTACAACTGGTCTGTTTTTTGTTTGACTATTTTGCACAATCATATAATCTGAAGTAGTTTTGCTTTATGTTGCAAATGCTGTGTTAAGCAGTGAAGTCATATTCATTATTGTCTTTCAGTTGTGTTAATTAGGCAAAAACCATCTAATCTGATTATGTTGAATAGCTGAGCACAACCATATAACCAAGGTAATTGTGAAATATTGGGTGTGTTTAATCAGGGATTAGATGATGTATTGACAAGTATATAGTGTTACAAGCCTAAGAGCACAGACGTGTAATTTGGGCCATATATCTTCACAATTACCTTTTCTCTCACCAGCCACTCTCGTGGATGAGGGGGTATTCATCAAGGGAAGTATTCTATTTATTTTGGCATTTTTTAGATGCTCTTATCCATGGCATCTCACAAAACATTTTGCCTCCATGAAAGAGAGTAGTATAAAAACAAAGAACCCCAGAAAAAAACAAGTACAAAATATATATTAGGGATGTGCAGAAGAAAAAAATTAGTTTTGGTTTGTTCATTTATTTCTCTGGGGCCAAAATTCATTTCATTAGTTTCAATATGAAAAAAAAAAATGTATTTGTTTTTTATGTTTGCTCTTTAAAAATCGATAGAGGAAGCATTGCAGTCTATTCTGGGCTCCAGAATAGTGATTTTCTTATTAATTCTAATGAAACTTGTGAGAAGAAATCTTCAGAAGGGGGAAAGAGCTGCAAGGTACTTAGAATGTGGCAAAGTGGCATTAAAAAAGTGGCATAAAGTAGCCTAAGGCTGTGCAAAGGGGCAAAGGGGTACCAGGTTCCTTCCAGCATTGGCAAAAGTTCTTCAAAATACCATGAGAGAAGCAAAGAAGCAAGAGGAGGAAGAACATTCCAAGGTGAAAAAAGAAGATGCCAGAAATACTGACATAAACACTTGATGGCATCATGAGAGGCAAAATGGAACCAAAAGTGGCATCAGCACTCTAAGGTAATATAAAGGGGAAATAAAGCAGAATACATGGCAGGGAAAATTCCAAGGAACAGATAAAGGGAGCAAGAATCATAACGAGTGGTATCAAGATTTCAAAAGGATAGGAGAGATGCACAGCAGCACCCCACATTGGCAAGAAGACCTCAAAGGGTAAGAGCTGGAGTGTGCCAAGATGGTACAGTGACAGAAAGAAGTTAAGAACCCCAAGGTGTAAAATCTGCGCATGGGAGCTAGACTGAGCAGCACTAGGATCCAAAGGTGTAGAATATGAGGCATAGCATTAAGGTAGAGTAGCATGGGAGATGCCAGTCATTCCATTCAAGTATACAGACAACCAGAGAGGGGGGTGCTTCTCCCTGTTGAAGTATGGCTGCATCTTGCTGATTCACCAGTCCAGTAGGATATGTTTGTGTCATGGTGTAAGCCACACATATCATAGGTAGGTAGTAGGTAGCCACTGCTATCAATTGCATCAGTAGCATGGGATCTTCTTAGTGTTTGGGTAATTGCCAGGTTCTTGTGGCCTGATTTGGCCACTGTTGGAAACAGGATGCTGAGCTTGATGGACCCTTGGTCTGACCCTACATGGCAATTTCTTATGTTCTTATGTTCTTAAGTGAACAGTACAGTGGAACTGCGAATGGGCCATGAAATCAGTTACAGTTCATGAAGTGGTGCAGCAAGTGTGCAGAACAGTGGATATCTGTGGCAAGAGCAAGAGATGACAAGAATGTGAGTAATAGTACCATAAGAAGAGGAATAGTATGAAAAGTCTGAGGAGTGTCTCTGTAAGTTTGCAAAGCAATGTATGGCCAGGGCAAGATGAAAAGTGGGCAAGTACTGTAGGGGAAGGTGATTTTGAAAGAAACTTGAACACAGCTGGAGCAGTGGAGGAGGCCTCTAAGGTACCAAGACCAGCTTGGAATGACATCAACAGCAGTGGTGTTGCAGTATCTGAAGAATTGGAAAATGGTAGGAACAGAGCAACACAGTGAGAAGAGTAGCTGTAAAACCCTCAAAGGCATTTTCCAGTTTTTGCACATGCACAGAAGTATGGAGCGAGTGGGCACCATAATGTGGCAAGAATGGCTAGGAGCAGTGGCAGAAGTAGTATTGGTTAATAATTTTTAAAAACTGGAATTGTAGGAGCAATGCAGCGAAAAGTGTAGCTGTAACACATCCAAAGCTGTGGTGTTGTTATTGTCAGGTCTATGGAGCATTTGTCAAATAACTATGCAGGTAGAAAATGTAACATTCTTAGGGACTGCAAAGCGATCTTGAGCTTCTCTAAGATGGTTTTGATATGGTGGTTAGCATATGGCATCCTGCAGCTGGAAATGTCAAGCCATAGTGGTTATGGTTGGAGCAAGACAGGCTTTTTCGGGATACATTAGGACTCGGTGAATATGCTGGAACATCGCATGCCACATCTGGAAGTGTCAGGCCACTATGGTTATGGTTGGAGCATGGCATTATGTATGTTTGGAGCAAGACAGGCTTATGCAGGATATGTTCAGCCAGAACTCAGTGGTAGTTTTTGGAAAAAAGGAGGCAGAAGATCTCATTGGAATCATGACCCAGTGGTGTTTGGCAAACACCACCACTCACTTTCCCTGCCTGCTCTGCCCCAAACAGTTGTTGAGGCAAAGGATCTCAGAAGAGGCAGAGGATCTCAGTGGAGTCATGCCCTAGTGGTGTTTGGCAAACATCAGTGAGGCACGCCTTCACTGACTTCCACTGTCTACTTTGTCCCAAACAGTTGAGGTGAAGCTGGCAGGGGGAAGTCTGTGGAGGCATACCTCAGTGGTATTGTTTGGAGAAAAGGAGGCAGGAGAACCCAGTGGAGTTAAGGTAGTGATTGGCGAAAAGCAGGCAGAAGAACTTGGTGAAATCACAACCTTGTAGTGGTGCTAGTAGATAAACAAGAAGAAGAACTCAGTGGGGTTAATGACTCCATGGTGGAGTTTGGAGCTAAGCAGGCAGAGGAACTCAGTGGAGTCATGACCTTGCAGTAGTGCTTAGAACATGGCAGGCAGAACAAGAATGTATCATACCCCTGTGGATGTGTGAGGTATATGGCAATGTAATGCTGCTGCTGCTGGATATGCTGTCAGACCCCTGCATGCTTGCTCTTGTGCATGGCAGTGTAAGGCTGCAACTCGATGTGCTACTCTTCCCCTGCACTTTTGTTGGTAGAGTAAGGTAGTGTAAGGCTGCTGCTGGATGTGCTGTCATACCCTTGTAGTGGTAATCACAAAGTAAGAGAGTACAAGCTCCCTACTCATCACATCACAACATACATAGGGAACCCTATGAGTTCATTTTTATAGCATTTACATTCACAATTTACTATAATCTCATAACAATTTTGTTATCAATATTGCCAGTTATCAGCAGTGCTTAACATAATACATACGCATCAATTTTTTATCATTTTATTAATTACATCCACTGATGTTTACAATAATTCAAAAACATGTGCATCCCAATGTACATGAATATACACACTTATTTAGCAGCAGGATTTAAGAATTTGTGTTAAGCACTTTAAGTGAAATATGTATGGTGCATCTATCAAAAGGGAATAGTTGGGGTTTTAATGGGTGGGGAGTGTATGTGGATGAGTGAATGTAGTGGGTATATGTGTTTTAGATGTTAATATACTGCTGCTAAATAAGTGTGTATATTCATGTACATTGGGTTGCACATGTTTTTGAATTATTATAAACATCAGTGGATGTAATTAATAAAATGATAAAAAATTGATGTATTATGTTAAGCAATGCTGATAAATGGCAATATTGATAACAAAATTGTTATGAGATTATAGTAAATTGTGAATGTAAATGCTATAAAAATGAACTCATAGGGTTCCCTATGTATGTTGTGATACCCCTGTAGTGTCAGGCCCCAGTGTTGTTGTTGGGGATGTATAAGGTAGTAGTAGGAGGAGTGGAACCAAAGTGTTGTTGATGGGGACCTGTCAGGAGGAAGTAAACTGAGTTTGATCCCAGTGTTGTTGATGGGGACATGTTGGGAGTTAGGAGGAGGAGTGAACACTCAGTGTTTTTTATAGGGACATATGAGGAGGCAGCAGGGTGTGTCAGACCCCAGTGTTGTTAATGGGGATGTATCAGGAGACAGCAAGATTATTCAGATCAGAAGGAAGGTATATAGGGCAAGGCCGGCAGAAGGTTGCTGTGCATGTTGTTCCCTGTGGTGGTAAGCAGGGCAAGGTAAGCAGAAGATGTCAGTGCATGTTTTTGGAGACATGGCAGGAGGAGGCATGATGTGTATGGCCCAAATATTAGTGTTGGGGACACAGCAGGACTCAGCATTCATGTGTTGTGGTCCTAGGAATAACTTATCAGGGCTAAGAGGCAGTAGCAGTTTTTTTCTGGAAGTATGGCCCAACTAGCAGTGTTGGGGACACAACAGGACTCAGCACTGGTGTGTTCTGGCCCTCAAAATTACTTCTCGGGCCTAAGAGGCAGCAGCAGTGTGTTTGTTAAAGTATGGCCCAACTTAGTGCTGGGGACCCAGCAGGACTCAGAATTAGTGTATTGAAGCCATCAGAATGGCTTCTCAGGTTTGGAAGGCAGTAGCAATGTGTTTCTGGAATTATGGCCAAGCTGACTGTATTGAGAACACAATAAGCAGATGAATTCAACCACTAGATGTTGCTGGATGCTGGATGAAGGTGTAGACCCCATTACTGGAATTGAGGTACAGCAGGCAGACAGGCAAAGCAGCTACAGGACCTTCAAATTCCTTTCATTTTTCTTGCCACTCGCATAGCAAATCTGGAAATGCAAGCAAAGGCAGATTAATTTTCAGGACCAGAAGCTTTTCCATCAAGTGTGGTAACAGTCTGGAGCGATGAGAGCTTACAATGTCCTCTGTCATTGAAAACACTCTTTCCCCTGGCACACTCTTTGATGGGCAAGAGCCATTCTCGTTAGATTTGGCCAGATGCTGGACTTGTGGGACCAATGTGCCAGAACATCTGTGTCCATATCCTCGATGGTGTCTGCAAGATAGTATGTCACTGAGATTTGAGCTGCCATCTCTTTTGCTTGCATCGGATGTGGGTCTTTCTTCACAGTTGCTTTTGCAGCTGGGACAGACGTGAATTATGTTTCCATTTTAAATTGGAGGTGGGAGTGCAAGGTGTGATGACAGGGTGCAGCTTTGACTTGCACTACTATCTGACCTGACCAATAATGGTGTTTCCTCCTCTGCTACAACCCTTCTCTGCCTTAACCTCTGGTGCTCTAGTTGACAGACCTCCTCTGTCAGCAGGCTCTTCCTATGTGATCAGATTCTTGGCCTGCAGTTCGAGTCTCCCTTTCACATGTGGGTCACATAATGTAGCGAGCATATATGTGGGGTTTTCTGGTCAGAGGTCCTAGTCTCTCTGCCACCTGCTTTTTCAAGGTTGTCAGATAGAGCAGCACCTCCGTACTCATTCCCTCTTCCTGTTGAAAGCCCTCCAAATTTTCTAACAGGTTCTTTATTATGGGGATGACATCTCCCAAACTGGGGCTTGTGGCACTCAGCTCCTCTGTGGCATCCTTAAAGGGCTGCAGGATTTTTACAAGCTGTCTCATAACTGACCAATCATGATGCCCTAGGTGAGCCTGCACACTTATCTCCATTTCCCAAAACAGATCATGCTTGTGGCACTCAGCTCCTCTGTGTATCACGTAGGTTGAATTCCAGTGGGTACCCATATCTATGATGAGACACTTGTGAGGCATTTCTAATTCCTCCTGCTTTTCACAGAGATGGCCACCCACCTTCACATTCTGGTGGAAATGCCCAACTATTTTCCTACACTTCTCTAGTAAACCATGCAGGTAGACATTCTGTGACTGGACCCCAACACCAGGACCTCTTTCTCTGCTATGTGTAGGATGTGAGCAAAGCATTGTAGACCCTGATATCCACCATCGGATACTGTCTTTACCATATGGGAGCCTTTGTCAGTGACAAAGAATCCTGCATTTAGACTTCTGGCTGTCTTATCCAGCTGCAATCCCTCCAGCAATTTTCTAATTACTCCTAAAATATTGGCAGAGGTATAGGCACCATCTGCCAGTTAAAGTAGGCAGCAAAGCCCACCTGCATGCTGTTGCTTCGGCCCCTGTGGAGCTGCTGCCTGCCCCTACTTCAGACAAGAACCACCAGCGTGCCATCAGAGAGAGGAAGGAATGTGAGGCATTTGTGAATGTCCAGATGTCTCTTGTGAAATGCACACTGCTCCCCTGTGCCTTTGCAGCAGTGCCTGGATTTGCCTCTGAAAATCAGTGTACAAACTAGGGATGACCTTTCTGCTGAAAGTGGTTCTGGAGGGCACTTTATAGTTTTGTGCTAACACCTGCAGCAAACACCTGAAATGACTTGATAAGACCATATGTTCCCTCCCATGCTTTATGCTCCACACAGTCTAATTTGTTGGAGGTTCCATCTGTAAGGAATTTCAAGCTAGCTAGAACTAGAGGGCGTGCTTTTACTGTAGTTGCTCCCAGTGAATGGAATAAAATTCCACAGGAGGTGACGCAGCTAGAGGAGTTAAAAGACTTTAGAAAAGCGTTGAAAGCAATCTTTTTTTTTTTCAGATAGCATTTAGATGATGCTTGCGTTTTAATCTGCAGCTTATCAATAATGATTTTAAGTGTTTGTGTGTTATTTTATATATACTTTTATTGTCTGTTTTTAAATGTTATGATTGTCTTTTGTAATCCATGCCAAACTATTGTATGGAGGCAGCGGAATAAAAGAATTTTAAATAATAAAAGTAAATAAATAAACCCAAGCTCTCCACTACCTGAAGAGGTTGATCATCTAAAGAAATCATCTCGTCACTACTTTGTATGCTGCCTACCTCTTTTGCCATGACAGTACCACCAAATACCACCTCATTTCCTCTATTGTTGGTTGTTTCTTCCTAGGTATAGTTAGGGGCTGCTGCTGCTACTGGCCTGCCTCTTGACTGGTAGAAGGAGATGAAGGACTGGAAGCTACCTGAAAGAAGCAGAGAGGCCCCTGAGGAGCCGGTACCCCTTTAGCAGAAAAGACTCCAAAAGAAGTTGGAGGCAGAGTAGCTGCATACGGAGAGCGAATCCCATCCGTGGGAAATCCCTTGCTAACTCAACGGCTAGCAATAAACAATAGGCTTAAATATCCGGGCAGGGTGACGTCATCACAGGGGGATGCCCCTGAGGTTCACGCCATAGAGGAAATAAGAATGAGGTGCACGCGCCGTAAGGTACCTGAGGAGCATGGCGGGAGGCAGCGCCCAAGCCGGTCCAGGGACGCTGGAGAGGACGGCGGGCAGATGTCGCGGCGGGCAGACGTCGCGGCAGCCAGACATCGCGGCAGCCAGACGCCCACAAGGAGCAGGAGGAGTCACAGAAAAAGAAAGATAGGCGGAGTGAAGCCATCGGGCAGCGACGGTTGCAACAGTGGCGGGCTTAAAGGCCATCCCCGGAATTGCCCGCTCCTGTGCACGCCGAGCCTATTTTGCATAGGCCCGGCGACGCACGCAAGCCCCGGGATGTGCGTATGTCCCGGGGCTTGAAAAAAGGGGTGGGGTGTGGGTTGACCGGGGGCGGGGCTGGGCATGGCCGGAGCCTCCAGGCACAGCGGCCATTTGCCGCTGTGCCCGGGATCGCGGGCTGGCCGTCGGCCGGCATGCGCAACCTACACCTGCCCAGAGGCAGGCGCAACTTATAAAGGTAGGGGGGGTTTTAGGTAGGGATGGGGGGTGAGTTAAATAGGGGAAGGGAGGGGAAGGTGGAGGGCCAAAGGAAAGTTCCCTCCGAGGCCACTCTGATTTCGGAGTGGCCTCGGAGGGAACAGGAAAAGCCATCGGGGCTGCCCTAGGGCTCAGCGTGTGCACAAGTGTGCACCCCTTTGTACGCGCTGCCAAAGCCAAACAAGTCCCCCGTCCCCCCCCCCCCCCCCCAGTAGAACCAGTGCTGCCCAGAGGCTTTGATGTTTCCTATTGAAAACATAAAAAAAGAGAGAAGTTTAAGACATTTGTGTTACAGCCCTAACGAGAGAGGGACAGAGCGTCTCAGTGGGTCAGCGCCAGGCCAGCAGTGTTTTTCTATGGCTAGCACTTTCACAATTAAAGGCAATATGACTTGCTGGCTTCTTGCAAACCCAAATATCACAGGAGTGTTAAGAAACAGTCTTAGCACAAAGCCCCTCTTGCAGGCAGTATTTTTCTTGCAGAATCCAGTGCTGGCGGTTCTCCAGACTTCTGCCGTCTAGGCACAAAACCAGTAGAAACAGTATTTGGAAAAGAACTAAAAATCACTTTCTTGTAGGAACTGGAGCAAGAACTAACTGATAAAGTTATAACTCTTCAAATCTCTGCTCTAGGACAATAAAAAAAAAAAAAAAAGCTTTGGAATCCCTTTGAGGTGCAGTCTGAAACCACTCATGAGCCCAAACATCTGTTGCTTCTATGATCTTCTTACAGATCATTCCCAATTTGGATTCAGCAGGATTAAGGGAAAGAAATCCAAAGCTGGCACTCATCAATAACTCTCACAGTTTCTCCTTTTTTTTGCCATCAATTGCTTTTGGATATTTGCAGAATGACATGTTTGCAGTTCAGAGTTGAATGTGTAAGCACAGAAAGGATTTTCAGATTCAAGTTATCAATGCATATGTTGAACTGTGAGATACTTCGGAGTAACTCATTAGCAGTCTATAAATGTAAATAAATAGATAAATAAGTAAATGCATAAGCTCTCTATGTTTAAGCAAAGTTCCATTGGCAAAAACACAATTTTTTTAATTTCCTCTTGCACGTGCAAAACAAGGACTGCATTACAAACCAGGTTGAAAGCAAACAGGCTTTGCAGGCCATGGGACTGTGCTTGTACAAAGGATTGCAGCCAGGCTGTTAATCGCTCCTAGCATCTGGGTGAATTCCACTCCACATTTCAAAAAATAAAGTAAGAAAATCCTGTCTTAAGTCTGAGCAATAACTAAACTGTTTCACCCTCCCTAATCCCTCACTAATTCTGGAAGAAAGTGAAGTTTGTACCCTCAAAACAAACAAACAAGAAATCTGCAGGTAAAACTTTTTCTCCCCATTTTCTCTAGCAGTATGAATGAAGCAGTTTTATTCCAGCATGAGTTAAAACTCTAGAAGGTAGATTATACAATTCCCAGCAGGTTGGAATCTCCTGCAGTACAAATCACACTGGGAATGATATTGGAAAGCTGATTTATGTTATGATTTCACCTGCTATACAGCTTCATCGTACCCTGATTATGACGCCTCTACCAGCAAAAGTCTCCTTGGAGCTCTGTTCCATGCTATCCACGTCAGATCCTCATAGCTCATGCAATCCAGCCTGGAGTGCAGCCTCCTAGCCATCAGCAAACCTTGTCTCCAGCCTTGCCAAGCTACTCCTCCTTGCCAGAATCTCACCCGAGCTTCAGCCCTATATAACCCTATATGTTCCCTGCCTCAATGTCTTCACATTGAGTCTGCCTAGCCTAGCGCTGTAGACTTCTCAGGCCTTCTGCCTAGCCTATGGCCTTCAGGCCCCCTGGCATCATCCTGTCTAGCTATCCTTTGGACCTTTATGTTCAGTGTTCCTTGTTCGGTGTGTCCTGTCCTTATCAGTCCTGTCCTTGTTCTGTCTTGCCTGCACCGTAGCCACAGTTCCAGTCCTTGCTTGCACTCAAGCCTCAGTTCCACTCCTTACCTGCATTCAAGACCCTATTCCAGTCCTTGCCTGAATTCAAGATCCTGTTCCAGTCCTTACCAGCATTCTGCACAAGTATCAGCTCCTGCCCTTGCCAGCACTCACCAAGATGCACCAATGCCGCCGCAAAGCCGTATTGATCCCCAGATCACAAGGGGCTCAACCACTTGGGGAGAGGGCTGGTTAGGCAGAAAACCAGCCCTAGTCCTGTCTGCTGTCTCGTGGCACTCCCCAGGTGGTGTTCCCTCACTCCAGACTAGCCAGCCCTAATAGTTTACTATGAGATAAGGTAATAATATGACCATTCCTTGATGTATGAGCAATGTAGTTATAAATGAACAGATAACGTCAATCAAGGTTGCAAGCACTCACATTAAGGGTAAGGCTTAAATGTAGTCCACTTATCCAATCCAGGTCAGTTTACATAGTAATTTCTCTTCATAGACAAACACACCACTTCTACTTCCAGGCTTAACACAGAGCTTCAATACTTTCACATCACATAACATCAGTATATACAGGATTCACAACTCATAGCTGTTTCACCAGGATTCTACACCATTACCTTGCCTCCTAGCCAGCTAAATGCCAGAAACAAATTCTAGGTGACCCAGCAGACATTTTGAATCCCTTGAGGACCAATCTGGATGGTGGGGGGACCATGTACCAGGCTACCATTATTTTGAGCTTAGAGCTTGCAGAGGCATTCTGTGGTTCTACACAACATAACACATCAGCCCTAAACTAAGCAGACCTCAGTTCAAGACTAGATTTAACAACTTTTTTTTTTTTTGCCTTAACAAAGATGCTACATTTGAAACGAAAAGCCTAAGTGTTCTCAGAACTGGAGACTTACAAATCTTTCAAAAAAAACCTGTTTGATTGAAATTTGTAGAATTTTTCAAATATTTGGAAAACCCAAATAAATTCTTCAAATCAAATTAGGGCTGATAATTTGTTATACTTCCAGGTTTCACAAATATACAGGCAAGATACATAAACTCCAAAATTTCAATAGAAATTGTTTACAAATGTGTCAAAGACACAATTAAAAGGGCTGTCGCCAGGAAGTATTTGTTGGATTTTGTGAGGAGTTCATGGAAACAGAGTGAGAAAGAGAAAAAATAGAAAAAAGTAAGTGAATTTTTTTTTCATTGTATCCATCTGATAGACGCCTTTGCCATTCTCACCTCACACCATAGACTGTCCCCTCCTTCCAACCCCTTCATTCTTTGCCCAGACTAAGCTATGGTGTGTGATGTTCCTGCTGTCATACTTTCCTCATTGAGATTCTTACTGGCTAATTTTAAAAGGAATGCGCGTGCACCCATACACGCGCGTATCGGCGCACAAGCGGAGATACGCTACAATTTTATTGCATGCGTGCAAGTACATGCATATCATTTAAAATACCCCTGCCATACATATGTGTGTGTGCATAATCTTAAGAGGCAATTTCTGCTAGTGCTTTAGAGGTTTTTCTGCACGTTTGCAGGCAGATTTTAAAACATGCTCGCGTGATGGAAAAACAAGTTTTTCCAAATTAGTCCACCAGTTTGTTCAGTTGATAATGAGGTCCTCAAGACCCCTGTGATTCATCAACCTGTAAGCCCCCTACTTGACCCCCGAAGCCTCATGCTGTGCTGAAATCCCTAAAACTTGAGTTCTCCAGACTTGCTCCTCATCAGGACCAGTAGTAAAGTGAAATAGATAAACATGCCGACAGGTGTCATGGCCAGTTTTTTTTTTTAATTCAGTTATGCGTGTTAAGTCTTGGCCCTGCCAAGGTGCACATGCTCCGCCCCTTTTCCATCCCCTTATTCTTGTTGCACGCTTGGGTGTGTAAGCCCATGCTTTGCGGCTTCTTAAAATTTGTGTTGCTCATGTGCGGCTCAAATTCACGCATTTTTGGACATTTTTGCGCGAGCAGCACCTTTAAAATCTACCTTTTAGTTTCTTGTAAATTGAAATAAACTCTCATAAATAACTTTTTTATCTATTTAAATATGCTGAACTTTAAAACACTCAAAACCAACAAATTTAATTGGAAGTAATTGCCCCACCCGGAACTTCTGGCTACCACATGTATTGAGACAAAGCAATATTGTCCAACTCCTCATAAATTCATGATCACCAATGGTGATTTTTAAAATCCTTTGACTATGCTATTAATGCATTCCAGGACTGAGATTCAAATCTGAGTAAACATGTTTAGTTTATTCAGACTCAAAACTACATTTGCACTATGATCAGCCCCAAACCAATAAACCTCTAGGTTTTCTTTCTTGTTCCTTCTTCCTGGCACTATTTATAAGCTTAAAAAGTTGAATTTGTTTGGCATGGAGGAGTACATGAACTTCTTTTTTTTTTCATATTATCCTCCCATCGACCGATATAGTCCAGTTGATACTAAGTTGGTTTAGTATTCAGCCTGCAATCACATTTTATGCTGAATAGCCTGGCAAGGCATAAAAATGACTTTTGTATGTTAATGAACTGGTTAACCATGAAAGTTATAACATAATGTCTAAATGCTCTGGTTAAATATTTTATACTTTGGAGACCCATTCGTTTGGTTAATTAATTGGGTAACCAAACTGAAACTAGATAAAAGTAAGTTTTTATCTTGGATTAAAAAAGTAACTTATAATGAGAAACAGATATTTATCATTTTTTTCCATTTATTTTAAATCAAAAAAGGCTTTAGATGCTGAAGACATATTACTGTACTTTTTCCCCTCTCCTCTATAGTGACTTGAATATGGGTGGTCTTACCGCATCAAGCCCATTGCTGATGGAAAAAGGGGCCCATTTGCCATGTGACTGTGTGCACTGCTTTCTTCTGTGGCTATTAGGTATGTGTGAGGAAAAACTTTTGATTCAATTCTTTATTTCAGTTCATTTGGCTTGGTGATTAGTTTTGTTCATTTTGGGGCCCCAAAAATATATTTAGTCATTCATTCTTTCTCTATTCGCATCAAAGGGGGAAACAATCCTATTTTGGGCTCTATCTTCTCTCAAAGTTTAATTAAAACTGCAGGCAGACACCAACAGCAGAAGGAAGAGTACTCCCAGAAATTAAGATTGAGGCTGAGCTACACCAAAAATGACAAGAACACCCCTAAGCACCAAAACAAAATCCGAGTGGCCTCAGAGGGAATTCTTTTTTTTGTTCCCCCCCCCAGCTTTCCCTCCCTTCCCCTACCCAACCCACCCCCAGCCCTAACTAAATCGCCCCCCTACCTTTATTTTAAAAGTTACGCCTGCCCGAGGCAGGCATAACTCGCGCGCGCGGGCCAGCTGCCGGCACGCCATTCCCCAGCCCGGGAGCAGTTTTTGGAGGCCTCGGCCATGCCCCCGGAACACCCCGGGCCAGAACCACGCCCCCGACATGCCCCCGACACGCCCCCCAAGCAAAGCTCCCAAGTGCGTACCCCCCTAAAACCTGCCCCAAGTGCAGGGGGAGCTTGGGGCAGGTTTTCGGGGGGTACGCGTATATCTTAGGCGCGTACCCCTTTGAAAATATGCCCCAAAGTGAGTACCTGGAGTAGAGATGGAATCTGTCAGAAGCGATGTCTTGGACATTGCAAATACCACCTGAGACAATGAGGATACAGTTTGGAGCAGAGTATATCTCTGAACAGTTGGCTTGAAGTTCATTAAGGCAAAGACAGAGACTAGATAAGTAATGGCAGCAGGCACCGACTTCATCTAAGTCATATCACGCATAATCCCGTGGTTTTGAAGCTGCGGGTTTCATCAGAAATAAAGACTTTAATGCTGCTAATGCAGCCTGGACTGAGATCTTGGGATGTGCTGCAGAAGCATCCAGGACTGGGATAGCTGGATTGGACTCCGTCGGGAGTGGAATCATGGCAGGAACTGGCTTCGCTTTGCATCACAGAGACATGGCAGCAGGAAAAGCTGGCTCAGCCTGGGACAGAGTTGTGACAGGGACTGGATCAGCTTTGGCATTGCAGAGATGTGGCAAATAAATCTGGAGCCATCAAAAGCATTGCAGCTTCACCAATGCTTGGACAGGAATTGCTGGCTTTACTATGAGCAAAGTCTTTGAATCTGCTGTGGGCACAGGCTAGAGCAGAGGCTTAGATGCTGCAAGAGAAACATTCAGCTATGACGTCTGGGTACCTGCTGTGAGCACAGCCTGAGAATGAGTCTTTGGAAATGATGCAGGAACAGCCAGGACTGGATTCTTGAAAAGTGCTGTAGGAGTAGTTCAGACCGGGGCTGGATTCTTAGTGCTTCTAGCACAGCCTGAACTGGAATCCTTTAAGATGGGCCTGGGGTAGGAATGTGACTTAAAGCATAGTTTGACTTCTGTTCTCGAGGCAGTTGCAGGTCTTGGAATTTGGACACCAGGGTCTCTACAGAAACGGCTTCCTCTGCAGAAGAATGTGAAATGTGGCCCAGACTGGACTCTGGCCCCAGATTCTGATTGGCAGGCATGAAGACAGGATCTGACTTGATATTAACCCCAGAACTAGGAGAAAATTTGCCAGCTGGGACAAACGCACAACCACAGGATTGGATCTGGCTGGCTGAAATGTAGGCATGGAAGCAGAACTGGACCTGGTTTTTGGAACAGGCTGTGGATTGAGCCAGTGTTGGGCGTTTTGAAAACTGAGGCAGACTTCACTGGAACTGGAATTGAGGCAGTCTAAGGAGAAGCTGAAAACTGAAACAGGTTTAGACAAGGCAAAGTCAGACAAAATGGTTGCCGGGGGGGGGGGGGGGGGGGGGGGGGGGAGGGGGAAGCACAACCTACCTTTCCCAGTACTTCAACAGATCTCATTAAGCCCTGACTTGAAACAGCTGTGGAACAGGAATCTGAGCTTGCAAGCAAGAATTGTCTGGCTGACTTAGAGTCACGGAGGCTGTGATTGGAAGGCAGCTACCTGGGTTGCAATCAAAGACTCTGACTTGAAAGTACCTGGACAGACAGAATTCGCAGACTCTGAGCTGGGAACAGGTGACTGATTAGGAGGTGCTAAAGCTGGCTTGGACCCTGCTAACTTAAACATGGACACCAGAGCAGCAGCTGGACTGGATTCTAGATTCTGGAACAGGATTCAATTTAGCAGGTACTGATTTCTGTGAAGTCTGACTAGGTTTGATGAGGGCTGGTATAACCGCACGTCTAGCAGAAGCTAGCGTTGAAAATTACTTGGCTGGCATGGTTTCCATTCTTGCTATTAGGGCCAGTGCTAGCTTTTTTGCTGGTCTGTGCAAAAAATTACTGTGCTGCCCCCTTCTCCCCCTCAATTCATTCAGTGTCTGTCCCGGGCCCATCAAATAAAGCCCAGCTCCGTCCTGCAATCTATGTTTTTTAAAAAGTGACATGCCCCTCCCCCCAGAGCCCATGGCTAGGGAAGGGTATTAGGTACCCTAGGAAAACCTTACAGGCTTACACATACGCCACCCCACCCCCTCACACCCTTTACAGACACACACAAAATATGCACTTATAATACATTTTACATGAAAAAGAACATTCAAAGGTACAGTCTGCTGAGGCAAAAATAACACTTACAACATGCATATTATATTTACATGCACTCCTGTGGTGCCAACCAGCAAACTCTAAAAAAAAAAAAAAAGACACTTGGAACGCCTATGGAATTTGACATTTTAGAATGTGTAGTAGGGATGTGAATCGTGTCCTCGATCGTCTTAACGATCGATTTCGGCTGGGAGGGGGAGGGAATCATATTGTTGCCGTTTGGGGGGGTAAAATATCGTGAAAAATCGTTAAAAATCGTTAAAAATCAAAAAATCGAAAAATCGAAAAACCGGCACATTAAAACCCCCTAAAACCCACCCCCGACCCTTTAAATTAAATCCCCCACCCTCCCAAACCCCATCCCTCGCCGGAACATCGTTAAAAATTGAAAAATTGAAAAATCGAAAAACCGGCACACTAAAACCCCCTAAAACCCACCCCCGACCCTTTAAATTAAATCCCCCACCCTCCCGAACCCCCCCCCAAATAACTTAAATAACCTGCGGGTCCAGCGGCGGTCCGGAACGGGCTCCTGCTCCTCAATCTTGTCGTCTTCAGCCGGCGCCATTTTCCAAAATGGCGCCGAAAAATGGCGGCGGCCATAGACGAAAAAGATTGGACGGCAGGAGGTCCTTCCGGACCCCCGCTGGACTTTTGGCAAGTCTCGTGGGGGTCAGGAGGCCCCCCCACAAGCTGGCCAAAAGTTCCTGGAGGTCCAGCGGGGGTCAGGGAGCGATTTCCCGCCGCGAATCGTTTTCGTACGGAAAATGGCGCCGGCAGGAGATCGACTGCAGGAGGTCGTTCAGCGAGGCGCCGGAACCCTCGCTGAACGACCTCCTGCAGTCGATCTCCTGCCGGCGCCATTTTCCGTACGAAAACGATTCGCGGCGGGAAATCGCTCCCTGACCCCCGCTGGACCTCCAGGAACTTTTGGCCAGCTTGTGGGGGGCCTCCTGACCCCCACGAGACTTGCCAAAAGTCCAGCGGGGGTCCGGAAGGACCTCCTGCCGTCCAATCTTTTTCGTCTATGGCCGCCGCCATTTTTCGGCGCCATTTTGGAAAATGGCGCCGGCTGAAGACGACAAGATTCAGGAGCAGGAGCCCGTTCCGGACCGCTGCCGTTCCGGACCGCCGCTGGACCCGCAGGTTATTTAAGTTATTTGGGGGGGTTCGGGAGGGTGGGGGATTTAATTTAAAGGGTCGGGGGTGGGTTTTAGGGGGTTTTAGTGTGCCGGCTCACGATTCTAACGATTTATAACGATAAATCGTTAGAATCTGTATTGTATTGTGTTCCATAACGGTTTAAGACGATATTAAAATTATCGGACGATAATTTTAATCGTCCTAAAACGATTCACATCCCTAATGTGTAGTGGTTGTGTGCTTGGCCCTCAAAAAGCCATGAGTAAACGGAATTACCATTACAATATAGTAAACCTCCCATACCAAAGCAACCCCAACAACCTTATCTATGAAAAGGCAACACTGTATACATTACACCAGGCCCTAGAACACCAATAAAACTTATTAGGAAACCAGGCTGCTATAGATCTCTTCACAGAAATTACATACCAACAAAATACCTCACTTCGATCACATATGCAGAACACAGACAGACCCTCACCAAATATAGGATAAAGAGATCAGAAAGTAAAAACAGAAACGTGCTGTGTAGAATTGAACTGGAACCCACAACAAGCCAGTCTCTACATGCAGAGCAACAGTGGAAAAATAAAAATATTACCATCATCCATAAAAATATTAAATAATAAAATCAAGAAATATAAAACAATCATAATAGTAAAATCATATTCATAAAAAGAATAAATATTTCAAATAGTTAATGAAGAGAACATACAAAATTTCCCAAACACCAATAAAATATTTCAAAACATCTGATGAATAAAAAATCCAATAATTAAAAAATGTTCTATCCCCCCAAAAATTAAATATTTTGAAAGAGCAGAATTATCAAATTACAAAAATCTGCACTCCACACCTGTGATCTTCTGATTTCCAGTCACCCTGAGATTGTCGTGGATTGGGGGAGGTAGGAATGCCCAAATTTTATTTTCTCTCTCTCTCACTCAGACAGTAACACATTCATTCTCTCACAAACTCCCTCTCTCTAACATACACAAGCCCCCTCTCCCTCACAGAGAGCCTATATATGTGCCTGTGAGAGCCTATATGTGACACTAGGGCTCTCATAGGCACACAAACATATACACAGGCTCTCATGCAGACACATTCACAGGCACAGAGGCTTTCACACAGACACACACACATGCACAAACACAGAGGCTCTCACACACACATGCTCTCAGTCACTCACACACATACACACATGGCCTCCTGTTGTCTTTGGGCCATGGTGGGATGAGCAACACCACGGCCCGGACCTCCTGCTGTCTTTGAGCCCCCGCAGGTCTCCTGATGTCTTCGGGTTGGGCCTTCCTGTTTGGGGGGAAGAGCAGAAGCTGTGTGAGATGCCCACATGCTTGTACATGCAACCAGAAGATAGGCCTCTCCGATCGGCAGCTTGAAGCCTCTCTGCTTTTTCAGCTGCCAGCAGCCCTGAGGTCTCTCATGCTGCCGCAGGTTTGCCGCCTCCTCCAGGTGTGCCACCCTGTGCAAATGCACAGTATGTACACCCAGTCTCATGGGGCCTACTTGTTATAGTGGGAACAGAAATACATTACTTTTTTTTAATCACAGACTGTACCTGTAATATTTGTTTGCAGATTTCTACTACCTCAGATATCTACTGTTTCAAAATAGATTCAGGAAGGGCTAGGGACTTCTATGAGGCAGATAGGCTATCTGGAGCTGGGGTCTATATTTCAGGAGCAAATTTTGATGTAAGACAGATGAGATAGGTTACAGCAGAAAAGTTATTCACAAATTGGCACTTTTTACACTCACAAAAAGGCAGGATTAGAGAAATCACACTTGAGACACACCAGTTGCAAGGGTGGGTTTCTAAATAGGCACTTTCAGACCCAGTAAAAAATAAATGTTGAAAAGCTACAGGAGCTGGGGGTGAGGAACAGATACTAGAGGTTACATTTGGGTTTCCACTGGGGCATGTTTTATGTACAAAGATCCAGCATAGCCTAATCTTGAATCCTGGCATACTAGGGCAAAAAAAGTAGTGTAGACTTGCCTGACTACTAGTTGCCTCTCCTGGGGAAGTTTGTCTGGCCTCAACATGATGCCAGGGCTATGGTGACCAATTTTAAGGGTCCCCTATGCGGAAATCTGTGGATGTCAAGAGCAGACAGGTCAGGTGTGAGGTCTTCTGCCTGATCAGCCACCCTTCCCTTTAGGTTGGGCCCTCCAGTGTTAGTGGCTGGCAGGTCTTATGGAGGGTCAGAGACAGGCCACACACTGGTACCAACAGCCAGTGAGAAGTAAGGGGACGGGAAGATGACCTGATCACACTAAACACAAATAGGGGTGAGCACCGACAAGACAGAGTCTGACAAATAAGCACAAGGCATGGAAGGTCTAGAAACAAAATAAGGACCCACACAAAACATGGAACAACAACAGCACAAGGGAAACACACAGACAAGGGGGCCACTGGAAGGCCTAACACAGGACAGGAAAAAACTAGGAACATGCAGGCAAGAAAGGCCACTGGAAGGCCCAACACAGGATAGGACAAGGCTAGGAACATGAATGCATGAAAGGCCACTGGGAGGCCTAATACAGGATAGTGCAAAGCTAGGAACACACAAGCAAGAAATGCCACTGTGAGGTCTACTCTAAATAGAGCAAATAACCAAACAAGATGTACAAGAACAAGGAATACCAGAACAGGGACATTAGGTAAGGTATACAAGGACAATATGCAGAGAAGAGACTCCATGCTGAGGATGAGACTAATCTGTGAGGGAGGGTTTAATAGGGCTGGTCTTGCTGCATTATGCAGCCTTCACTGAAGGCTAGAGCAGGTCTGAGTGCGGCCCAGTGAGGGCCACTGCTGGCATGGAGGCTGCCTAGCAGCCAGTATCATTACAGTCACCCAGCTGCCTCCATTGAAGCATCAGGGAAAGGTAGATATGTATAGCAATCTGGCAATGTCACTGGTGAAATTAAAGCTACTCCTCTCCGACTTGGTCAGCTGTGCCTGCATGCAAGCATGGCACTGAGTGTATAGGGGATAACTTGTTTACAAAATGTCCAGGGGGCGCTTAGTAACTGGGGGCTAAGATGTGCAGCAGCTGCTTAAATCTCATGTCATCCAGGACAATCATTTCCCCTATGCACTATGTCACCACGTTTGACACTGTCTCTCTCCTATTAAGGGCCAGTGACATGGGAAAACATCCCATCTGCTTCATGGTGGCTTGCTGCTGCCTGTCATCTCACTACAGCCACTCCGGTTATTACTTAATAGAGATGTGGGGGTTTTTTTTTTTCATTTCCTTAAATCTCATGTCATCCAGGACAATCATTTCCCCTATGCACTATGTCACCACGTTTGACACTGTCTCTCTCCTATTAAGGGCCAGTGACATGGGAAAACATCCCATCTGCTTCATGGTGGCTTGCTGCTGCCTGTCATCTCACTACAGCCACTCCGGTTATTACTTAATAGAGATGTGGGGGTTTTTTTTTTTCATTTCCTGGTTCGGTTCAGGTCCCGTATGGCTAATTTCGTTTTTTCTGTGGTTCAGGTTTATTTTGTTCATGGTTCTCAAATTTTTCTGAAATTTTGGAAAATTTTCTTTCGTTTTTGAGCACTGCCGAACCATGATGAATTAGACAATTTCATTGAAATTGTCTAATTTGTTTAAAACAAATGCACATCTCTACTACTTTATGATACTACACATCTTATCACTGGAACAAAACAAAATGAACATATCACTTCAACTCTTATGGGCTTACATTGGCTTCCTCTATATCAGCGAGTTCCATATAAAATAGGCATGGCAGTGTTTAAATTAATCAATTTGGGATCTTATACATGGTCAAATGCCCTTTTGAAATCTCATCATTCTTCATGATTACTATGATCTGCTCAGAGGAGCATGCTTGACGATCCTTCACTCAAATGCACCCGCCTCAGAGTAACCAGAGAATGTGCCTTTTCTGTGGTAGCTCCAAATTTATGGAACTCTTTTCCAATAGATTTATGGCTTCATGAGTGCTTAAAGACAGAGGTTTTTTGAAAACATTCTTCTTCAGGCAAGCTTTTCTCTAGAAGCAGTATCATTTGGTGGTTATGAATTTACTAGCTATTGTGTTAACTGAGCTCAGGCAAATGATTTTAATTAGTGTATTAATGTTTTATATTGCATTTTGTAACATTTTGGAAATTTGAATTTTTTATGCACATTGCTTAGGCCTTCTTTGTTAAGCGATTAATACATTTTAATAAATGTAAAAATGTAAATGACAGGAGCTGAGGAGTTGGTTTGAGAATTTGACTTTACCTTTCATCTGGCTTTTCTGTTGCTGCTGATGCTGCTGCATTGAGTGACAGACAGCAGAGATGTGCAGAGATAAAATATTCAGTTCAGTTTGTTCATTTGTTTTGTGTGCACCTAGATTTGTTTAAATTAGTTTCAAAATGAAAAATAAAATACCCTATTTGTTTTATTTGTTCATTAATTTGCTATTAATGTCAATGGGGGAAGCATGGCAGCCTATTTTGGGCTCCAAAATTGAGGTTTTCTCATCAATTCTAATGACACTTGTAAGAAGACATTATCAGAAGGGGGAAAGAACTCCAAGGCACCTAGACTGTGACACGCAAATTGGCATGAATAGCCTAAGGCACTGTAAAGGGGCAAATGGGTATGAGGAATGGCAGGAGTTCTCCATTGCATCGTCAAAGGAGCAAAGAAGCAGCAAGATTGGGAAGAACACCCCAAGGCTTCAAAAGAGGGCACCAACGATAGTGGTATAGCACTCAAAGGTAGCATGAGAGTTAAAGTGGCAACAAGAGTGGCATCAGCATGTTAAGGTACCATGAAGTGGGAGTCAAGTAGAAAAGAAGGCAGAAAAAAAACCTCAAGACACCAATAAAGGGACAAACCAGTACAAACAGTAACAACACACCAAAGCACCATGAGAGGTACAAAGCATCCATCTAGAAAGGTAAAAACATCCCAAAGTGTAGAGTCTGGGGATGACAGTAAGCAGAGGGACTGTTAGATCCTCAAGGTGCAAAATACTGGACATGGCAGCAATGCTGAGTAGAAGAACGATTCCTAAGGTAAAGGATAAGAGATGGAATGGAATTGGAGACATTTGTTTTCCAGTGGAAGGACTTGCTACTTTTCAGATTTAGTGCAAGACAAAGATCTGTAATCAGTATCATTTTTGAGATAAGAGCTTTTATTTCATTCTCTACTTGAACTTGATCTTGCTGTTGGGTGGAATTTTGGGTTTTTTGTGAACTTTGTTTTCTGATTGAAACGTTAGTTACAATCAGAACATGATAATAGCTTTCCTGGTAACTTTTGAGGTTAATAGGGATGTGAATCGTTTTTCAACGATTAAAATTATCGTCCGATAATGTTTATATCGTCTTAAATCGTTATAGAACACGATACAATAGAAATTCTAACGATTTATCGTTAAAAATCGTTAAATCGTGTTAGTGCGCACTAACTCGAGTTAGTGCGCACTAACTCCCCGTTAGTGCGCACTAACTCGATTTAGTGCGCACTAACTGAAAATGATACAAATAAACACTTTCCAGGTCACTGAAGGTCAGTTAGGAATGAATATGTGTTCCTATTGGCTGGCTGCCCTCTTATCTATTGATGTTACCAAGGTTACCACTGAGGTGATGGTTGGGGGGATGGGAAATGGAACTGGAAACTAACGAACACCAACAGAAAATGAAACAAAGTGTTCACACTTCCCAGGTCAGTAAAGGTCACTTAGGAATGAATATGTATGTATGTATTCCTATTGGCTGGCTGTGCTCTTATCTATTGATGTTACCAATATGGTTGGGGGGATGTGAAATGGAAACAGTTGGAAGCTTGACAAAAAAGTAATGTAATGATCAGCACTCACCTGACTAGAACTTGTTTGTTTATTATTTTTGTTAGCAGGCACCTGAAATGCTAGTGCATGTTGAATTTGCCAATCACTGTGCATTTTAGAAAGGTGGTCCTGGCTGGAACTGTACACAGTTCAAATATATGTAATTGATTGTTGGTAAGTGTATTTTTTAAGTAGCCACACTGGCACCAGTATGTTTACTTTTCCTCCTACTTAACTCACTAGCTCAGCTTTGTAAGAAGGGCTTCTCTGCTTGTGTGTTGTTTTTGTTTGGTGTGAGGAGAGCAGAAACATCAGATCTTTATTCAATCTACTACAGTCATCTCTTACAGTGCACTATCCCTATTAATACCAGGAGTGTTGTGATCTTCCTGCACACAGTGCCCTAACCCTGATACCAGTCTGAGACAGCTCCCTCCCTGCATTACTAGTGAGAGGCTGGCTTCACAGACAGGGGGAAGCTGCCTGACCCTCACTCCTGACTTCCCCCATGTCCCAGCTAGTGAATGGTGTGTGGGTGAGGAGGGGGGGGGGGGGAGGATGGTGAAGTCTGAGACAGCTCCCTCCCTGCATTACTAGTGAGAGGCTGGCTTCACAGACAGGGGGGAGCTGCCTGACCCTCACTCCTGACTTCCCCCATGTCCCAGCTAGTGAATGGTGTGTGGGTGAGGGGGGGGGGGGAGGATGGTGAAGTCTGAGACAGCTCCCTCCCTGCATTACTAGTGAGAGGCTGGCTTCACAGACAGGGGGGAGCTGCCTGACCCTCACTCCTGACTTCCCCCATGTCCCAGCTAGTGAATGGTGTGTGGGTGAGGGGGGGGGGGGAGGATGGTGAAGTCTGAGACAGCTCCCTCCCTGCATTACTGGTGAGAGGCTGGCTTCACAGACAGGGGGGAGCTGCCTGACCCTCACTCCTGACTTCCCCCATGTCCCAGCTAGTGAATGGTGTGTGGGTGAGGGGGGGGGGTGGATGGTGAAGTCTGAGACAGCTCCCTCTCTGCATTACTAGTGAGAGGCTGGCTTCACAGACAGGGGGGAGCTGCCTGACCCTCACTCCTGACTTCCCCCATGTCCCAGCTAGTGAATGGTGTGTGGGTGAGGGGGGGGAGGGAGGATGGTGAAGTCTGAGACAGCTCCCTCCCTGCATTACTAGTGAGAGGCTGGCTTCACAGACAGGGGGGGAGCTGCCTGACCCTCACTCCTGACTTCCCCCATGTCCCAGCTAGTGAATGGTGTGTGGGTGAGGGGGGGGGGGAGGATGGTGAAGTCTGAGACAGCTCCCTCCCTGCATTACTAGTGAGAGGCTGGCTTCACAGACAGGGGGGAGCTGCCTGACCCTCACTCCTGACTTCCCCCATGTCCAGCTAGTGAATGGTGTGTGGGTGAGGGGGGGGGGGAGGATGGTGAAGTCTGAGACAGCTCCCTCCCTGCATTACTAGTGAGAGGCTGGCTTCACAGACAGGGGGGAGCTGCCTGACCCTCACTCCTGACTTCCCCCATGTCCCAGCTAGTGAATGGTGTGTGGGTGAGGGGGGGGGGGGAGGATGGTGAAGTCTGAGACAGCTCCCTCCCTGCATTACTAGTGAGAGGCTGGCTTCACAGACAGGGGGGAGCTGCCTGACCCTCACTCCTGACTTCCCCCATGTCCCAGCTAGTGAATGGTGTGTGGGTGAGGGGGGGGGGGTGGATGGTGAAGTCTGAGACAGCTCCCTCCCTGCATTACTAGTGAGAGGCTGGCTTCACAGACAGGGGGGAGCTGCCTGACCCTCACTCCTGACTTCCCCCATGTCCCAGCTAGTGAATGGTGTGTGGGTGAGGGGGGGGGGAGGATGGTGAAGTCTGAGACAGCTCCCTCCCTGCATTACTAGTGAGAGGCTGGCTTCACAGACAGGGGGGAGCTGCCTGACCCTCACTCCTGACTTCCCCCATGTCCCAGCTAGTGAATGGTGTGTGGGTGAGGGGGGGGGGGGAGGATGGTGAAGTCTGAGACAGCTCCCTCCCTGCATTACTAGTGAGAGGCTGGCTTCACAGACAGGGGGGAGCTGCCTGACCCTCACTCCTGACTTCCCCCATGTCCCAGCTAGTGAATGGTGTGTGGGTGAGGGGGGGGGGGAGGATGGTGAAGTCTGAGACAGCTCCCTCCCTGCATTACTAGTGAGAGGCTGGCTTCACAGACAGGGGGGAGCTGCCTGACCCTCACTCCTCCGGGGTATTGTGATCTTCCTGCACACAGTGCCCTATCCCTGATACCAGGGGTGTTGTGATCTTCCTGCATGCAGTGCCCTATCCCTATTAATACCAGGAGTGTTGTGATCTTCCTGCATGCAGTGCCCTATCCCTATTAATACCAGAAGTGTTGTGATCTTCCTGCATGCAGTGCCCTATCCCTGATACCGGGATGTGTGCAAGAAGATCACAACACCCCCGGTATCAGGAATAGGGCACTGTGTGCAGGAAGATCACAACACCCCCAGTATCAGGAATAGGGCACTGTGTGCAGGAAGATCACAACACCCCTGGTATTAGGGATAGGGCACTGTGTGCAGGAAGATCACAACACTCCTGGTATTAATAGGGATAGGGCACTGTGTGCAGGAAGATCACAATACCCCTGGTATCAGGGTTAGGGCACAAGTTCTAGTCACATTGACTGATCACATTACTTGTTTTGTCAAGCTACCAACTGTTTCCATTTCCCATCCCCCATATACTGTCAGTAGGAAACTTGGTAACATGAATAAATAAGAGGGCAGCCAATAGGAATACATATTCATTCCTAAACTGACCTTAACTGACCTGAAAAGTTAGTGCGCACTAACTCGAGTTAGTGCGCACTAATCGGAAAAAACGATTTTTAACGATTTTTTAACTAAAAAATTGTGCCTAAGACGATTTTCTTGCCCTGCCACACGATTTCTATCGTTAAGACGATATGGAAAACGATTCACATCCCTAGAGGTTAACTTTATTTTTAAAAAAAACTTCCCATATTATGTGGCTGAACATAGTCGCTTCCCTTTCTTGGTTTTCTGATGTTATATTAGTTCTCTTCCTTCTGAAACTTTTGCCACATTCAGAACATGTAAAGGTCCCTCCTATATATGTTTTTCTTATGCTTGTATTTCTTCCTTTTGACTGAGGGCTTTTGTGGACAAAACACCCCAGGATAACTAACAAGCAAACAGGGTGGAAGAACTAGGATAATATTGTAGAAATATAGAACAAAAAAAGAACCAGGAAAGAGTGAAGTGAGAGGAGAAACATGATTTTGTTTCTTTTTTTCAGATTTGTTTTCCAGAGGACAAAACAAACACTCCAGAATAACCAAGAAACTAACAGTAAACAACAGGGAGGCACCCAAACTCCTATGCTGATACATATTAGGCATAACAGATAGGCATATTAACTGCATCACCCCCAAGGTGATATGTCAGGGGCAAGGAAGGGAGGCAGAGTGGTAGCAGCAAGGCCCCAAAGATGGTTTAAGTGCATGATAGGTAGGCAGGCAGAATGGTAGCTGTGAGTCTCTAAAGTGGTATAACAGGCATGGTTGGTAGGAATGAGGCAGCAAGACCCTAAGGTGGTA
Source organism: Rhinatrema bivittatum (assembly GCF_901001135.1). Taxonomy (NCBI): domain Eukaryota; kingdom Metazoa; phylum Chordata; class Amphibia; order Gymnophiona; family Rhinatrematidae; genus Rhinatrema; species Rhinatrema bivittatum. Next base: position 303,258,817 of record NC_042616.1, read on the forward strand.
CATCTGGGGCATAGCAGGTGTGCATGTGGCCGTAAAGATCCCTAAAATGAGTATTTTCTGGTCCAATCCGTTCAGCTTACCTTTCTTCTCATTTGCAATCCCCTGGATTCTTCTTTAGCATCACTTTCAGAAACTATGGATTTTATTTCTGAGATTTCAATGCTGTATAAGAATGTGATTATCTTGAGCAATTTTAACAACCACACAGACAATCCAGTTTGTTCAATGGACAAAAATGTGTTGTCCCTTACCTCAAAGCTCGGTCTCACTCAATGGTTTTCAGATCCTATCAATGAGGCTGAGCATAATCTTGACTTTATATTTTCCTCATCTAGTGATTTGTTGCTTCCCAACTCTCTGTCCTCTCTTACCTTTTTCTGGACAGACCATTTGCTAATTCCTTTTCTCTCAATCTCGACACCCTCAATATTTCTCAAGAAATAGAAAATGTTTATTCTGGAAACTTAAAATTGTTGATTTGGACTCATTATCCTCGACTCCTTTCCTGCTGAGTTTGAGTCACTTTCATTGGACCACCAGATCTCTATTTGGAATAATATTCTTCATTCAGCTATTGACAAGTCACTCCATTAGTCCAGCAAGTTTTCCCTTTCACAACCTTGGTACCACTCCGGGTTGCGTACTTTAAAAAGGCAAGTATGCCATCATGAAAGGCAACAGTGTATGTACAAACCAGAAGATGACAAAATCAGATGGGTTACAAATCAATAAGCTCAATCAACTAGAGATTACTTCAGCTAAAAAGAAATGTATCTCTAACCAAGTTCAGCTGTCAGAAAATCACCCTTAGGCCAGGAGCCAAGATGGCTGACCCATAAGACACGCCGGAGGAACTCTCCTATTACTTCTTAATTTCCTCTTGGAATTATTTCTTCAATTTGGAAGTTTTGCAGGATGTTTTACCTGGAAGAGAAGAAGGCACCCAGAAAACAAAAATTGAGAGTTTCTTTGATAGCACCCCTAAGGCACCGGAAATGAGGGCTGCTGAGAGAGAGAATCAGGAACTCGGTTCTCCCTCTATGGCCAAGGTAATTTCATTGAGCCTGGGGGCCCCAGTGACACCATCTCTGCCACGAGGTCAGAGTGGGGTTGAACAGGAAGAACTAATGTGATTCTTGAGAGTGAGAAGGAGGGAATTGGTGCCCCAGATCTGCATGGAGAGGGCAGAGAGAGAGCGAGGCAGACGTGAGTGTTCCGTTGGGAGGAATCACGTCTACACCCAGGACCCCTATGGCTCCACCGGCAATAAACATCGAGGAAACCAGCAAGCCTCAGGAATTACAAAAACTAATTTCAGATACTATGTTTTCTTTGAGTAAACCCCCGATTGTGACCTTGGACACTGTATGGTTGGCCCTGGTATCTATTGAGCCAGCGATAGCAACTTTAACCCAGGCATTTCTGGAATCTAATAAAAGAAGTTTAAACATAGAAAAGATTGTTACTCAACATCAGGAAAAACTTGTGAATATGCAAGAGAAGATAACGTCAATGGAAAAAACACAAGCAAATTTAATTAAATCAATTAACATTGCTGAGAAAAAATGTGAAAATATAGAGAATTCTTTGCACTATTTGAACCTCTGGATGGTTAACTTTCCCGAGTTGAAAAAAATGTCACCAGTGGATATGTTTAAAACATACATGATAGAATGTCTTAAAATTCCTAAGGAGATCACTCCGATGATTTCCAAAGCTTTTTTCATATTTAGGAAACCTACGACATTGCAGGGAACAGAAATACAGGAACAACACTAAATGAATTTTAACAGAGATACTGGGGATGATGAATCAAGCTGAAATCTTAACAAGAGGAATGTTGTTAGTTTCCTTCGCATTGGAATACGATAGAAATTTAGTTCTGAAACTTAATTCAGAAACAGGAGGACTTATTACCATGGACAGCAGGTCTGGATATATCCAGATATTGTTCGTTTGACACAAGAACACAGTAAAAAGTTTATTTCAATGAGATCAGAAGTAATAAATAGAGGGGCTAATATGATACTTAGGTATCCATGCAGATATCTAGTGAAATATCATGATGATAAATGTGTATTCCTAGAACCAGAACAATTAAGGGGTTTTCTGGATGGGAAGGTATGAGGTATTGAGCTGGGGTGAATGGAATCTTATGTGTCGGTAATTCCTATGTTAATTGGCTGCAGTATGAGCTCCTTTTTTTCCTTTGTATTTTCTTGGCTCCATATTACCTTAATGTTTAGAGATTTAAATATAAAGAGAAGTTTTTTATTCTGTTTCTTTATGTGATTATGGTGTATAATCTCTATTTTCTAATAGTTTCTGGATATTGTTATATATCTGAAAATGCAAAATTAAAAAAAAAAGAAAATCACCCTCATCAGTTATTCAAAGTAGTGTCTCTCCTTTCTCATCAACTGTCTTCATCTTCATCTGATTTATTGTTTTCAGCTTCCGATTTTGCAGATGTTTTTCTAGACAAAGTTAGTTGACAGTATCCATAAAAATTTCACGACTTCAGATGTCAGCCCTTATTCATCAGTTATGTCTTTTGGAAGTATCTTATCTGCTTTCAATTTAGCAACTTCTGTGGGAATTATCATATTATTGCTCTCTCTTCATTTGACTACTTCACCACTGGAACTGTTTCCTTCGAGGCTTTTTAAGAATGATAACTTAGGACTTTCAAAAGCCCTTTCATGCATTGTGAATTCTTCCTTATCTTCTGGCTCTTTGCCTATGCAAATAAAGAAATCAATAGTCCAGCCACTTTTAAAGAAACCTACACTTGATTCTTCAGTTCTTGCAATTATAGAACAATTTCCAATCTCTGTAACACATGCCTTCTGTTAAGAGTAGTAATTGCCACTTCATGCATGTTACCCCCATGCTTATTTGTACCCCAGACCATAAAAGTTGGGACCCTAATTGGTTGTTGTCTGAATCCAATTCTCCTTCCTCTCCCCCTACATTCAAAACGGAGAGCAATTTTGCAGTTGCATTAAAAGCATCAAGGCTTATTGGTTAAAGTTAGTAATCTCTATGCCTTTTGCTAACAGTAGTAACCACCACACCAGCATGCATTTTTTCATTTCCATACTCTAACATCCATGCCCCTTTGAATTCTTTGACTATTTTGTACTCACCACCTCCTCCAGAAGGGTATTCCAGGCATTCGCCACTCTCTCCTTGAAGAAATATTTTCTGACATTGGATCTGGAGTTGTCTCCTCTGGAGTTTCATTTTGTGACCCCTAGTTCTATTAATTCCTTTCCAATGGAAAAAGTTTGAAGTTCATGCTAAAATTATAGAAAAAATAATTTACAATCAGCTTTATGATTTTATCTCTAAAACCAATGTGCTTCGTACTAGCCAGTCATGCTTTCGGTGTGGCCACAGCATAGTCTACACTTTTAGACTTAGCGAATGATGTCAGGGTCCAGGTAGATGGTGGGAAAGACACACTCATAGTTCTTTTCCATATGATGGCAGCTTTCGACCATGGCTTGCCTCTTCAGTGTCTGCAGGATATCGCTCTTACAGACTGTGTCTGAAATTGCTTTAACTCCTACCTATCTGATTGATCTTTCCAAATTGAATGGAATGACCAACTTTCCACTCCTAAGTCTTTTTCCTCAGGTGTTCCTCAAGAATCTGTTCTATCCCTGCTTCTCTTTAACATTTGTCTTTCTCTGCTTGCTACTTTAATTCAGTCTTGTAGCTTTAGGCCATTGTTTTACGCAGACAACATTCAAATTATCACATTTATAGTTAAACAGACTTTGTATTCACATTCAGGTTTTCATAATTGCCTATATCAAGTAGTTGATTGGCTCTTTACAAACAAATGAAAAGTCAACCACCTCTAAGTTTCAGTCTTTATGGATTCATCATCACAATTTAATACCATCAACTTCAACAATTATGTATGGTACTCCTATTCTTTGCAGTCTATGGTTAACCTTCTGGGGTGTCCAATTGGTCTCAAAGCTCTCAACCTTATATATCTCGTCTATCATGCAAAAATATGTATTTTTTCCTCAGTATATCTGCCATCTGTGCCCATTTCTTGAAAGTTTGGATCTGAAACTTTCAATTCACTCTGTAGACATTTCAAGAATAGAATACTGTAATTCTCTTCTTCTGGGACTCCTGCAATATCACCTTAAGTGGTTACAGCTGTTACAAAATACAGCTGCAAAAGTCATATATTGTTTTAAAAAATGTCATCATGTAACTCCACTCCTTCACTGGTTACCCAATACTTATCATGGCTGATTTGTTTAACCTGTCACACTTTTCACTCAGGTTTACCTTTTTACTGTATCTTTCTAAACTCTTAGTTCCTACTCTACTTCTCAAATCCTGCATTTGTCTCAGCAAGGTCTCCTTCCATGTTATATCTTCCTCCTGAGAGAGAGAGAGAGAGAGAGAGAGAGAGAGAGAGAGAGAGAGAGAGAGAGAGAGAGAGAGAGAGAGAGAAACTACTAGCCATAATGTCATCTTACTAGACAGGTATTTATACCCCTATATGAGGCCCACCTAGTTACTCGAGGTGAGGTTTAGGTATTAGTGTAGGGGGTTAGGGGCCAATTTGACATGCAGAGTGTGATGTACAAACAGAACAGTGCACTCTTATGAAGGTTTGATGACCTTCGGAGTGAGGAAACTCACACAAAGATGAGATTTGTGCAATGTTCTCTCAACCTAGCTTGATGTTACCTAGGTAGAGAGTCCATATGTAGAGTGGAGGAGTAGCCTAGTGGTTAGAGCAGTGCGCTGTAAACCAGGAAACCAGGGTTTAAGTCCCACTGTTGCTCTGTGTGACTTGGGTAAGTCACTTTACTCTCCATTGCCTCAGGTACAAAATTAGATAGTAAGCCCTCTGGGGGATAAAGAAATACCTACAGTACCTGAATATAATCCACTTTGAAGTGCAGTGGAATATAAAATAAATATTTATATACTGTAAAGGAACTGGTGGAGGATGTGAAATTGTTGTTTCTGGTAGGGTAGGCACATTTTATAACTTTTTGGTTAGGACACTAGGAAATTATTGGTGCTTCTGGTAATTACAGATATTATACAACCATTTTTTATTATAGAAACAAGCCGTTAAGCCTGTTAAAACAGGCAAGGTGTACTGGCCAGAGCTGTCTATTCCGTGCAGTCACAGCTGCTCATGGGTCCGTTAAAACGGGCAAGATGTTCGTGGCACATCGGTCAGAGCTCTGGATGTTCTGGCTCATCGGTCAGAACTCTCTTCCGTGCAGTCAGAGCTGCTCCCTCCTGCGCATTCGTGGCGCAGGCGCAGCATGTCAGTGAGAGCTGTCTCATCCGCACAAGCGCGGCACGTCGGTGAGAGCTGCTTTCTGCTGCGCATTCATGGCACATCGGTCACCGCTCAGTTATATAGCTGATGGTTAGGTAAGGGGTGCTTTTGGCAGGGGTGCTTTTGGGAGGTTTGGAACGCATTATGAGTATTTCCATTATTTCCTATGGAAAAAGTAGTCTTGACTTACAACCAACTTGAGTTACAATCAGCCCTCTAGAATCAATAGAGTTTGTAAGTCAAGGGTCCACTGTATTTCTACCTTAAGCAAGCATAGCACACAGTGCATTTTCTTCTTGGGTTCTGTCTGAGAAGGTTGTTTGCTAGACTACCTCAGCTCTGCCAGCCTGTCTTGCCCCTATCAAAACCACAGGGACCAGACTACCTCCGCTCTGCCATCCTGTCTTGCCCCTATCAACTTTCTGCCACTCCACCTTGCTGCCATACACCAGATGATTCTACTCCTTGTGGTGTTCTTGCCACTATCATGGTTCCTCAGTGTGTTGATGCTAGTTTTTCTGCTGCTTTGTCCCTTGTGATTTTTTCTGACACCCTTTCTGTTTGCTATGTTCTCCCTTCATTGTGCTGTAGGATGTTGATGCCACTTGCTTGCCACTTTGCCTGTCTTGCTGCCTTCGAGGGTTCATGCAAATGTTATTGGTGCTCTTTTTTGAAGCTGTGGTGTGTTTTTGACACTCTCGCTGCTGCTTTGCACCTCTGTTAAAGCACTCTTGCCACTCCTGGTACCCATTTGCTCCTTTACAGTGCCTTAGGCTATTCATGCCACTTTGGTGCCACTTTGCCACAGTCTAAGTACCTTGGAGCTCTTTTCTCATTCTGATGATTGTTCCCCAGAAGTTTCATCAGAATTGATAAGAAAACCCCAATTCTGCAGCCAAAAATAGGCTGCAAATACTTCCTCCATTGACTTTAATAGCAAAACGAAAAACGAATGAAACTAATAAATGAATTGATTTTCCCTCTATGAAACTAATGAAACGAATTTGGGTCCCAGCAAAATGAAAAATGAAACAAAACACATTTTTTTTTCCTTCTGTACATCCTATCTTCCTTTTTGTATCAGACTTCCTTTCTGTGAAAAAGTTTACCTACAGATATTATTCAATCAGAGCATGATTTTCTTATATTTAGTAAGGCAGTGAAAGCATTATTCTTTAATGTCCTGAAGAGCGAAGGCCAGAAATTTGAAAGACACTGGAACAAGGGTAAGTTAGAGAAGGAGAAATAAAAATGGAAATCTCATTATAATACTTACAAAATTGAAATTGTTAAAAGCTAAAAATATATACTTTATAACTAGAATTAGGGCTGAATCAAATAACATGAGAGAGCTGTTTAAGGTAACCTCTGAGCTTGCTATTTAAGCCATCAACAATAGATGTTAAGCCTCTTTTTTTTCTTTAGAATGCAATCTATTAGCAGAGTGTTTGTAAAAAAAAAATTGAAAATATCTTATCTGACAAGACTGGGCTTAGCAAAACCAGCTTCAGGTCAGAATCAGATAGGGAAGGACTTGCAGATATTGAGCTTCCTGTTCAAACACAGGAAGACTGTGGACAGAGCCCCTGCTTAGCTCTCAAAAACTGCAGAGGGCAGTATTTTGGATGCGCTTACCCTTTTGGTAAATTCCTCTCTAAAATTTGGCTCATTACCACTTTTTAAAGTTTATTGTAAAACGTTTACTGCCTCATGGTGCAGTAGTGGCTGGGAGAGGGGATCTCAGAACCCCAAGGGTTTGGGAACTGGGGACATCTGGACCAGCACGGGCCCTTTAAAAGATTGTTACCCTGGGATGTGAGGCTATCATTCTGTGTTGCCGTGTTGCCAAGGGATTTTTCCCTGTAGTATTTTATTACAGTAAAACATTCTGTGGGATTCACTAACCTGTAGTACATAGCCATGAAAGAGGTAGGAGTGAAGCCCACTCACTCCTGCTCCACCGGAATCCTTTGAAAAATGGCACTGGTGGCCCTGAAATCTGTGTTTTGCGATATCAAAATGGCATTGCTCTCAGAGTCATCTAACATCATTTTCTTGGACAGCCATATGTTCATTTTTTTTTTTTTATTTGGGTTTATTTTTTAAATGTTTGTTTCAGTTGGGGACATGAACCAAGCCAAAATGAACATTAAATGAGTTGAAAGAGTCCCTCCCTCCCGATCCAAAACAAAAGTCGAAGCAAAATGACATTGTTTTGGCTACAAACCCTAAGGTTCTTTTCCACTCTCAGGTTACCTGAGGATCTTCAGGCCGCTGTTGTTGGTGCCTTTTACCCACGTTTTGGTGGCTTGTCATTACACTGTTTTACTGCGTTCCCCTCTCATGGTAACTTGGGTATTCTTACCGCTGTATGTACCATTTCGCCCCTCTCTTGGTGTCTTGGATTATTTGTTTCACAATTTGTGCTTCTTTTCCCCTTTCATGGTGCCTTGGAGTGTTAATGTCACTGTTATTGGCACTCCTTGTCCCTTTTTGGTGCCTTGTGCTTTCATACCACTGTTTTTGCTGCTTTGCACCTTTCACCTGCCTTGAGGTGTTTATTCCACTATCTGACTGCTTTTTTCGCTCTTTTGGTTTTGTGGATGTGTGTACCACTGTTTGGCCACTTTGCCCTCTTACAGTGCCATGGGGCATTCACGTTACTCTTTGTGTCATATTCCACTCTTGGTATCCTGAAGTGCTGCTTTCTGTGCTGCCGATGCCTGATTGCAAGTTTGACAAGACTTTATTGGAAAGCCCCAATGCCAGAGTTAAAACTAGGATACATTGCTTGCCTCATAGTCTTTACTGAAAATTAAATAAATTACAGAATGAATAAAATGAGTAAACATGGAAAATGATGCAAAGGAAATGACACCAAATGGCAAATTAAATGAAATAATGACACGAAGTAAATGTTTTTTCCAAGCCCACCTCTGCTAGTATGCTAAAATTTTTTATCACACATAATAATGAAAAAAATAAATTAAAAAAGCAACAATTAATGAAATGAAATAAAAAAATACTAAACAAAATGAAACAAATAACAATAGAAAAAATGTTTTTCTGTCTACCCTTAATGAAAGATATATTGGTGTTTTAATACATATACTTTGCTGCTGCTAGTTTTCAAAGTATAGCAACTTGCATTGTTTCATTTTAAAAACTGACCAGTGTAGGCTTACGTATGAATACATGCAATTCATTGAAAGAATGTAAATCAATGCATTGAAAGTACATTCTTTTCCTATTTTAAAAATATACATACGTTTATTTAATATGTAAAAATAAAACAGGACTTACTGGCATATATCTATCAGGATTTACTAGCATAAATCGATGCATTTTAAAACATGCTCTCATCAAGGAAATTACAAGTTTTACCAATTAGTAAAAAGTTCATCCAATCGTTCTCTAGGTCATCAAGAACCTCTGGTTTTTCAGCCTGAACTCCCCCAGTTCACCCAGGTCTCCCAACCAGTCATTACTACCCAATAAACAGCTTTAATATCATTTGTGCCGTTAAAAAGCAGATGTAAAATAACACAAGTAAGATGGCACATCTATGTGCATGTCTTTTAAAATACCTACTTACATGCGCAAATATTGCCCCTACCCCATAATGCTCCTGGATTGCATCTTTTTTATGCATGTATATATGCGTGCAAAAGTGAAAAAACACACATTTTTTACTTTTATAAAATACAGAATATGTAAGTAGAGGCTATTTGGGCATGTGTATGCTAATTTTTTTGGGGGTACTTATTTTAAAATTCACTCCTAAGTGTGTGCATCAATTCCCTAAAAGCTTTTAACAAACTCACCAGGTTTATTTTTTATTTTTTGTAATAGAGCAAATCATGGTACATCCTTCCCTCATGATGGTATACCAACTATGTTTGACCACATCAGCTTATGATGAAAGGCATATTTTGGTACTGGCAATAATATCAAACATCAAAACTGTATGCAAAAATGCATTGTATTACTTGTTTCCCCCAAAATAATATTTGGGTTTCTTTGCTTTTTCTCTTGTGTTAACAGAATTTCATGGTAGGTTGATATCACTAACAGTACACAATTCCAGCCAGCTATACCGACTAAAGCGGTCTATCTTGGCTTTCCTTTCTTTTTAAACAAATTTTCCAGTGTTAGAAATTGATTTATTTTGTAGTACATGAATCTGGTGATTTTGTTATATAAAGTCATTAATATAATTTTCCGCATCTGTTTTCCACATGTACATTAGTAGTTCTGGGGAAGCTGTTGCACATCTGTTCTCTTTGGGGAAAAGCAGTCAAGCTGTGTATTTGTTTTTATGAACAAAAACTCCAGACACAAACACTGAGCTTAATCTTTAACATTTTAAACTTCGCAAACAATAGCATCTTATTAAGAAATACTTAAAAATGCTGGCTCTTATCTTAACAAGCTTCAGCTATAAGTTCAATATCAGTGGCAAATGCCATATTTCCTTGGTGCACACCCATCTTTTTTGCAACAGGAGAAAATGTTGATTTGGATGTTTCAGGCTTTTCATGATGTTCCAAAACTATATGATCACAGAACTGTAGTGCGAACATTTCCTTTTTATGATATTATGACTAAGTATGCAAATGATGTTGTAGGAGAAGATTGCGATAAATACTAACAATTCTATTGATCAGGGAGGGAAAAGATCATTTGGAATTTGAGCTCCTTAGGTTTTAAATTAATGTTGACAAAATAAAAAATTAAAAGTGTCCCATTTAATTTCTTACAGCCTTAGTTATTTATTTTTTTACTCTTTTTCAGAGTACCCACATTATTCAAGTTTCATATAGTTCTAGTATTTTTCTTGAGTTTGCAAATTCATATTGCTTACTGTTTACCTTTAACAAACAATCCTTGCTCTAAGTGTTCAGGCTGAGGACCAGGCATTGAGACCTAGCTTCCAAGTCAGGTTGTGGTATCGGACCTGAGTCTGAGCTCCAACCTAGGTTGAGGCCCAAGTGTTTGGACTTGGCCTCTGAGTTAGGTTACGACATCAGGCCTGGGTCCAGGCTCTGGCTTAGGCCGAGGCCCATGCAACAAGACCCAGCCTCCAGGTCGAGTCATGGCATCAGGCCTGAGCCTGAGCTCCAGCCTAGGCTGAAGCCCAGGTGTTGGGACCCGGCCTCTGGGTCAGGACACAGAATCAAGTCTGGGTCTGCACTGAGGGCCCAGTATTGGGACCTGGCCTCCAGGCTGGGTCATGACATTGGGCCTGGGTCCAGGTGCTGACCTAGGCTGAGGCCCAGGTGTTGGGACATGGCCTCCGGGTCAGGTATTGACATCAGGTCTGGGACCAGGCTCTGCATAGGCCAAGGCCCAGGCATCAGTACCAGAGGCTTGGACTTGCCATCATATACCCAATGGATCAGGTAAGAACTTGTTCAAGTATCGGCTGATGCCCTGATGTTGGGATAGGCCTAGGACAAGATCCCAGCATTGCACTCAGGCCTAGGCCATAGCCCATGTCCTAGGTGAGGCCCATCTTCAGGCTTAGGCCTAGGCCGAGTCACTGATGTCACACTAGGGTGTAGGCCATGGTTCCTGTTTTGAGTCTCAGCTTATGCCTTAGGCAACCCCCGGCCTCGGGCCTAGAATAAGGCCTGATGCATTCATTTCAAATGAATGCAACAAATTTCCCTTATTTGTCGTATTCTTGAAATTTGTTTAAAACAAATGCACATCCCTAAGTACTAGTGTCTCAGGCTCTTATAGGATTTTTAACTCTCCTGGAATGAGGGCTTTGGGGTCCCCTACTCTGGAGGGATCCTATATTGTAAGGGAATCTTCTTAGAGGTTTACACCAAACATCACAGTTAATTCTGCAAACACATGATTGTATTTTTCCACTGCCTTTCAGCCTCATTGTACTGGATGTCATTTTATGTAACTCTTTTCTTGGGATGGGCATTATCTCCAAGATTACACAAGAATTTCTGTTTCTTGGGGCTATCTTCCTCTGTCATTGGTTCTCTCTGAAATTATTACTCCGAGGTGCTGCGGTTCTGGCCGCGAGCACCGCAACCAGACCCTTACCTCCGTGTTTCTGGACCTGTTCCTGCTTTCACTGGCCTAGTTCCTGTCTTGTTCGGCGGCGTCCCAGCGAGGGCTGCGCCACCGGGAAGCCTTCCATGGACGCCCTGTCTCTAGGTGGCGCGCGCGCCACTTGAGCACTTTTCTAGGCCGTTTCCCGTCAGTGGTGACTCCGCCCAAATCCTGATGTCAGATGCCGCGGCCTTGATAAGCCGGCTGCGGCCACCCAGTCTTGGCCTTGCAACGGGCTTACCTACCAGATCCCTGTTGTGCTGTGCCCCGGAGCGTCCTGCTTTGCTAATCGCTCCGTTCCTGCTTGCCTGCTAGAGTACCTGCTTGGTTCCTGCCTGCCTGCCTGCTACAATACCTGCCTGGTTCCTGTTTACCTGCTACAGTTCCTGCCTGGTTCCAGTACCCGAGTCTTGCTACAGTAGGCGTGTGCGTTCGGTCCCTACGTATTGGCAATCCGCAACGGAAGTGCCAATATTCGTTGTATTCGTGGGGAAGCGAAACATATCGCGATTCCCCACGGATACAACAAATTTTCACCGAATTATTCAGCCGCCAATTTAAACAACCCCCCACCCTCCTGATCCCCCCCCCAAGACTTACCAAAACTCCCTGGTGGTCCAGCAGGGGGCCCGGAAACCATTCCCTGCACTCTCACACCCTCTGTACCAGTTCAGAATGGCGCCGATAGCCTTTGACCTGCTATCTGCTAGAGATCATTCCCAGTTGTATGATTCCTTATATCTCGTCCATTTTTAAGTTATCTCCTCCAAATTCTCAAATGAAGTCTTGATTACTAATAGAGTTCAGAGTCATCTTTCTTTATCTTTATTAAAATATATAAACTTCATACAAGGTATTAAACAAAGTACAGATATATATATATATCTACCTTATAAATGGGCTCTGACCGACGGCCCGCAAATGCGCAGTAGAGAGCAGCTCTACCGCGCATGTGCGGGCCAGCACGTTGGTCAGAGCCGTGCGTAAAAAAAAAAAAAAAAATGGCGGCGGCGGTGGCGGTAGCGGGCGGCGTAGCGGGCGGCGGTAGCGGGCGGCGGTGGCGGCAGCGGGCGGCGACAGCGGGCGGCGGCGGTAGCGGCCAGTAGCGAGGGAGGGAGGGACGGACTGAGTGGGAGGGAGGGACGGGAGAGAGAGAGTGGGTGGGAGGGACTGAGTGGGAGGGACGGAGAGAGAGAATGGGTGGGAGGGAGTGAGTGAGGGGGGACTGAGGGAGAGGGAGTGAGTGGGACTGAGTGAGTGAGAGGGGGGAGGAGGAGAGTGGGACTGAGTGAGTGAGAGGGGGGAGGGAGAGTGGGACTGAGTGAAAGGGAGAGGGGGGACTGAGAGGGAGGGAGGGAGTGGGACTGAGTGAGAGGGAGTGAGTGGGACTGAGCGAGAGAGAGGGAGAGAGAGGGAGGGAGTGAGTGAGACTGAGTGGGAGGGAGGGAGGAGTGGGTGAGGGAGGGGGGAGGAGGTGTTGAAGAGTGAGGGGAGAGAGAATGAGGGGGAGGTGAGAGACAGAGGGATGTAGCCCGTTTTAACGGGCTTAACGGCTTGTATATACATAATCTAAGACATGGAGGTTGACATTCAAAAGCCATTTAGATGGAAAACTTAAAAGTTATTCATCTAAATGGCAAAATTGGCATATTCGATGACTTATGTGGCTAGAATTTAGCTGGATAAATGGAGGCATTCCAGAGCAGGAAGGAGGTGTTCCAGGGAGGAGTGATATTAGTTGGCTAAGTTATCCTGCTAATAATACCAATATTCAGAGTTATCCAGCTAACTTTGGTCAGGCCATAGACCTGTCCTAAAGATAGCTGGATAAACTTATCTGGCTATCTTTAAGATAGTTGGGTTTATTCAGCGGCGCAACTGTGCCATTGAATGCACTCTGCTAGTTAGCCTGATAAAGTTATTTGGCTAACTAATATCCAAACTGCACAGCAGCTGAAAATGGACCTCATGCTGACTATTACTAATACTGCATGGATAGTTGTTACTGCAGAAATTCATTGAAAACTTTTACACTTTGCAAATGAAACAGCTGATGCTTTTCCATGTTTTTATACTTATATTCACCTAATCACCTATATAGTAAATTTTCTCAATACCTGACACAGATTTACTATGATCTGGCTTGAATTCTCCTACTGCCTCTTTTTCCTGTGGTGGTAAAAAGCTGATCCCCATTCAGTTTGTTACTTTTAAGCCAGTGCCCATATTTTCACACTCTTTAAGAGCAAAAAAATATTCCATAGCTGATTCATGTGTTCTCATATCTTCATCTCCATGTTAAATTTTGAAATCATTTGTTCATGTTTAAAGGTAAATGACATGTTATATGAACCCATAGCTACAAGATTTCCATTTAAACTCTGATTACTAAGGTATTTGTCTGCACGCCCATTACGTTTTACAGGAAATCTCTGAAAGGTTTTTCATGTTGTGTAGAAGCACTATAGGTCTCCATTTTTTATATATATCTGGTATATTGTCACATTTAAACATCACAGTAACAAATCTGGCAGACATGAATCTCAAACTATACAAGCTTCATGTGAGCCAATTTATAGTGAGTTTCTCAGGTACTCAGAGCAATTATAATTAAAGTAGAAATAAGAAATCGGCTTATAGAGGTCAATATACAAAAGCTTAGGTGGCATTTGTTTAGCTAAATAAAGTACTAATCCAGGTAAATTGGCCATATCCAGCTAAACTAGATTTTCGACAATTGTGCATTAGATGGTTATTAGGGATGTGCATTCATTTGGAATGAATGGGTAATCCAAACTAAAAAAGATTTCTATCGGTTCATTTCATTCCAAATGAATGAATGGGGGATCTTAAAACAGCAAACATTTTGTTTGCATTCATTTTTTGATCCATTAATATTTATAGTGCAAGCAAAACTGCAGGTTTCTTCTTCTTATTATTATTATTATTAATATTAGTAGCAGTTAGTAGTATTCTTGAAGGCAAGCCAGACAGAATAGAGTTGGGATGGGAAGGGACAAGGAGGGAGGGAGGTGGACTGATCAAGGTTAAGAACATAAGAAATTGCCATGCTGGGTCAGACCAAGGGTCCATCAGGCCCAGCATCCTGTTTCCAACAGAGGCCAAAACCAGGCCACAAGAACCTGGCAATTACCCAAACACTAAGAAGATCCCATGCTACTGATGCACTTTTCCAAGGAGCCCATCCCAGCCCATCCCAGCTGGCAGCTGCATGGGTTGACAATGACTTCCACTTTTTTTTTTTTTTAATTTGAAACTGAAAGCAACTTTGAACACAGTCACAATTCCGAATCATTTCTCAGCGTTCCATGAGAGAGGAGCAAGTTTCTATAGATCTGTATATTGCAGATTGAAAGTAAAAAAAATTCTAAAGATATTTAGACAGGAGAGAGGGAGGAAAGCTGACAAGAAGCAACAGCATCCTTAGTGTGTGATGATGGGACACACGCTTATTTCTCTGACTGTTAGGAGTGTAGTATCAACAGAAGTTAGAAGCCTGTGGCGAGACATAGTATTTCACTGTATCCAGCAGTCTATATGTGGGTTTTTTTTTTTCTTTTACTTTGAATGGAAGTTTAGCATTGCCCACTGTACGCTCAGAATTTGTAATAGTCACTAGTGAAAGCACACTACATATGATAAAGCAGTCTGCATTTTGTTTAAAAATAAAAGTGACTGTCTGCTCTGTATGTGAGTTTGTGTGTCCACACTACTGGGTGAACGCAGTAACATGAAGACCCCACTCGGTACCACTAGTCATCTGCATAAGATGGAACCATGTCATTGCCTGTGCCAACAAAGGTGTGATATGCTGGAAAAAAAAATGGGAGAGGAGGTGGTCTAAGGGCAGAGCTTGGTCCTTATGTATAAACAGCTAGCGCTGATCCAAGCAGCAAAGCATAGTCGATATCCTGGAGAGAGTTAGAGGGCTTCCGGCAGGAACAGGGATTGGCCCCAGAGGTTCTGCAGTTCTTGGAGTCCTAGCAACAGCAAGTGCCAAATAGGCTCAAATGCCTCACTCAACTGGATAAATACATATTAGCCACGCGCCGCGACCCATAGCTGAAAGGGAGAAGCCCCTGTTCCTGGTGACTAGGGTACGGGAATGGGAATGCCAGAGGCAAAGGGACAGTGAGGATGCAGTGCAGGAACGTGGGCTCCCCACTCAGTGCAGTGAGCATGAACCACGGTAAGCCAGCTACCACTTCCTCCCCAACCTTTATCCGCCAACCCCTCCCTCCCCCAACGCCATTGCAAAATGGGCTGACCTGACGCAGGCCATATCCACAAGAATCTCAGGACGACTACAAATGAAAGGTTCCCAGGTATTTGCCACTTTTGCTGCTGCCTGGCCCACTCCTTGTGTCCTACCCTTTTCCTGATTTAGTGCCTTGCTGTGTCGTTCCGCCACTGCTACTCCCCACCCATCTCCTTCTCCTCTCCTCGTGCCTAGGTAAACTGCTGTCACTGCCGGTTCTGCTTTGGTACCTTCTCATGGTGCTTGGGGGGTTGTTCATGTCACAGTTTCTGCTCTTTTGCTTCTCTCTCAGTGCTGTGGAGTTTTAATGCAACTGTTGCTGATGCTTTTCACCCCCTCTTTTGGTGCTTTGATGTGATTCTTTTTCCTGCCATGTCCCTCATTCTGTGCCTTGGGGTTCTGGTGTCACCGTGCTTCCTGTCTTGCTCTGCACCTAAGATGTGGGCTTTTTATCCCAAGTTCTCCTAATGCTTTGCACTTTTCTTAGTTCATTGAGGTGATTTTGCTTTTGCTTCTGCTGTCTTAAAAGTTTTTTTTAATTCTCTATGGTCCTTGATAACTATTGATCTTGCTATGCCAAACTGCTGCTTTATGCACTTGCTGTACCTCTCATGTTCCCCTGGGCTAATTATGCCTTTGTTGGTACCATGTTGCCCCTATTTTGGTGCCTTGGAATGCAGACATCACTCTTCCTTCTTCTTTGCTCTGCTTCTATCTTTTTGTGTTTTAATGCCCGTGTTTCTTCTGTTTTGCTCCTCTTTTGCCCCTAGATGTTGCGCCCATTGGTCCAGACGGCTGCGACCGCTCTGCCTCACCTTTTCTTTTGCCTTTCTCCGCCTCCATGGGTAAGATGGCTGCCTCTGGTGCCGAGTGCCGAAACCCTCGGTGTTTCCAACTCAGCATGGGCGTCCCCATCCGCCATGCTCCTTCCCGTGGCCAATTAGGGTGCGTGCGCACGCTGCCTACGCTTATCTACACATCATGGCGGGAACCTCGGGGGCATCCCTACCACATGACATTCATACCTCCGGGTATTTAAGCCTTCGCTCTGCTCAGAACAAACGAGTTAGCAAGGACTTCTGACCGCTTCTAAGCTGCACACTTAGACTCCTCGCTACCCTCCGGGGTATCTCGCTCCTGAAGAAGCTCTGGGCACCCGCTTCTCGGGGGGCCTCTTGCTTCCAACTACCTCTCGGTGTTGCGGTCCGCTCCGCGACCCTCGTGTCCCGGCCCTTACCTCAATGTTCCAGCTGGGCCACTCGATGCCCGAACCAGCTCCATAAACATCTCCGCGGGGGAGACGCCATTACCCTGGGCTCCTTAGGCACGCGCGCTTGCAGTCACCGTGCTGATATAGCCCGTTTCCTGCCAGAGTGCACTCCACCCCCGTTCCTGACATCAGATGCCCAGTTCTACTTAAACTCCCCGCGGACCCCACTACGATGCCTTGCAACCGGGTCCCTTGCGGTGCCCTGTTGCCCAGAGTGGGAATAGGGAGTCTCCTTAAGTACTTCCCTGAGCCTGGGCCATCTGGAGCAGGTGAAACCAATTTAGAGGAAGAGGCCCCTTTAATTGTCTTCAGGAGGCACGGCCTTGCACCTAAGAGAAGGGCAGCCTGAGGACATTCCCGGAAATGCTGCAGTATGGTCCGACGCTGCAAAGGGAAGGCCGGGGGGTGCCCCCTCCGTCGGAAGGCATCACAGGGGCTCAGCCCGGGGAGCGGGGCCGAGGGAAGAGAGCAGGAGCCCAGCATGGGAATGTCTCCTCGCTGCTGCGGAGGCATCAGTGGCGGCCCCGATGCCGTGATGGAAGGTAGGAGGGGCCAGCTGCGGCCTCCCATGGCTGGAATTATATCAATATCAATAAACTCATGCCTCCACATTTTCTTTTTAATTTTATAGGTTACAGCCAAGGTAGGATATTGACCCTGTACAATATATCTTCCTTGAAGGAGGTTGACCCAGAGGGTGGAGGGCAGCTCCGTGTTTGCCTAGACACCGTCACTCCAAACAGTTGCGGCAGGCCCTCCTTTATTTTTTGCCCTCCTTTTTTTATGTCTTTAATGCATTTTACATAATCATGGCCATGGCCAACTCCTCATCTCTGCTGTCTGGCACAGAACCTGAATCTGAGTAACTGCAGCACGTGAAAAAGCTGAGGCTTGCTTCCTTACCTTGGTTTGATATTAGAGTACGTGCATTATCACTAGGGTTAGGAAATTGCTGACCCCTTGGGATATATCGTTGCTCTTGTTACTACCTTGGTTTGACCAGGTATCTGTGCCATGCACTGATGAAGCTAGTCAATTCCATGACTCTGGGCTTGGTGGCGGAGTTCTAACATGAAAGCCTCTAGCTCTTACTGCTCCCTGTTGGATGCCCATAGCACCCTGCGAGTAGATGAACTGGGTGAGGGGTTAGCTCATGGGGAATTTCCCAGACTTGATGATCTGCTGTTTTAGGTGGATAGGGATGATTTGTTCTTCTTTGCACTTGATCTCTTGCCCATGGGACTGATGGTCTCAGGATGCTTCTTGGGGCATTTTGCACTGACACAGTTGCACCTATTGGTCAGAGAATGCTGAAAAACACTTGAGGCCATAGTATACAGGGATGACCTGATGAACCAACTTTGAAACAAGGATGATGAATAGCCCTCCACCAACCTGCTGGTGATGACATGGTTCCACAGCACTTCACAATGACGTATACCTACCCTGTCATATAAAATAAGAACATAAGAACATAAGAAAATGCCATACTGGGTCAGACCAAGGGTCCATCAAGCCCAGCATCCTGTTTCCAACAGTGGCCAATCCAGGCCATAAGAACCTGGCAAGTACCCAAAAACTAAGTCTATTCCATGTAACCATTGCTAATGGCAGTGGTTATTCTCTAAGTGAACTTAATAGCAGGTAATGGACTTCTCCTCCAAGAACTTATCCAATCCTTTTTTAAACACAGCTATACTAACTGCACTAACCACATCCTCTGGCAACAAATTCCAGAGTTTAATTGTGCGTTGAGTAAAAAAGAACTTTCTCCGATTAGTTTTAAATGTGCCCCATGCTAACTTCATCCGAAAGAGTAAATAACCGATTCACATCTACCCGTTCTAGACCTCTCATGATTTTTAACACCTCTATCATATCCCCCCTCAGTCGTCTCTTCTCCAAGCTGAAAAATCCTAACCTCTTTAGTCTTTCCTCATATGGGAGTTTTTCCATTCCCCTTATCATTTTGGTAACCCTTCTCTGTACCTTCTCATTCGCAATTAAATCTTTTTTGAGATGCGGCAACCAGAATTGTACACAATATTCAAGGTGCGGTCTCACCATGGAGCGATACAGAGGCATTATGACATTTTCCGTTTTATTCACCATTCCCTTTCTAATAATTCCCAACATTCTGTTTGCTTTTTTGACTGCCGCAGCACACTGTACCGACGATTTCAATGTGTTATCCACTATGACACCTAGATCTCTTTCTTGGGTTGTAGCACCTAATATGGAACCCAACATTGTGTAATTATAGCATGGGTTATTTTTCCCTATATGCATCACCTTGCACTTATCCACATTAAATTTCATCTGCCATTTGGATGCCCAATTTTCCAGTCTCACAAGGTCTTCCTGCAATTTATCACAATCTGCTTGTGATTTAACTACTCTGAACAATTTTGTGTCATCTGCAAATTTGATTATCTCACTCGTTGTATTTCTTTCCAGATCCCTGAGGCACTCCACTGTCCACTCCCTTCCACTGAGAAAATTGCCCATTTAATCCTACTCTCTGTTTCCTGTCTTTTAGCCAGTTTGCAATCCACGAAAGGACATCGCCACCTATCCCATGACTTTTTACTTTTCCTAGAAGCCTCTCATGAGGAACTTTGTCAAACGCCTTCTGAAAATCCAAGTATACTATATCTACCGGTTCACCTTTATCCACATGTTTAGTAACTCCTTCAAAAAAGTGAAGCAGATTTGTGAGGCAAGACTTGCCCTGGGTAAAGCCATGCTGACTTTGTTCCATTAAACCATGTCTTTCTATATGTTCTGTGATTTTGATGTTTAGAACACTTTCCACTATTTTTCCTGGCACTGAAGTCAGGCTAACCGGTCTGTAGTTTCCTGGATCGCCCCTGGAGCCCTTTTTAAATATTGGGGTTACATTTGCTATCCTCCAGTCTTCAGGTACAATGGATGATTTTAATGATAAGTTACAAATTTTTACTAATAGGTCTGAAATTGCATTTTTTATTTCCTTCAGAACTCTGGGGTGTATACCATCCGGTCCAGGTGATTTACTACTCTTCAGTTTGTCAATCAGGCCTACCACATCTTCTAGGTTCACCGTGATTTGATTCAGTCCATCTGAATCATTACCCATGAAAACCTTCTCCATTACGTGCACCTCCCCAACATCCTCTTCAGTAAACACCGAAGCAAAGAAATCATTTAATCTTTCCGCGATGGCCTTATCTTCTCTAAGTGCCCCTTTAACCCCTCGATCATCTAACGGTCCAACTGACTCCCTCACAGGCTTTCTGCTTCGGATATATTTAAAAAAGTTTTTACTGTGAGTTTTTGCCTCTACAGCCAACTTCTTTTCAAATTCCCTCTTAGCCTATCTTATCAATGTCTTACATTTAACTTGCCAACGTTTATGATTTATCTTATTTTCTTCTTTTGGATCCTTCTTCCAATTTTTGAATGAAGATCTTTTGGCTAAAATAGCTTCTTTCACCTCCCCTTTTAACCATGTCGGTAATTGTTTTGCCTTCTTTCCACCTTTCTTAATGTGTGGAATACATCTGGACTGTGCTTCTAGAATGGTATTTTTTAACAGTGACCACGCCTCTTGGACATTTTTTACTTTTGTAGCTGCTCCTTTCAGTTTTTTTCTAACAATTTTTCTCATTTTATCAAAGTTTCCCTTTTGAAAGTTTAGCACGAGAGCCTTGGATTTGCACACTGTTCCTTTTCCAGTCATTAAATCATATTTGATCATATTATGATCACTATTGCCAAGCAGCCCCACCACCATTACCTCTCTCACCAAGTCCTGTGCTCCACTGAGAATTAGATCTAAAATTGCTCCCTCTCTCGTCGGTTCCTGAACCAATTGCTCCATAAAGCTATCATTTATTCCATCCAGGAACGTTATCTCTCTAGCGTGACCCGATGATACATTTACCCAGTCTATATTGGGGTAATTGAAGTCTCCCATTATTACTGCACTACCAATTTGGTTAGCTTCCCTAATTTATCTTAGTATTTCACTGTCCATCTCACCATCTTGACCAGGTGGACGGTAGTATACCCCTATCACTATAGTCTTCCCTGACACATAAGGGATTTCTACCCATAAAGATTCAATTTTGTATTTAGTCTCATGCAGGATGTTTATCCTGTTGGACTCTATGCCATCCCGGACATAAAGTGCCACACCTCCTCCCGAGTGCTCCTCTCTGTCATTGCGATATAGCACTGTCCCATTGGTTATCCTCTTTCCACCATGTCTCTGAGATGCCAATTAAGTCTGTCATGCACAAATATACACAAATCTGTACTCTGTAGTGCAATGCTGACCAGTTTAGGCAACAGCTCTTTTATGATTGCTGAGCTCTGAGCTCACACCCTGAGGTTTGCGGGCTGGATGACCAGCCTAAGTTGTGAGAGTACAATTATTTCTGGGGTGCAAAATCCCCTAAACCAAGATCCCTCACACTCATAGGATTAGGCCATGCCCATATGCTTAATTAAAATGACCAGCTGACGACTACCACTTTTCTTTTGCACAATTTCCTCATTTTCTCATGTTGCTAATGCCTTCCCCCCTTTTCACATACCTGATTGGCATTCACCAATATTTTGCCTCCATCTACTGTGCGGAACAAAATTAGTGCTGCTGAGATCGCAATGTGCCACACACCAGATAGCCGCCCGCATTCCATATGCCACTCACAAAATGGCCATTGCATTTGCCGTACACTTAAATACAGGATGGCCAATTCTAAATCCAGTGTTCCCTCTATAAAGATGGCTACCGCTAACCCTGAGTGCCCTATTCTAAAGTTACTGTGTGCCCTACACCAAGATGGCTGCCGTCATTCTCCAAGTGCCACATATAAATATGGCCGCCACTTTCCTGTACGTGCCCAACCCAAAGATGGCCGACGCCATTCATGATGTGCACTGGATTTTCCCTGCACACTAGAACTCGCAGGACACAACCACAATGTGACTCTACTTGCCAGGAGTATGCAATGGCACCAATGTTATCCCATGGCTCTGTGTCTCTGGCAGCTGAGACTTGCGAGTACAGACTCCCAAACCTTGCTACCAACCCCTCAACTTTTCAAGTTTATATATATATATATATATATATATATATATATATATATATATATATTTATTTATTTAAACTACTCTCTAAGCCCCTCACCCATCCCGAGCAACCAGGCTCAACAGAATACACAAATGGAGGCCTGGAAGAAGTGCCAGAGTCTTCCAACTATTTCCATCCCAGTGGTCTTGGAGTCCCCATCTCCCCTCCTCTGTAATCTCAGTACCAAGCTCTACCATCAAAACAAGCGTCCTAGCTTGGATCACCTGAAGCTGTGCTTCTGTGTCACTCTCTGCTGTGGGCCAACCTTGCACGTCGACAAATTGTGCCAACACCCACAGCAGCCTCACCAGTGCCACTCCTCCTATCTGAGAACCTACACCCACGGCAGCCTCTGTGGAATCAAATGCCAAAACCTTCTGCCTAAGTCTTTGGGAACTGCTGCAGGCTGAGGTAGGCAAGCAGTGAGGATGTGCTCGGTGCCACAAATTGACATGGGGGAAAAGAAGCTCCAACATGAGAGGAAGCTTGTGCCACTCAGAACAGGAGCAGAGAAAAAGGCAATCCTTGTGCCAGTGAGCCCCCTTTAACTCCTTCTCCAACCACTTCACCCATCTCCACAATCCTGCCCCTGACTCTTCCTCTCCTACCTGTCTTGCCTGACACTCCCTTTCTCTTCCCTCAGCTCCTCAGCATCTGGCTCTCCCACTCAAGTTATCCCCTGCTCCTTGATGGCTCTGTCATAGGGTCTGTGTGTATAAAAGTATGCCCATAACCTAGTTTCACACATAGCTTTATGTTCACTGGGAGTAAGCATCCTGGATGGTGGAGTTGAGATAAGGATATAACTTACATGCATATTATTTATTTTCAAAAGTATGCATGTAAATCACCATGTGCAAGTTATACCCTGCTTGGAGCAGGTATAATTTTGTGCATGGATACTTCTGTGTGTGCCCTGTAAATTACAAAAGGATTTTTAAAGCAAACTTATGCTCAAAAGTTTATTTTAGAAGATCCTCACCATGAGGGGAGTTTTTAAAATTATTGTTTCATAACTTAGGAGGCACAGTTAAGCAAGATCAGAAAATGTTAAAGGATGTATGCTAACAATAGTGTGTACTCCCATGTAAATGATGGAATATCATATTCAAATTAGGCTTTAGCTAGCACATGGTGAATAATGTGATATGGTCTTCAACAACTGCTATTTACGGTATGCCTGCTAAAACCTAAAACGTAACACCTGTTTCATTTCTAATACAAAGTTCATCTTAAAATCTCCCTTACTAACTGGCACAAGGGGAAGAGGCCATATAACATACAAAATTTCATTCCTTCTACCTTCATCAAGATCACTCTGATTCCCCACCAATGCAGGCCAACCCTCCAATCTAAGCCCTGTCTCTCCTGATATGTATGTCAATTACCTAATGCAGGCTCCAACTCTCTGATAAAAGGCCCAGCTCCCAGACCTAGCCTCTGGATGTAGACCCCCAAAGCACTTTTCAGATCCTAATCTCCAATCTAATATAGTAACATAGTAATGAAGGCAGAAAAAGACCAAATGGTCTATCTTGACTGCCCAGAAAGTTTCTTATGGTAGTAACTGCCCCTCTGTGCAGGTTGCCCCCATGTTTCTTTTAAGGGTAATAACTGCTGCTCCATGCAGGCTACGCTCATGTTTCTGTTATGGGTAGTAATTCTGCTCCATGAAGGTTACCCCCATGTTTCAGTTAAGTGTAGTAAGTGCCGCTGCATGCAGATTACCCCCATGTTACTGTTAAGGGTAGTAACTGTCACTCCATGCTCCTTCTCATCAAAGTTCATAACCCTCAACATCAAATATACCCCAATACCAAGGACCCCTCAACATCAAAACCCTCTCAATACCAAAGATGCCTCAGCACCTTTCTTATAAAAAATGAACCTAGCCTTCATTGTTGTTCCTACCCACTGAAATAAATCTTAGTCATTTCAGAAGGGCCTGATCTATCTTCACTAGAAGGAGAGATGGGAGAGAGCTCCTGCCAGCACTGATTCATATTGATGAAAGATACCACCTAGCAGTACTTCACCAGTATCAGTGGTATTGGCAGAAGAGCTCTCACATTTCACCTGCAGGTGAAGATTAAGACCCTCAAGAAAGGTAAGAAAATATTATTGATGGGTGAGTTGGCCACTTTTGATCAAAGGATGTCTTGGTGTTGGGGTTATCATGGTGTTGAATGGAGGGGCTTGGAATTGGGGAGGGGAGTGCTGAGGAAAAGGTTTTGTTTTGGTTCATTCATTCATTCATTTTGTAGGGTATCTGTATTTGTTTCATCAGCTTCAAACAAAAAAAAATGTATGTTTTATTCACTTTTTTTTCCCATTATAGTCATCATATCTAATGCAACTTCTTGGTGAAAATTAATAGAAGGGTGAATACATGCCAACAAAATAAGACTATATCAATGTGGCACCAAAAGTGTCATGAAGATCCCAAAAACCTACAATGGGACAAACAGATGCCTGCAGTGGAAGGAGTTCACCAAGACTGGCCAGATTATCCCAAGGTTGCAAAGATAGGGCAAAGGTCACCAAAAACAGTAGCAGGAATGCCCACAAGGCTGTACAAGAAGGGCAAAACAGCACTAAAAGTGGCATGAATTGCCCAAGGTACCATGAAGGGGAAACAAACCACCAAAATTGGCAAACCCTCCCTCCCCCCCCCCCCCCCCCCCCACCCCAAGGCAGTGATAGAGGATCAAAGCAATTAAAAAAGTGACATGAAGACCCAAAAGTTATCATGAGGCACAAAGCAGCCGCCCAAAGTGGCAAGAGCACCACAATGCTTCAAAAGGGAAAATGGCACCAACCAAATTGGTACAAAGCCCTAGGCAGGGTGATGCCAGAGGAAATCCCTGAAGAAGACCTGATGACATTTCTGAAGAAGTCTGCAGTTCAGACATGGAGTTGGTTTTCACTGAAGACTATGATACTACTGATTAGAGGCACCAACTGCTCTTTAGCCACTAGATGTTTAATATCCTGAAATTCAGAGAATCCAGGACATGATTCTTCTTCTGAATTAGTTTTTGAAAATATTGTCTCCATTGTCTCAGAAGCAGTAACCATAGAGAAGTGCAGTTCTGGTTCTCGGTGCTGCAGTTCTGAAGCCCTTGCCTTTTGCAGTTGTGTAATCCATCAAATGCTAAATATCGGTTGAAACCAATAATCACAAGAACTGTAAAGGAATGGAGTTTGAAGAAAATGTCCAAGATGGATTGAACGTGTGTTGCATTAAGTCTCTAGATCTATCTGTTCTAACACAGGTTCTGATGTGTTATGTTCAGTTTTTGACATCCTTGACCACTTCTTTGAATCACACTCTACACTACAATACTTTGAATACTCGGCAAGAATCATCCTTTATGTGTACCTTGTGCACAGATCTAGAAAATTAGTGCAACACACTTTAGTTTTGTGGACACTCTTCTTTGTGTGTTTGATCTTTCTTCACTTGCTTATCACACGATGGAATGAAATGATTAAAGATAATTGGATGGGTCAAACCTGTGAAAAGCATTAGATGGCCAAGGCAAGACTAAAGGTTGCTAAGTACTGTATGGGAAAGGGATTTGGAAAGGACCAAAAAGACAGCCACAGCAGTGAAGGAAGCACTTTAAGATATCAAGACTGGCTTGGAGCGGCAGTGGCAGCAGTGGCATTGACAATTAAAAACTGAAATGGTAGGAGGAGAGCAACAGAGCAAGAAGACTAGCTCTAAAACTCCCAAGGTATACCTCGCAGGCTGAGGTGGAGGAAGAAATGTGCAAAGCAACAGAACACCCACGCAAAAACAAGAATTGGCAAGTACCATAGGGAAATGGATTTGGAAGGAACCTTGTAGACAGCCAGAGCAACAAAATCAGCACCCTAAAAGGTGAATTTTAAATGTCTGACATGCTCATTAATTAGGGGATGCGTGAATACATTGGCCTCACGCATGCTGAGCAGATTAAGAAAGTCACCCAGATACAAGTATAAATGCCATAGCGTGCACATGTCTGAAGTTTTAAGGGGTGGGGTGTGGGCATGCTCTGGGAAGGGCATGGGCATTTGGGGCAGAAAGCTGAGTGATGTACATAAATATTTATGCCATCTGGCGCATGCCGATGCCCCCTGCCATGTAACTTTACTTCTGCTATGGATGCTGTGTAAGTTATAAATAAAGATAAATAGGCAGATCAGTGGGATTTTAAGGGTCAGGGATAACTGGAGAGAGTGAAGGCTGTTAAACCAGGGGGATTTCAAAGACCTAACTGGGTGAACGCACCTCTTTTAAAATCCTCCAATTTATGCAGTAGAAACAGCATTTGCACGCACTTATGTACACCCACTTAAAATTTGGCACACATGTGCATATGGCCAAGCCGACGAAAGCACGCACATGTGCACCCACACACCAGTTTGAAAGTTATCATTCCTGGTCACATATTAAATGTCAGTCAACATGGCTTATCCGTTTTTCTTTATCTCCATCATTTAGCTACAAAGAGAGAGATATTGAGCCACTGGGGCAAATCTTTAAAGGTACGCGCGGGTGCAAATTTGTTCGCGCAACCCAGCCACGTGCATGCTATAAAATCCAGGGGCAGCGCATGCAGGAGGGTGCACAATTGTGCAACCTGCTCACGCCGAGCCGAGCAGCCTGCCTCTGTTCCCTCCGAGGCCGCTCCGAAATTGGAGCGACCTTGGAGGGAACTTTTTTGGTCCATCCCACCTTTCCCTTGCTTCCCCTATCTAACCCACCCCCCAACACTAACTAAATCCCCCCCTACCTTATTTCGTGGAGTTATGCCTGCCTTTGGCGCAGCAGCTCCCTGCCCTGGAGTACTCGGCCCCAGAACTCTTGGCCCCGCCCCCAGACCACCGTCATGCCTCCAGCCCCGCCCACGGACTGCCGCCACACCCCAGACACGCCTCCGGCCAGCCCCTTATTCAAAGCCCCGGGACATACGTACGTCCCGGGGCTTGTGCGCGCCGCCAAGCCTATGCAAGATAGGCTCAGCACACGCAAGGGGAGCTTGGGGCAGGTTTTCGGGGGTTACGCGCATATCTTACGTGCGTACCCCTTTGAAAATCTGCCCCACTGTGTGGCTCAGCTAGATAACATGGTCATAGAGAAAGGACTGCTCAGAATGCCAGTGCCTTATGAGTTAGGGCAATCAGATTCTTTCCTTAGTTGCCCTCTTTCACGCTCCTTTCTGTCCCAGCCACATTCTATTACCCCAATTTTTGCAGAACTTTACCAACATAATAAACAGATGGTTATAAAGACACAAACACATCAGTTTTCTGCTCTCCAGAAATTTCTCTCTCTTTTCATCTCCTTTTCTAGAGCATAGTAGCTCTCAAGTTTCTTTCCGTTGTACTGACAAGAACCCCCTACCCCCCCCCCCCCCCACACACACACACATATACCAGGTTTACTTTTGCATAGGGATGTGAATCCTTTTTTGACGATTTAAAATATCGTCCAATATATTTTAAATCGTCAAAAAATCGTTAGGGCCACGATACAATACCAATTCCCCCGATTTATCGTTAAAAAATCGTAAATCGGGGGAAGGGGGAGGGCAGGAAAACCGGCACACTAAAACCCCCTAAAACCCACCCCCGACCCTTTAAATTAAATCCCCCACCCTCCCGAACCCCCCCCCCCCCCAATGCTTTAAATTACCTGGGGATCCGGCGGTGGTCCAGAACGGCGGCGGTCTGGAACGGCCCCCTCAATAGAATCGTGTTGTCTTCAGCCGGCGCCATTTTTCAAAATGGCCGCCGCAAAATGGCAGCGGCCATAGACAAAAACGATTCGACGGAGGAGGTCATTCCGGACCCCCGCTGGACTTTTGGCAAGTCTTGTGGGGGTCAGGAGGCCCCCCCAAGCTGGCCAAAAGTTTCCTGGGAGTCCAGCGGGGTTCCGTGAGCGATTTCTTGCCGCGAATCGTTTTCGTACGGAAAATGGCGCCGGCAGGAGATCGACTGCAGGAGGTCGTTCAGCGGGGGTTCCGGACCGCCGCTGAACGACCTCCTGCACTCGATCTCCTGCCGGCGCCATTTTCCGTACGAAAACAATTCGCGGCAAGAAATCGCTCCCGGAACCCCGCTGGACTCCCAGGAAACTTTTGGCAGGCTTGGGGGGGCCTCCTGACCCCCACAAGACTTGCCAAAAGTCCAGCGGGGGTCCGGAACGACCTCCTCCGTCGAATCGTTTTTGTCTATGGCCGCAGCCATTTTGCGGCGGCCATTTTAAAAAATGGCGCTGGCTGAAGACAACACGATTCTATTGAGGGGACCGTTCCGGACCGCCGCCGTTCTGGACCACCGCCGGATCCCCAGGTAATTTAAAGCATTTGGGGGGGTTCGGGAGGGTGGGGGATTTAATTTAAAGGGTCGGGGTGGGTTTTAGAGGGGTTTAGTGTGCCGGCTCACGATTTTAACGATTTTTCACGATAGTTTACACACCCAAACGGCAACAATACGATTCCCTCCCCCTCCCAGCCGAAATCGATCGTTAAGACGATCGAGGACACGATTCACATCTCTACTTTTGCATGCCATTAGAAAGGAAGTAGGAAGAGGAAGGAAATATGTGAGTATGCAACATATTTCCTTAATTTAGATAATACATTTTTTAGTTTGAGCTTAAGCACAATAATGCAAGCTATTATAGACTTTTTTTTTACTGTGACCACACAAATATTTATTACAGCACTGGCATTTTAAAATGGTACATGTTATTTATTTATTTATTTATTTATTTTGCAAGACCGCAGTAAACTTTACTTTTACCATGAGTTTTATTCAGTAGGTCCCAGAATGCAACAAAGGATATAAAGGCAATTTAAGAAACAACCTATAAACATCTCCAACAGCATTCTACTTGTACCTGTTTTCTTTCTTATTGGTAAAGATAAACATCTGTAGAAAGTAATTGGATAAAAAGATTATTGAAACATTTATTTATTTCAATTTTGCCTATCAACCTCTTGTGTAATTACTAAAATTGAAAATCCGTCCATACATACTCTCAAAAGCCCAATAAACTGTTCCAAAAATGAGTGCGCGTGCATGTTATAAAAGCGGGCATACATTTGTGCGTGCCGGGTTGCGCGCACAAATGTACGCCCGCGCGTAGGTATTAAAATCCAGCCCATTGAATGCAAATGCCTCTCAAGCATATTCATTGTGAATGACCTAAAATCTACTCATTTGCCTCCATTCAGGTTTCTAAGGTTGAAGTCTTCCAGCACAGGATACTGTTGAAAATATTTCCAGTGGCCTCGTTTGTGGATTTATATTGAGTGAATCAACCCATGAAGATTTGACATGGAACAGAAGGTCAAGGTCTGAGAACAGAGTAGTGCAAAATTTACCAACTATGCATATATTTTTATACATGATAACATTTATGTTTATTGTCTAATGATGAAGAACTGGAAGGTTATTTTGGTTTGGCACTAATTTGTCCTATCAAGAGATAATGAAAAAGATGATCCATACAGTTGGGAAATAATAGGTCTAACAATAGCAAAAAAAAAAAATATATATATATATATATATATATATATATTTATTTCAGATTAGTTGATAGATGATAGCTCTTGATTTTACAGTTTGGCTTATTGCCAAGAAAAATCTGTAACTTTCTAATGTAAAGAGTAGAACATGTTTACTTTGAATTTAAGTTCATATAAGTATTTCCAGTAACAGTCTTGATGAATCATCACCTGAATATTGTGCTACTAGAACCTACCAGTGTATTATCACTAGTGTTTCAAAGTTCTGCTGGCCTATATTCACCACCGTTCTACACATTTTGGAGAAAAGACATTCAGTATTGAATACAAAGTAATGAATTCCCACAAAATATTTCTAAGCATGTACATGATGTGATGAAGGGTATGCTTCAAATTAAACTAACAATGTCACGAGAAAAGTGATAAAAATTACAAACCATTGTATTCAGTGAAAAAAGACTTCTAAGAATTACTGATAGAAGAATGCACTGTTGATTGATTTATATTTGTTGTTTTATTCAAAGTCCCTGCATGTTTCCTCCTGTTAACAAATCTATTTTTCTTACAAGAATATGTCTTGCCTTCTCAACTGAAAAATAAAAGCATCAAGAAGGCCGACTGCATTTGAGTCCTTTCGGTCCTAAATATTGTTTTTTCATCTAAAAAATATGATTGTTTTAAAAAGTAGAAGATATCTTATTTTATACATTTTGAGAATAATTTTCAAAGCCATTTCCTAAGAAACTCTTAGCACAATGTCCAATAGTGCTATAGAAATGATTCGTAGTAAGTAAAATCTTTCCCTAATCTGTTTACAGGCAACATAGTCCTGTCTCTGAAACACCTAGTGCTGCAGCATCTGGCTCTCCTCCTGTGCCCCAAACCCAATTCTTGCCTCTTTTCCTGTTTACTCAGGCCAGGAAAAAGACAGGTATGGAAGGTTATCCCCTTGCTGTCTGTTTTTGTCCTCTAGATACCTGCTGTGCAAAATATGAAGTCCCACCCTCATCTTCCTCCTTATTGGTTCAAAATCTAAAGTATTTGAGGTGTGGTCTCTTATTCCCAAGAAAATGCCATCTTTCCGGTGACAAACTGAAACTGGAATATAGGCATGACAACTGTGAACTTTTATTTGATCTGGCAGTTTCTTCCTGCTCTTTGGAGTCTCCAACTCAATTAGAACCAGGGCTGGGACCCTGATGCTATGAACCTTCATTCAGAATTAGCTAGGGATGTTTTGCCATAGTTTTTGTCCCCTCATTGTAATGACAGTCCTTTGCACAGAGGCCATGCACCATGGCTTCTTTTAAAGCCCTGTAATCATGGGCCCTGAATCCGGCTTCTAGCTGTGATTCTTCAGCAATGACCACAGCCCTGCCCATTTGTACCCAAGGGGATGCAAACACTTACTGAATCATTCAGCTTGGGGAGAAGACAAGACAACTTGAGGATCAAACTAGGGAGCTTCCGCATGGCAGTGCAGAACACTGAAGTATGGTATTTGTTATTACTGCAGCTCAGTTCATACCAAGAAAATGTCTAACCAGCTTATCACATATGCATTAACAGCTGTGATAACCTTTATCATGACTGCAAAGACCCAATTTATCCCATATAACCAGATGGAAGAAGGGATGTTAGCGAGTTTGTTGTTCCATTGATATGCAAGAGATTTGAGCTTTCAGGAACAAGATAAAAACCAGTAAACCCTGCAAGTAAAATTTGATGGCTCCTCCAAATACCTATCCTAGGAGAGACCTGATAGAACTGTTATGGCCAATGGCAACGTGGGCAACATAAATGTGACCTTCGCACTGTCACATAGAGTCAAAGGTAAAAATAGGACCCTCTATCACCACAGAAAATGGCTGCTAGCAAGGAAACCAAAGCCTACCTAAACATAATCATGAGGGCGCTACAATCCCTAAAGACACCAATGAAAGAGAATGTGGTGCAACTAAAGAAATGAAAGTAGAGGCAGCTTCTCTGACAGTGCAATTCTCTTAATTTTAAAAGAGAACAAATGAATTGGAGGAAAAGCCATTCTAGTTAAAAGATGTCATGACAATGCTATATGACAAAGTCACAGTCATTGCTGAATGAAAAAACTCAAAAGATGCAAATAATAGCAGTAAAAGAGGCAATATGAGAAAGTTGGGGATTTCAGAAAGAATGGAAGATGATGATCCAGTGAAATGTATGGAGACATTTCTCCTAAATCTACTCAAAGTTCACTTTATGAAGGACTTTGGGTCAGATGTTCTAAAAGATTTTTCCCATATTCTGTCTATGAGAAAAATGCTTGGTACACAGACTCATTTGAGATTGAAAGTGTACATTAGGAGCATACTTTATTTTAAATGGCCTACTCAGGGCTAAAGACTGCAGGTAGCCTTTACCCACAAACTTTGCCCTGAATTTTCAAAGCGGATTTATGCACATCAATCCACTTTTCAAAATTTGCAAATGTGCACAGAACACAGTGCAGGCATACATACACAAAGTTACATCTGCTCAAGAGCAGGTGAAACTTTGTACATGTGGATTTAAGTGTATTATTTTGAAAATCAAAACTCGGAGTGTAAATCCTTTCGCCGCCCCCAACCATGCCCTCAGGAAGGTCTACTTTCTATATGTATAAAAAGTTCATGTGAATTATGTTCTGTGTGTACTTTTACATACGTAGACCCCAAACTGATTTTCAAAGAAGGGATTTTTGTTATTAATCCTTTTGAATATTAGGTCTTATGTTGCGCCTTCCCATAACATCAGAAGCAAAATATAACCAAAACCAATAGTGATTCATAAGAACATAAGATATGCCATACTCGGTCAGACCAAGGGTCCATCAAGCCCAGTATCCTGTGTCCAAAGGTGGCCAATCTACTCTTCTCTTCCTCGCACAATGGTTGGAAAAGGGTTGATAGTTCAGGTAAAATAGACATGGTAGGGACAGGCCAAGCAACTGGGGTTTTGTTGAATATAAGAATTTATATAGTCATCTACCAAAAAAAGAAAGAATTTCAACTGGGCAGACTGCACTGCTGCATGTTTAGCAGAGGTGGGGAAGACAGGGACCGATTGTAAACCCCACCACTGCAATTCGTGAGGATGTGGGGAAGAGAGGGGATGATTGCAGAGGGGGTTATTATCACAGTGGTGAGAAACATTTCCCAATACTGCCATGTGCTCTGCCTCCAGGCCTGACAGAGGAGAGATGCTCCAAAAAAGGTGAGGCAAGGCTGAAGGAAATGCATAGGTACACCTGGAGGAGAGGAGGTGCAGGGGAGATATGATACAGACCTTCAGATACCTGAAAGGTTTAATGATGCACTTACTTTGTATCTTTTCAGTTGGAAAGGAAATAATAGAATTAGGGGTCACAAAACTAAACTCCAGGGAGGACGACTCAGAACTAACATCAGGAAATACTGAACAAGTCATGTTATGGCCACCTGTAATGTGTGAAGGGAAAAAAATTAGATTTTTCACAGATCAAAAATCACATCATAAAAGAAGAAGTTTAAAGCAATGCAAGAGCAACTAAGAAATTTGAAAGCAAGATTTGTATTACTCTATCTAGAAATAATGCATCTGCAGACCATGCATCTAATTTTCATGTGCATACTTTCCTTTGGGAAAACTGCCAAGGGTACAAAATAACTAGAGACTTTTTCATTTTTTGCTGTGAGTAAAAATTACTAAGAGAAATAATGCATGCATATTTTAAAATACAATATGCATGCAGTGTTTTCTGGTTTTGCTCAAAGCACCGCTGGGGAAACCTACTCTCTACGTGCTATGCAACCCTATATACATTGATTTTCTTTCAGAAGGTGAAATGGAGACTCAGGAGGTAAATTTCAAAATGATCTACATGTGTAAAATGGGGTTTTACATGAGTAAATGGGCTTTTGAAAATGCTATGTCATATTTTATTTTATTGATTTATATTCCATGTTTTAGGTACTTACGGTACTGTAGGTATATGCTACTTTTAAGCGTGTAACTCCTTTGAAAATTCACTTCTCAGGGATTTATACATGGATATGTAGACAAATGGGCAATGATAGGTTGAGTCTGAATTGAATGTACGTTTTGCCTGGATAAGAAACTCTGAGGTAAATATTCAGTAAACTGGAGATTGGCAAGATAACCGGTTAAATCAGAATGGATAAAAAAGGGCATACATTTTAAGAGTTTGAATTTAACTGACAAAGTCTAAATATCCAGGAAGTCCATATTCAGCTGCTATGTGGCTGTATTAGTTAGCCAGTCAAACATATCTTAAAGTTAGTTGGTTATGTATAACTGGCTTATTTTAGGACAGCCCTATGGCCTGAACAGAATTAGCCGCATAAGGTAAGTGGCTAATTCTGAATATCGGAGTCAGCTGCATAATTTATGTGGGTAACTCTGTTCCTCCTGGAAATGCCGCCTGCCTGCCCTTTGAATGTCCCCAATTTATGTGACTAAATTCTAGCTGCATAACTCGTTATACTGCTAGAATATAGCCGATTTCAGCTTTCAATATCAACAGGTAGTCTTCTAAATTGCTTTTGAATATAGACCTACAGTTATACATAATAGAAACATAGAAACATGACAGAAAAAGAACATGAGGTCAATATTCAAAGCATATTCAGTGCTATTTAGTATAGCTTATGTGGTTAAATACTGACCGCTGAATTTTTGCTACGTTCAGCGGCTGTTGCTTAGCTGCATACATTGTGGACGTGTAGTGGGTGGATCAGGGCAGAGCTAAATTCCTTATGCGGCTAACTAGTGATACTCAGTCTTAGTCACATAAGTTATGCGGCAAAGCTAGGCCTGTCATATTGCAGGTCTAAGTTAGCCAGTTATAGCTTATATAGTTAAGCGCAGATATAATTGCATATATTCAGCGGCTTAACCGTGCCACTGAATATACCTTGTAACTTATCCAGATAAGTTACATCTGGCTAAGTTATTTAAATGGACAGCTTTGAATATTGACATCCATAGCCATACCAACTATTCAGCACTACAATCCCTACCACTTCCTCAGAGATTCTCTATGCTCATCCCATGCAATCTTGAATTCACATACTGGCCTTCTCTCTACCACTTCCACGAACAGTTTCCCAGTTGAAATATGTCAGCAGCCTAGTTGAATTCTGGTTACTCTGATTATCTCAGGATAACCAGATATATGTGAATTTTGCAGGTCTCCAGTTGTTTTATTCTTAACCAGCTGTACTGGAAG
This sequence comes from Rhinatrema bivittatum, assembly GCF_901001135.1. Taxonomy (NCBI): domain Eukaryota; kingdom Metazoa; phylum Chordata; class Amphibia; order Gymnophiona; family Rhinatrematidae; genus Rhinatrema; species Rhinatrema bivittatum. The sequence continues at coordinate 303,293,666 of NC_042616.1, forward strand.
CAATTTTTGAAAGATTTATGCATAGAAAAATGATATAGGGGCGGATTTTAAAAGGAGCGCGAATAGCCTACTTATGTTTGCGCTCCAGGCGCAAACAAAAGTACGCTGGATTTTAGTAGATACGCGCGGAGCCGCGCGTATCTGCTAAAAACCTGGATCGGCGCGCGCAAGGCTATGGATTTTGTATAGCCGGCGCGCGCCGAGCCGCGCAGCCTACTCCCATTCCCTCCAAGGCCGCTCCGAAATCGGAGCGGCCTCGGAGGGAACTTTCCTTTGCCCTCCCCTCACCTTCCCCTCCCTTCCCCTACCTAACCCACCTGCCCGGCCCTGTCTAAACCCCCCCCCTTACCTTTGTCAGGGGATTTACGCCTCCCGGAGGGAGGCGTAAATCCCCGCGTGTCAGCGGGCCTCCTGCGCGCCGGGACACGACCTGGGGGCGGGTCCGGAGGGCGTGGCCACGCCCCCGGGCCATAGCCACGCCCCCGGGCCCGCCCCCGGAACGCTCCCGACACGCCCCGAAAACGCCGCGCGGTTCGGGCCCGCCCCCGACACGCCCCCCGACACGCCCCCTCCGAAAACCCCAGGACTTACGCGAGTCCCGGGGCTCTGCGCGCGCCGGTAGGCCTAGGTAAAATAGGCTTACCGGCGCGCAGGGCCCTGCTCGCGTAAATCCGCCCGGTTTTGGGCGGATTTACGTGATCAGGGCTCTGAAAATCCGCCCCATACTGTATATCTTTTTCTTGGAAAAGAGAGCACAACAACAAATTATGATTGAGTGTTACCAAACTTCATGCTTCCCCTTGATTTTGAGGGATAACAATTGCACTCACATCCCTATAAGAGTACCATCGATTACTGAGGCCACCTACCACAACTGCAAGGGCTTCCAATCCCTCAATATGCAGGGAGTCTGCGGTGCCAAGGGGATCATCATGGATGTAATGCCCAGATGACTGGGATCCTGTCAAGATGTGGTATATGTGTATACATTCTTTGTAAGATTGTGTGTAGAACTGGTCCATAATTAGGATAGCTTCAGGTTCCATATCATCAGGGACAATCAAAGCCAGTCCAGGGTTTATCCCTATTGCTTTCAATAATGATAACTCCTGTCCCCAATGACATGGATCCTGCAGCTAACTCTCATACAAAAGCTACATATTAGGTGTAAGGAAAGCAAGGGATATGTGAATGATGAACTTGTCATCTGAATCCTTAAACTTCTATTTTTTGGCCTTTTTGCTTTTTTTCCTTATACCTATTTAACTATGAGGACAAGAACTTTCAATCAGCAAGTAACAATCTTTTTGGAAAGTGTACGTGTCCTGTGTATTAGGATATTATAAGGTCGGGTAGGCTTCATGCCTGCCTGGCTACTATAATATGGTGCCAGGCTCGCTTATGCAAGTCAGGCATGTCTAAGTTAGGAGGGGGGGGGGTGGCTGTGGGTTGCTGGTTGGCCATTTGGGCTCTGTGAGTCAGCAGGCCAGGGATTGGATGGTTTAGATTTAAACCACCATCTGGGGGAACTGATTGGTTCCTGTGCTTGGGATCAGCGGGAGGAGGGAGGAGTTGTTTGGGTTTTTTTTCCCCAGTGTTCCGTGGGGAAAGTCTCACTTGTCTGCGGCTGGGTTTGGTGCTGCATCCTACCCGCCCGCCCCTGTTGTTTTTGGTTGTTGTAAAGGGGGGCTTTATCATTGTCGCAGCTTCAATGGGGGAGGGGGATGGGTAGCCTGTGCTGATTGGGGGGTTATGCCTTGGTTGACAGTTGTCTGACTTGACAAAGATCATGTCAGGGGTCCCTAGCAGAACAACTGGGTGCGGTTGTTGCTGGTAAGGCTCCTTGCTGGACCGTGGCGGGGATCGATCTAATCAGCTCCTTGCTTGATGGTGGCGGAAGTCGTGGGATATGATAAAAGATGGGCACTTCATACAGGCTGGGATAGCCTGGGTGTGCCCATCTTGCTGGTTGGTGGCAGATGGGTGTAGATGGGGGGATTTATTGTTACAATTGCATGGCTCAGGCTCCGGGGGTGTTTTAATAAAGCCGCGGCCTGTTGACTCCCAAATCTGTTGTGTGTTTTTTTTATTCTACTGTGAAGGGGCAGGCTTGGGCATAAGTGTCAGTCCTGGCTACCCATATTAATCAGGCAAGAGTTTCTATTGGGCCTCATTAGCTAAATCTACTCCTATAAACTCTGTGTACTATAATTGACGTCTGGATGGGAAGCAGCTGAGGGAAATTACAGTTCTGACCCACCTTCAGGTGATAGCCAATCTCTGAAGATATTTTGTATCAGAGTCCTTCCCAATTACAGGTGCTGTAGGTGGGTGAGGGGATGAGGTCATGTAAACATCAAGGAGTCTCTGATAACTCACAGCTGGCAGCTTTAAAATGAGAGCCTTCAAAAATGTTTTCCCTACATGGACGGGGCACAAGCAAAACCTGTATTTTCTCTGGCGAGTCTTCACTGGAAGGTGTTTCTTTCAGAGATATAAATGAGGGCATGGCTGTGAAGGGAGTTGCAGATGGAAGGTGGAAGTTTTGTAGAGGTAATCTGGGCCCTACCGCGGAGGAGGAGAACCAGTATGAGAAGTGAGAAGATTAGACTTGGAGCAATAGTAACATCAAATACCTGTGTTATTACAGGTAGCTCTTTATCACTATCGGGTAGGACAGATTTTAGTAATCTCTTATTTTGTCATTGACATCACCAGCTTTTGGGAGATAGATATGAATGATTAGAACTTGCTGCAGACAGCTTCAGATAAATGGAGCTCCTACCTGATTTAGCTAATGACACCTCTTTGCTGGAAGTTATGCTGTTGTTGAAAGGGCCACTTAATGAGTATTCTTTTTATCCCCATGCAATGCTTTTAGAAATGGGGAATCATACAAAATGTTTCCCTTTATAGACTATACCTGTGTTTGTGGCTTGGCTATACTCACATTTCTGGTACTTTGAGGAGAAAATGGATACAGAGATAAAATCTCTTGCTCCATCATACAAAATTAACTATGAAGTAAGAGATTTAGGTCCCGTTCTAGACGCTGAGTTAAATATGAAAGCTTGTATCAAAGCCATAAATAAAGATGGTTTTTTTAAACTTCATATTCTAAAAAAATTAAGACCGTTTCTTCATTCTGGGGATTTTCGCACAGTGCTTCAGGCTCTGATTTCTCCCAAGTTGGATTATTGAAATGCTCTGTTGTTAGGAGTTCCTAGTGCTACTCTTCGTCCTTTACAGCTCCTCCAAAATGCGGCAGCTCGTCTTTTGTCTAATAAGAAAAAATATGATCATATAACACCAGTTTTGAAAGAACTCCACTGGCTACCGATTCACTCGAGAATTCATTACAAATGTCTGACTCTAATCCATAAGACAATATACAGAGATAATTCCGAATGGCTTAATGCCTCTCTCCGGATCCATACCCCGGTTCGTAATTTAAGATCTTTGGGAAAAGCACTGCTTACAATTCCCTCTCCAAAACTGGCACATCTGAACTCAGTCAGGGACAGGACTTTGTCTTTGGCTGGTCCTAAAATCTGGAATTCCCTTCCTGTGGATATTAGAACAGAAACTTGTATTCAGAAATTTAAGAAATTGATAAAAACTTGGCTATTTGAACAGGCCTTTTTAGAGATAAGCTGATCTATTTAACATCTTAGATCCACTAGATAATAAGATATAAACTCAGTGTTATCATATTAAGTTACTAAACTATTAAGATTTAATTTTAGTAAGATTTTATATTTAAGATTTAGTTGTACTGTATTTTACTATGTTTTATTTTAATTAATAATTATTAATTACTAATAGTTATTTTTAGATTGTTTTTTATAATCTGAGTATTGTTTTAGACTGACAATTGGAAATGTGTTTTAGATAGCCATTATATGATTTATTTTATTATTGTTATGAATTGCTGTTATTTTGGAAATGGTATTATCTATGGAAATGTTTGCGTCTTTATGATCTTTTAGATCTGTTTAGACGTTTTTTTTGTTAACCGTCTTGATTTTCTTGGGAAGAAAGTCGGTATATAAAAATATGCAAATAAATAAATAAAAATAAATAAATGTAGACTTAAAGCTCTAAAGAGTTATGTCCATTACAGGAAGTCATTCATGGGAGCTCAGTATAGAATGCATACCAAAATAGAGAATAGAGATTACAGGACAGAGATGTGTGGCAAACAACATGTTTAGCAGTGTGTAGGTGAGAGAGTGTGCGCAGTAAGCTTTCCCACAGGAGACTTAATTCAGGGTGGTCATGGACATGGACATCGATCTTAGCATGCATAAAAAAAATACAAACACACAGAATATAAATAATTAAAGAACTTTTATATAAAATTTAAAAATGTTTAAAACTATGTACCAATATACAAATAAAAAGCAAAAAGTGGAAAGGGGTCCTGATTGACCTAGAGGGCTGGAGGCTGTGGTAGTCATCTTATGTCCATCAGCTCAAGAACAGTTGTGAAGCCATCTTGAGCCTGGACAAAGGGACTCTACCACCTTCACCAGTCTCCTGAAGTTGTCCCACACCCTGCTAAATTTCTCCCCCCCCCCCCCCACCCCTTCTCTGGACTGTCTGGCTAATAGATGATAGACACCTCGCCTACAGGATTGGAGTGGGTACTACAACCACTGAAGTTGCCTCTGCAGCCAAGGAGGACAGTGCAGAATCTGGAGGAAGGTCTCAATTAAGACCTCCTCAGTAACAGTGAAAATGAAATATGCAATTCTTACCAAAGCCTCAGTATTACTAATAAGGAGCATGTATCCTCTTTGTAACACCACTTCAGATGTATTTCTTGTGGTATACCATATACATCAGACACCTTCTTTTCTTATTCTATCAAATAATTAAGAAGAAGCAGGTTTGACCAGTGATCAGAACTAGTCTGTACAGTTGTGAAATCTTTCTGCAAGATAAATGCTTTTCAGCTAGGTAAGCCTATATATTACCTTCAAATTGTTCTCACTTAAGCATCCACACCTGAAAAAAACTAAATGACAGCTCAAGATATGCATCAACATATCTGAGGCAAGCTGTCACAGGTCTAGCTAATTAATTATGGCTTGATAGTTTCTATGTCTAAGTGTAAATTACCCCCAAAATCAAGGCTATTAAGGGTCATATGGAGCATCTGTATTGTTTAACTGGCTATCTACCATTCCAATTGTAAATAACAATAACTGCTAAAACTATTTATCCACACTAGTTTCAAATATAACTGGTTAATTAGTTTACTCATACAATAGGTATTTAGTCACATCAACTCTAATCAGATTTTCAGACTTTAGCTGGATAAAGCTTATTTCTCCTAAATAATTACTATTTAACTGCTCAATTAGCTAATTGACATATCCATTCATATAAAACTTGACTGCCTAAACATATCATTCTTCCAGTCACCTTCCAACATATCTGCTAAGCAAAGTACAAGACATTGCAAGGCTAACTTAAGAACTGCTGAGGCTAACTTGGTGCTGGAAGAGATTATCAGCCATCAGACCATTGTCTTTGGTGGGTCTAATATGTCTGTTCATACCAGGCTGTGGTGTTTGCAGGACATCTGAAGGAGGGTGAATACTGTCCATCATCAATACAAGGAGATGGAAGACTTTAAAATATATATAAGCTAGGTCTTATGCAAGAAAGGAAACAAAAAATCTGGTTGCAAATCCTCATCTCCCTGCCTCCCAGAAAGTCACATTTACTCACCAGAGGAGCATCATCTAGAAGAGCTTGCATGAAGTGGACATTGTTAGGATCTCAGCCAGAGTGGACACAACAGCAGTTGCAAGGCTTCAACATAACTACTGTTCTAATATCATCAGGTATAAATGCTTAACCTTTATATAGATTTCATATACAGCTAGACATTGTTAAAAAGCTCAGACATAGCGCTAATCAACCAATTACCTATACACAAGTATGACATATCATCAATCCACAGACACAAAAAACGAGGGGGCGGTTTACTACTAGCGACCAAAAAAGAACTCAGACTCCATATCTCCAACAGACCGACTAGAGAAGTATACAAAGGAACTCTACAAGCCCCGCCAACCAAAGCCACACGCCTCACCTCGACCAAAGACCGATCCTTCTCGACAGCAGGCCCAGCTATTTGAAACATCATTCCCTCAGACCTTAGGCTGGAACCCTGCCTCTTAACATTTAGGAAAAAACTTAAGACCTGGCTATTCCGCCAAGCCTTCTCAGATTCCCCTGATATACACTAGACGACCAAACAACCTTCATGAACAATGGATCTCTGTATTACCTTTAAGTACTTAATAAGAGCTACACCTGATTCATCAATTGTTTATACTCTTTGTTTACTGCCTTCTTAGGCCTTTCTTTCCAGCTCTCTATGCTTCCAAGTTTACTATCCTTGTTGAATGTAACTTTGCTCTTCCTGTTCAAACGATTGTTTTTTGTTACAGTTCCCCAATTCGATGTAAACCGATCTGATATGGTCATTTAACCATGAAGGTCGGTATAGAAAAGTGTTAAATAAATAAATAAATAGTTATGGGAGATGGAGACCTTGAGCATGGGAAAGCTCAGAGGCCTTCGCAATCTGTTAGGAAGCGCTAGGAGAGTGGTTCCGCTTACCAGGGGGTTGTGTATCCTTGGGCCACGGCTCGACCCCAGAGGAGCTCCAAAGAGATGCAGAGGCAGCAAAGCCTGCCTGAGCATGGGAAGGACAGGAGCGAGGCTGGAGTGAAGACAGATGATTGAATCCGGAGCAGGAACAAGGCTGGAGCGAAGACAGGATGACTGTAGGAACTGACTCTCCTCCGGACCTGCACACTTTGGGAAGACCATCAACGCAATGGTGGTCTTATGAACAGTCCTGTGACCATTCCAAGCCCTTTCGGACCTGCTGCTGGGTAACGGCAAGAAGCGGCAGGCCAGATGGAGGCCAGGGCAATGAAGACCAGAACATGGAGATTCAGATGAAGACTCAGGAACGAGGTACTTGGATGCACAGACGAGGACTCAGGAACCAGGTACTTGGATGCACAGACGAGATTCAGGAACAAGGTACTCAGAGAAAGGTTCAAGGTATTCAGAAGATTCAAGCTAGGTTCAAGATATTCAGGAGAGTCAAGCAAAGTTCAAGGTATTCAGGAGAGTCATGTAAAGTACTGGGTTGAGACTACGACACAGCGCACCCTACACAGCCCACCCAAGGGGCTGGTCACGGACCACGCTGGACTCAAAGAGCCTCTAGGCGAGATGTGGTGAGAAGAAGAAGAACATGTCTTAGAAGCTGTAAGAGTTAGTCCAAGAAAACAAAGAGGTAGGCGATCTATGATAGCTGTCAGGAGAACAAAAACACAATAGATGCCTCAGTCTTATTTCAGTGTTTATTAGAACAGAGATGTGCTCAATAATTGCCCGACTCAGGCCGAGTTTCGCAGCTCGTTGGCCACTGCCTCAGGGGCTACAATCAAACCAAACAAGAAACATATTGAATCACATCAATAATTAAATATAACCAACAATAAATAAATAAATAACATCATTAAGATCTTATAAATATTAAAAAGATTTTTTTATATAGTCAAAAATCTTTTTAAACAATAATTAAGATCTCAGATATCAAAAATTTTTATTTTATTAAAAAATGACGACAACACCTATAATTAAAAAATACAATTGTTAATATAAAGAATATCAAAAAGCATTTTTTACCTTGAACACTTCAAATTCTCAGTTGAAATCCACACAGTGAATTTAATCAAACGTTCAGCCAATGTATGATCAACTAAAAAATAATTATTTACAATGTAAAACATTAAAACACATTTCATCTTCTATAGTGCACATGTGGTATATGAAAAATCCTTTTAAAAAACATTAGAAAATATATATTGATAGCAAATGTGAAACATTGATTAAATCAATAATTATGCCTGTTTATGACCAATTGTGCTAAAATGAAGCAAATATTTTTATCACTAAGGGCCTCATTTTCAAAGCACTTTACCGCGTGCGATAAATTCACGAATCGCGTTAACAGCTGTTAACGCGATTGCAAATTAGTCATTTGGTATTCAGGGGGCGGAGCATATGTAAAGCGGGAACCTGTGTGGCGAAACAACCGTAGTGGTAGCGCGGCTGCTATCGCGGATTTTAACTACAACTCCAACTTCGCGTTATGGACTGCGCTACGGGCCAGAAAAGGATTATCGCCATCCACGGTAGTTCCGGACAGCCTGGAGAGAGAGAGAGAGAGAGAGAGAGAGAGAGAGAGAGAGAGAGAGAGAGAGAGAGAGAGAGAGAGAGAGAGAGAGAGAGAGAGAGAGAGAGAGAGAGAGAGAGAGAGAGAGAGCACCTTACTATAGTGCCTATGCCCTACATAGGTATTTGAATCCCTATGGGAGGGCTACCTACTAACTCGGGGTGGGGATTAGGTATGAGTGTCGGGGGTTGGGGGCCACTTTTGCATTCCACATGAGACCTACTGACAGAACAGTGGTCTCTAGTGCAGATTTGCTGGCCGTCGGAGTGAGGACGCTCACACCAAGAAGTGGTTTGGGCAACGTTCTCTCCACCTAGCTTGATGGACACTCTACCTGGGCAACAACATGCTAGGTGGAGAAAATGTTGGCCAAATCTCCGCTTGGAGTGAGCGTCCTCACTCCGACGGCCAGCAAATCTGCACTAGAGACCACTGTTCTGTCAGTAGGTCTCATGTGGAATGCAAAAGTGGCCCCCAACCCCCGACACTCATACCTAATCCCCACCCCGAGTTAGTAGGTAGCCCTCCCATAGGGATTCAAATACCTATGTAGGGCATAGGCACTATAGTAAGTCTCTCTCTCTCTCTCTCTCTCTCTCTCTCTCTCTCTCTCTCTCTCTCTCTCTCCTCTCTCTCTCTCTCTCTCTCTCTCTCTCTCTCTCTCTCTCTCTCTCTCTCTCTCTCTCTCTCTCCAGGCTGTCTGGGACTATCTCCAAAAAGTGCCAAATATCGTGCAGTGGGAAAACATCGCCGCACACGATGTTTCCCCACTGCACGAAAGAAGCCTCATTTGCATTGGTAACGCCCCCTAATGCGTTACCAATGCGATATTGGAAAATAAGGCCCTAACTTAGTAATGCAAAACATAAATACTCATTAAAAAACTTTTTTTAAAATATGTAAATACAATAAAAAATCGATTGTATGTATGAGTATACTGATCATAAAGACAATAGATATATTAATCAAATGAAATTTGAATCTATCTTAGTAAAGTATGCATTTTTGTATAGGGCTTGGCATAAGGTATAACAAAAGAAAGATGTCGGGTGACAGGCACAGAAAAACCAGCCGCGCTTGGTAAAGTGCTTAGCAAAAGAAAAGTGTCGGTGACGGGCAAAGAAAAATCAGCTGCGCCTACATTTTACATTGAATGGGGATTCTGCGCGCTGAATCAACCATTTTAAATAGCGATTTTGGCGCCAAAAATCAGAAAAACTAATAAAACAAATCAAAAATCTAAATGATCTAAATCTTCTTTTGCAAAACAGCCAAATAAATAAAGCTCTTTAAGTGAAACCTAAGATCATCGTTATATACTGCACTGAGACTGTCATAGAGTAGAATCAGATCACACTGAATCCACTGCTAAAAAAACAAACTGAATCCGCTGCTAAAAAGACAATACTCTTTGTTAAAAAATTAATTCTAAAGCAATCAGATGTTCATCAACTTAAGAAAGGCTTACCAACTTAAATTCAAGCTGTCTTAAAAAATTTTAGCCAGTGGATCAAGAGAATCTGAAAACGTACTGTTTCGGGTGATGTACCGCACTCAGTTTCACATTGAATCAGGATTTCACGCGCTGAATCCACCATTTTAAATAGCGATTTTGGCGCCAAAAATAAAAAAAACGCTGTCAAGATATATTTTGATCTAATCAAAACAAATCAAAAAACTAAAAAATCTAAATCTTATTTTGCAAAACATCCAAATAAATAAAGCTCCTTGAATAAAAACCAAAACCAAATTCTTTATGAGACTGGATATGTCAATCATTCTTATGGGCGTGTCAAAATCATGTCAAGATTATAAAAAAACCATCAGACAATAGGAGCAAATATATGATACAGAAATCCAAGGATCATTCAAAAGGATAAAAATGCTAATACTAAAATTTTTTTTGAAAAGATTCCACTTCATATGATCATAAAAATCATAAAATTCATAAATGCTATAAAATGATACCAACCACCACATGTACATAAAAATTCAAAAACGTGTTAAAACTATTTTAAACATCATAAATAATCGTGAAAAAATTATTTTCAACCCTGGAGGACAAAAATGAACACAAAAATTCATAAAAATACTGACAAATCAGTTTCCAAATTCAGCCCATTTGGAGTCAGTGTATTAAATTCATATATGTATTTCTGTTCAATTTGTAATAGAAGCCTATCTAAATTTCCACCTCTACTGCCTAGATTCCTGTATTTATTTTCCACCCTACCTATTTTGGTACCGCCAGCTTATTTACGAAAAACTCAAAAGAAAATCTTTGACTTTATTTGGCGCCGCAGGCCTCCCAGGGTGGCCCGGAAAATCTTGTACAGGCATAAGAGACAAGGTGGATTGGGGGTCCCTGATCTTTGTGCATACTATGCGGCCGCTCAGCTGAAAGCACTTATTGACTTAGATCGTGTCTCTCATCCTAAACAATGGGTTTTAGCAGCTCAGCTTATGGTTGGGACAATGCCGCTTAACGCTTTACCGTGGCAACCTAGGAGCACGTGGTTACATATTGAATGCATACCTTGGTCTTTGGGAACCACTCTTAAATTATGGGATAAGTGGAAAAAGAAGCTGGTAGGGGAACAACAATATTAATGAAGGAGCTCTTTACCACAATAAAGATTTTGAAATTGGTTATACATCCATGGTATTCCAACAATGGCAATCGTGGGGAATTTTCACCATTGGGCACCTTATGCAGGGGGGTGAAGTTATGTCATTGGCGCATATGTCAGATAAATATTCCTTACCTCCAGGCGCTTATCTCCAATATGCCCAGTTACGCCATTTTATACTGGCTTTGAGTAAATCAAAGAAGCTTAGGACGACTCGTTCTTTATTTGAGCATTTTTGCGCTAGGGCAGATTCATTGTCAAAGGTCGTCTCCAGACTTTATGTATTGATTACCCATGAGGAAAACAGGGATCACTCCCACTTTCGGCGTTGGGAACTTGATTTAGGGGAGACGCTTACGGAATCGAAACGGATTGTTATTCTACAACGCGCCACCAGGGGCATTATTTCAGCCACTTTGCAGGAACATAATTATAAGATGATTTACCGATGGTACCTATGTCCTGATAAATTGCATACCATGTACCCTTCTATTTCTGCACAGTGTTGGAGGCAGTGTGGTCACCTTGGTTCTTTTTTTTTTTTTTTAAAGCATAATTTAAGCATGAAGACTAGAATAGTTCCAATCTGAAATGGTTTTGCTATTTTTTTTAAGCCTTTAGAAAATGTATATTTTTAAATGACTAAGACTGGAATCTTCCTATTTAAAAGGGAAGCCGACTAAGGATGTCTTTCAGTTCCATATCTCCTACATGAATAATCATACGACTTATAGTTTGAAGAAAGACACTTGCTTTATTGACTGAAAGCGTAAAACAAGAGAAGCTGTACAGTGTGGGTGGCTGTCCCTTGGGAGGACAGAACCTGAAGGAAGGGTGTCATTTCGCCATCTGATAGGAATGTGGTTTTCTTATTTAATGATTGGGATCATCACTTTCACTTTTAGTAAAAGTGAAAAATGCTGGAAGTTTGAAAGCAAGGTGCTTCTGTGAGAATGTAATGTGTATGTGAGACAGGGAGAGTGCTTCTGTGTGTCAATGTGTGTGTGCAAGAGAGATTGAGCATGTTTTTGGCTGGCTTGTGGCTGTGAGAGAGGGCATGTGTGTGATTGAGCCTGTTTGTAAGAGAGATAGAACATGTGTGTGATTGAGAGCTTGTGTGTAAGTGAAATAGAGAGAGCATGTGTGTGATTGAAATATTGTGTGTAAGAGGGAACAAGAGCATTGTGTGATTGAGAGAGTCTGGCCAGAGAGGTGACATGCGTATGTGTGAGAACGGCTGATCAGGGAGATGACTGGTGTGTGTGTGTGTGTGTGTGTGAGAGAGAGAGAGAGACTGGTTGGGGAGAGATTGGTGTGTGAGAGACAGAAACTGGTCCTGAGGGTGTGACTGGTATGTGTGTGTGAGAGAGAAGAGACTGGTTGTGGTCCCTAAAGAAAGAGGTCTGTGAGGACAGCTTCAGCAGCTACTGATGCTTCTGGTATGGCCTGCAAGGGAAAGGAGTAGGAGAACTGCTGAAGAGGGTAAGTAAAGGTGGCTTTTTAAGTTCATTTTTCTTGATTGACTACCATTTTAATTATTGGGTAGTATGTGATGTGTCTGCTGTTTGAAATATTTTATTGGTGTTTGGTAAAGCTTTCAAAATTTGCATGCATCTTTAATTATTGGATATTCTATTCATCAGCTGTTTTGAAATTATTTTATTTGTATGTTTTTATAATTATGATTAATGATTTATATATCTTTATTTTATTGATTTGTTTCACGAGGAATGGTGACATGTTTGTTTTTCCATTGTTGCACTGTTTAGAGTCTGGCGTGATACATTTTACAGTTTAGATTTTGTCTGTACATTTCTATTTATACTTTATGTGGTTTTATTCTGTATTTGGTGAGAGTTTGTGTTCTGCATGCAAAGACTGAGATGAAGCATTCTTTTAGCATGTGGTTTCTCTGTAGGGATCTGTAGTAGCTTAGCCTGTTCTATTTTCCTGATAGGAGGTGTATTGGTATTTTAGATTCTGGTGTAATATTTGTGGTATTCTTTTTCATAGGTAGGGTTGTTATTCTTTGAGTGTTGGCAGATAGTACTGTGTTGATACGGGAGGACCATGCCGAAATATATCATAATAGGTATGATGCCATATGAATTCCAAGTTGCAAAGTTTTCTTGTTGGCATCACAACGGTGCATGAAATTATCACAACAACTTGTATATTAATTTTACCTCAGAATGTCATTTTTCATGTAAAATATGTTATAAATGCATAATTTAAAATTGTGTCTGGGGAGGGGGCGCCAGACTGTAAGGTTTGCCTAGGGTGCCAAATACCCTTGCACCGGCCCTGCCCCCCCCCCCCCCCTTGATTTTCAAGGTGCCACGCACATAAGGCAAGGTTTTATGTACATATATTTCTTTGAAAATCAAGCCCTTCATGGGCAGCCCTCTATTCTGTTTGCATACTAAATGTCCTTAACATGTATGCTAACTTTTACTGCATAGGCCCCAAGGTATAATTAAGTTTGAATTATCATCTGTAAATTGCTTGCACATATACAATCCTTCTAATGATTGAAAAGGAAATATCCAACATTTTAAAAGCATCTCAGAAAATAAACCAGATTAGTTAATGTTTGCTCATAAGCAATGTAAATATTTTCAAGGCTCTAACACAAATAAATCATTTTGCAGTTTTGTTTAGAAGATAATAGCATAAGTATCATATCAGTAGATAGGGTTATATTTATAAACTGCCTGGTATTCCAAACTTTAGAAGACAAAACAGATAGAAGTAAGGAAAACTATGAGATCCAAATTCCTAAATTCAACCACTGAAACCAATGTAAGATTATTTCTAGCATCACTTTATACAGTAGATTGGAAAAATATAACCACATGTTTGCCAAGTCCGTATTCATTTGAAAATCTAAATCACTTGTTGAAATTGGCCAGTTTGGATATGTCTTGTGAATATAGTCCAGATTTAAGTCCTAGAAACCTGGGGGGGTTATAGTGTCTGATGATCTCAAGAAAGTGAAGACTACGAGCCAGAAAAATACTAGGATGCAAAGAGAGAGGCAGAACCAGCAGAAAAGAGGAGGTGATGGTAATGCCTCCATATAGATCATTGGTGAGATCTCACCTGGAACATTGTTTTTAGTTCTGGAGACCTTGTCTCAGAAAGAATAGCGAGAGGCTAGAGGCATACAGAGATAGACAACTAAAATGTTGCAGGGTCTGCATCAGAAGCTATATGAGATGAGACTTCGAGATCTAAAAATGTATATCCCTGAAGAGAGGAGAGTCAGGGAGGAAATGATGCAGACTTTTACATATCTGAAAGGTATTAATAATGTGCAAACCATTTTTAATTGAAAATACATTCTGGAGCTAGGGGACATTGAAATTTTGCATTTTCTATGGTTATTCATTCAGTTTCCAGTTCAGTACAAATGCTGCTCATAACTCATAAGCTACTCAGCATCAGTTCCTTTCCATGGACACATTTTTTGCTATGAATAATATATCAGCCTACAAGAAATCTTGAATCCCAAGAAAGAGGGATTCTTGAGATACCTTCAGTGAAAGCAGCACGTTTGTCTCTGACAAGACACTGTGGCCACACCTTCTATGTGGAACACAATACCTTGAACTCTAAGAATGATGGAATGAACAAAACCCTTCAAAACTTTCCTAAAATATTGTTTTTCTCTGGGACTAGCTTTTGCTTCACCCAACATGCGTAGAACTTTATTGAGAAGGCAGCAGATGTGATGATGACCCTGGCAACGGTTGTTTTTGCATTGAATTTTTTTGTTATAGCGGTAACATTTTGTTTGAGTCTGAAGTTCTGTGATTATTGTGTATGTTACTATGTACATCACTTAGGGCCTAGACATAGTCGCCTTGATGAATTTTATTACATCCAAATCCAAATGAAGCTCCAAGGGGTAGAGACTTGGGATCAACATCAGAAAACATGTTTTCACGGAAAGGGTGGCGGAGAAGAAAACGGTACCAGAATTCACAAAGGCTTGGGATAAGCACAAAGGAAACCTAGGAAGTAGATAATAAAGCATTTGACTAACATGCATTCAGCAGTTACAACCCAAAACAGAAGGTGTGATGGTAACCAGCATAGGGGAGCAGTTAGAACCCTAAAATATATTCCTGGGGAGACTAGATGAGCCATTTGTGTTTTTTTTCTGATACCATTTGTTATGTTACTATTTTATTTTGTGTAGTCTTATTAAAGGCATGAACTGAGTATTTTGGGAGCAATTTTGTAACACCTCATATAAATTTGATGCAAATTGCATGCATAAGGTACACTAATTGTCAAAGCAAATTTCATGCATAAGTTAGCTTTGAAAGTTACCCACCAAGACTACCCTCATGCAATTATTCCTGCTTTTATGGGAGCAGATATTTTGAGGAACCCGGGGTTAACTCAGGTTGAGCACTTGGTTTCCGGGGATGCCTGGTCTTAGGTGGGTCTCGCAGGATCTCTGAGAAAGGAAGCGCAGGGGCGTGCCCACCACGAACAAGAGTGCACGGTCAGTGTCCAGGCGAGAATGTCCAGAGGTCACAGGAGGCTAAAATAGAAAGTCCGAGTGGATGGCAAGGATCAAGGCCAGAATATCAGTCCAGAATGGTCAGCAGAAGCAAGGGTCAATACCTTTAGTCAATCCAGGAGTACTCAGGTCAGGCAGAGGTCAAGTTCCAGGCAGCGATCATGCAGAGTCAGTAGATGGACAGAAGTCAGGTTCCAGGCAGCGATCAGGCATATTCAGTGAAACAGACAGAGGTCAGGATCTGGGCAGCAATCAGACAAGGTCAGGACAAGCAAAGGTCAGTACCATGAGATACATACGAAGGGTACTACCAGGAATGGAGAGACAAAGGAGCAGGAGACACAGGAACAGGAGATGCTGGAACAGGAGATGCTGGAACAGGAGACACTGGAACAGGAGACACTGGAACAGGCAAACTAGACAATACCGGAGTGTACAACCCAATTGCCAAGGCAGGGATCATGGGTCTGAGCCCTGCCTTATATATAGAGATGTCATCAGCATGCACCTCTCGGGGTTTTCCCGTGCTTGGCTCTTTAAAGGGCTGCAGGCTGGCCACGTGCGCACATAGGGGCGGGGCCAAGGATGTCGAGGAAGTGGAGCCCCGACGGGAGCTCCGCTGTGAGGCCTGCATCAGAGACTGAGAGCGGGGGAGCCGGGGACACTGCGAACTGGCTGCAGATGTGGAAGAAGAGAGCCCAGAGCTCGTGGATGGGAGAACGAGGTGAGCAGGGCTGGCCATGGAGCAGACGTGGCCAGGACGCGCAACAGTACCCCCCCCCCCTTCTAGGCTTCCCCCTTTCTGGCCTGGGCTTGTCAGGGTGAGCCCGATGGAATTCCGATAGGAAGTCCTTGTCATTGATGTGGTGGGAGGGCTCCCTTGAGTTCTCCTCTGGCCCAAAGCTCTCCCACGACAGGAGGTATTCCCAATGACCTTTCCATCTTCTAACGGCCAAAACCTCCCTTACTTGTAAAGTGTTCTCGGGTTCAGTATCATGCTGTGTTGGTGCAGGAGGCCTTCGGGAAGGCCAGGACAGGATAAGTGGTTTTAAAAGGGACATGTGAAACGTGTCGTGGATGCCAATTGACATGGGGGACTGTAGTTGATACGTGACTGCCCCTATGCGCCAGATGACAGGGAATGGCCCAATGAATTTAGGGGCTAGTCGTTGTGATGGTAGGCAGAGTTTGATGTGTTTGGGGCTTAGCCAAACCTTCTGGCTGGGCCGGAACAAGGGTGCGGTGTGGCGATGAATGTCCATGAAGTGTTTGGCCTGCTCGGCCGCCTAGGTCAGTCTTTCCTTGACTTGATTCCATATCCGGCGAATTGCTTGTGCAGTAGACTCGGCTGCAGGCACGGGAACAGAGATCGGTACAGGTAGAGGTAGACGTGGCTGGCAGCCAAAGACCACAGAGAAGGGTGAGGCGTTGGTAGTGGAGGCAACGTGAGTATTGTGGGATAACTCGGCCCAGGGCAAGAGGTTGGCCCAGTTATCCTGCTGATCATTGTCATAAGATCTCAGGAATTTTTTAGAGAGCGGCTTGTCCTCTCAACTTGTCTATTCGCTTGAGGGTGGTAGGCCGATGTCAAATTCAAGGTAATATCAAATTTTTTGCAAAGTGACAGCCAATATTTGGTGGTGAATTGCGGGCCTCAGTCAGAAACAATCTCTTTGGATAACCCATGTAGGCATAACACATTGTTTAGGAACAGTTTTGCCAATTCAGGAGCCGAGGGAAGACTGGGTAGTGGAATAAAATATGCCATCTTTGAAAATCAGTCGATAATAACCCAAATGACCATTTTGCCTTTGATGGAGGTAGCTCGACGATGAAGTCAGTATGGATGCTTGACCAGGGTTCGGTGGGGGCCGGAAGAGGTTGGAGGAGTCCCCACGGATGGCCAGTTGGGGGTTTTTGATGTTCACAGATGGGACAATAGTCCACCTAACTACGGGAGTATTTAACCATGCTAGGCCACCAGTAATGTCTTCTTAATATCTTGAGGGTCCAAGCCCGGCCAGGATGGCCGGCCAGCTTTGAGTCATGGGCCCAGCAGAGGACACGCTCCCGGAGTCGGCATGGAACTACCATCTTCCCAACTGGTATCATGTTGTTCACTGCGAGGGATATGCATGCTGGGTCTATGATGTGTCTAGGAGTCTCGGGCGTATCTTCTGGCTCAAGGAAGTGAGAGAGAGCATCTGCTCGGGTATTCTTCGTTGCTGGGCGGTAGCGGAGTTCAAAGTGGAATCTTTCGAAGAACAGCGCCCAGCGAGCCTGTCTAGGATTCAAGAACTGGGCTCCCTTTAAGTGTTCGAGGTTCTTGTGGTCTGTAAAGATTGTGAATTTATGCTGCGCTCCTTGTAACCAGGGGCACCATTCTTGAAGAGCCAATTTCACAGCCAAAAGTTCACGATCCCCGATCATGTAGTTTGCTCTGAGGCAGAAAACTTGTGCGAGTAGAAGGAGCAGGGTACTAAGACCCCCTTGGAAGAGTATTGGCTCAGGACCACCCCGGCCCCAATGGCGGAGGCATCAACTTTGACAACGAAGGGACGGTTGGGATCTGGATGTCTTAGACATGGTCCGGTACAGAAGGCCTCTTTCAAGGCATGGAAGGCAGATTGAGCCTTGGGGCTCCAGACTTGAAGGTTACTGCCCTTCCTAGTCATGGCCATGAGTAGAGCAGCTAGCATAGAGTAATTAGCGATGAATTTCCTGTAATAGTTTGTAAATCCAAGGAATCTTTGTATGGATCGGAGGCCTACTGGCTGAGGCCAATCTTGAATACCTTGAAGCTTCTCAGGGTCCATGGTAAAGCCACAATTGGAGATGACATAGCCCACGAATAGAAGGAGAGTTTGTTTGAAAATGCACTTCTCTAACTTTGCATAGAGGTGATTGTCACTGAGGCATTGGAGGACTGTCTGAACATGTGAGCGGTGGGACTTTAGGTCTTTGGAAAAGATCAGTATATCGTCCAGATATACCATGACAAATGAGTATAGTAGGTCCCGGAAGATCTCATTCATCAAATGCTGAAAGACCACAAGGACGTTACAAAGTCCGAAAGGCATTACTATGTACTCGTAGTAGCCAACCCTCGTATTGAAGGCGGTCTTCCAGATGAACTCTGGCTGGATTCTCACAAGATCTAGCCTCAGAGATCTAGCTTTGTAAAGATCTAAACTCCTTGTAAACGATCAAAAAGTTCACTGATGAGCGGCAGAGGGTAACGATCTTTGCGAGTCACGGCATTCAGCCCACGGTAGTCTATGCAAGGACGTAAGCTGCCATCTTTTTTCTTCACGAAGAAGAATCTGGCTCCTGCCAGGGAATCAGAGGGTCTTATGAATTCTTTATCTAGATTCTTTTTAATGTACTCTGACATCATTTGGGTCTCTGGAAGTGAGAGGGAGTAGGTTCTGCCTTTGGGAGGCATGGTGCCTGGCAAGAGCTCAATGGGTCAATTAAACTTTCAAAGTGGAGGCAGGATATCAGCATTTTGTTTGGAGAATACATCTTTGAAGTCAGAATACAGAGCAGGTAATCCGGAGAAGGTTGCAGAGTTCAGGACGGTGACCACTGGAGACACCTGTCATAGACAGTGGTTCTGGCACGGGGGTCCCCACTGAATTAACTACAGGGATTGCCAGTCAAAATGAGGTGCGTGGACCTGGAGCCACGGAAGTCCTAAGATCACTGGATGCGTGGAACGCTTCAAGACGAATAGGGAAATCTCCTCTTCATGGAGGACTCCCACGGTGAGGTGTAAGGCCACGGTGCGATGAGTAATACGTCCAGGGAGGTGCTCTCCCTTGATAGATGCAATGCAGAGAGGTACTTCCAGAGGTTGAAGTGGAATCTTGAGGAGTGTGACGATGTCATTCAGAATAGTTGCTGCTCGCCCCAGTGTCCACGAGTACAGTAATGGCAAAGGAGCGAGATTCCCAAGAGATGGACACAGGGAGTAGAAATTGGGGGCCAGTAACAGTAGCGCTCAAGCTTGGGACCCCCACCAGGCTTAGGCTTTGTAGTTTTCCTGGCCTCACGGGGCAGGATTGCAGAAGGTGTCTGGAACCACCATAGTATAGACAGAGGCCTTGTTTCTTTTGTTGGAGATGCTATTCAGGGGACAGACATCTGCAGTTGATCTGCATCAGTTCCTCTGGTGGAGGAGGAGGTACTGGTAAGGCCTTCAGCTGAAGGCTCGTAGAAAAAGCTGGGCGTATGGCAGTAGGTCGAAGGACCTTTACCTCTTGGTGTCGCTGGTGTAGGCGGTGGTCAATCTTGCCGACCAGGGAAATCAGGTCCTCGAGAGATGTGGGAATCTCACAGGCAGCCAGCTCATCTTTGAGGGCAGGAGATAAGCTGTCCAGATAAATTGCCCGTAGGCAGTCCTCTTCCCAGCCCAGTTCAGTAGCTGAAGTCCTGAATTATATCGTGAATTCAGTGAGCGAATGCGAGCTTTGACGGAGGTGAAGAAGATGGTGACCCGCAATCGCCTGTCGGCCGGGATCCTCGAAGGTCTGCTTGAAAATAGTGATGAAGTGGGAGAGATGTTTGAGGATATCATCAGAATGTTCCCAAAGTGGGGAAGCCAATGCCAGAGTTTTCCCTTCAAGGCATGAGAGGATGAAGGTAATCTTGGTATTCTCACCTGGGAATAGTGCAGGCTGCAGTGCAAAATGCATAAAGCACTGGTTAAGGAAGCCTCGGCAGAGGTGGGGATCCCATTGAAATGGGGTGGAGCTGGAAGAGCCAACGATGCATGCAGGGGTAAGGTTTGAGCCAGACCCCCTGGATTGGCCATAGCTAGATCCTGTAGTTGAGACCATAGTCTCTCCACTGATGAAGCCAAAGCTTCTAGGGTTCACTGTTGTTCTCGGACATGAGCAGTTATGCCAGGGATGGCCTGCATAGTGGGAGACTCTGCCGAGTCCATGGTCTTGGCAACTTATTGCACTGGAGGTGGACCCTTGGCCTGGTGCAGGATTGGTATGGCCCTCTGGTCGGACCCGGAGAGTGCCTGCCACCAGGACGCGGAGCACAGGAGGAGACGGAGACTAGCTGGAGCTTCACCAAAAGCAACCCGGGATTCCCTCAGGTTGAGCCCTTGGTTACCTGGGCCACCTGGTCTTAGTTGGGCCTCGCAGGGTCTCCAAGAGAGGAAGCACAGGGGCATGCCCACCATGAACTAGGGCGCACAATTGATGTTCAGGCAAGAATGTCCAGAGGTCACAGGAGGCCAAAAGAGAGTGTCCGAGTAGATAGCGAGGATCAAGGCCAGAGTATCAGTCCAGAATGGTCAGCCAAAGTGGGAGTCAATATCTTTAGTCAATCCGGAAGTAGTCAGGTCAGGCAGAGGTCAAGTTCCAGGCAGCG
Organism: Rhinatrema bivittatum; assembly: GCF_901001135.1. Lineage (NCBI taxonomy): Eukaryota > Metazoa > Chordata > Amphibia > Gymnophiona > Rhinatrematidae > Rhinatrema > Rhinatrema bivittatum. The sequence goes on from NC_042616.1 coordinate 303,314,493, forward strand.
ATCAGGCGTAGTCAGTGAAACAGGCAGAGGTCAAGATGCGGGCAGCAATCAGACGAGGTCAGAAACAAGCAAAGGTCAGTACCGTGAGATCAGTCTGAAGGGTACTACCAGGAATGGAAAGACAAAGGAGCAGGAGACACAGGAACAGGAAATGCTGGAACAGGAGAAACTGGAACAGTCAAACTAGACAACAACGGAGTGTACGACCCGATTGCCAAGGCAGGGATCATGGGTCTGAGCCCTGCCTTATATATGGAGAGTCCATGATGCCATCAGCGTGCACCTCTCAGGGTTTTCCCGTGCTTGGCCCTTTAAAGGGCTGCAGGCTGGCCACGCGTACGCCTAGGGGTGGGGCAAAGGACGCCGAGGATGCGGAGCCCCGACGGGAGCTCTGCTGTGAGGCCTGCATCGAGACTGAGAGCAGGGGAGCCGGGGACACCGCGAACTGGCTGCGGTTGTGGAGGAGGAAAGCCCAGAGCTCATGGACAGTAGAGCGAGGTGACCAGGGCCGGCCGCGGAGCGGATGTGGCCGGGACGAGCAACAGCTATTCCCTAAGTCAACTTGATTAATAAGTTTATTTTCTTCTCCTCTAGGAACTTATCTAAACCTTTTTAAACCCAACTATACTAACTGCCCTAACCAAATCCTCTGGCAATACATTTCAGAGCTTAATTGTATGTTGAGTAAAAAATAATTTTTTCCAGTTTGTTTTAAATGTGCTATTTGCTAACTTCATGGAGTGCCCCCTAGTCCTTCTATTATCAGAAAGAGTAAATAACCAATTCAAATTTACCCATTTTACTCCTTTCATGATTTTATCAACCTCTATCATATTTCCCCTCAGCCATCCCTTCTCCAAGCTGAACAGCCCTAATCTTTTTAGCCTGTCTTCATAGGGTGGCCATTCCATCCCCTTTATCATTTTGGTTGCTCTTCTATGTATTTTTTCCAGTGAAACTATATATTTTTTGAATTGTGACAACCACAAAACATTTTATAAAATGTGTGACTCCTGCCACACAGTTTTCAAAAAGCACTGTGATTTTAGATGCGCCGAGTTACTTGTACCTGTTGAAAATTAGAGGTGATCCAGAGAAGAAATCCTAAAATGCTGCAGGGCTTCCACCAAAAACGCTGTGACATGAAGCATAAGGACTTAAATATGTATACTGTAGAACAGTGGTTCTCATCCTTTTTTCTGTCAGTACACACCTGATAGATGGTTCTGACATACATGACACACCAAACACATGATCATCATGAGTATAAATGTAAACATACACTCTGCATCCACAGGAACCTCCTCCCCCAACTCCCCTAACAATGGGTGTAGAGCAGAACTAGGACATTCCCCTTACCATACAAAAAAGATATTCTGCAACATAAGTTCCTTACTTATGAACAGACAGCAGTTCACCACCAAAGTATATTCTATTGAGGAAGTACAACAAATAAGGCGGATACAAATGCCTACATGCTAGTAAAATATCTCACCTCAGTCACACACACAAAACTGACCTTTACCAAGTACAGAAAGACCACAAACTACAAATAAGGAGACAAACTAGCATGGAATGCACGCAGTGCAAAACTTGAGAAATGGAAACAGAAATATAGCGCCTAACATTCTCCCAAGATCTGCAGTAATGCACACAAACAAATCCACACAAAGTTACAGCTGCATTATGGAACACACTCAAACAATAACAACCCAACCTATGAAAAGGCAACACTACACATATTAAACCAGGCCATAAACACCAATGCATCTCCTTAGGAAAACAGAATGAGCCAAGCATTTATAGATCCCCACACAGAAATAATAATAATTGTGAAACTATACTAATGAGCACAATACATTTTCAAAACAGCTGATGAACAGAATACCATCCAACAATTAAAAACTCATAAAAACTATTTTAAATCCTCCAAATACCAATAAAATACTTAAAAACAGCAAGCACATCACATAATACCCAATAATTAAGATGGCAATCAATCAAGAAAAACAAACAAAAAGCCAACTTTACTCTCCTACTCCTTTCCTTTGCAGGCTGATAGCACACATCAGAAGCAGCAGTGGGTGCTAAAGCTTTATCCCCACAGTCTAGTTCCTTAGGGCCCAAGACTATGTTTCTCATGCATACATACCAGTCACTTCTCCGACCAGTCTCTCTCTCATACACACATCAGTCACCTTCCTGACCAGCCTCTCTCCCCCTCTCTCTCTCTTACACATGTCAACTCCCTGACCAGTCTCTCTCAAATGCACCAGTCACCTCCCTGACCAGTCTTTCTTTCTCCCTAACCAGTCTCTCACACACACATGCATTCATACCAGTCACCTCCCTGACCAGTCTCTTTCACACCATTCACCTACCTGATCAGTCTCTCTCACAAATAAACTATTCATCTCCCTGTCTCTTTATCTCTCTCATACATACACCATTCATCTCCCTCACCAGTCTCTTTCTCTCTCACACACACATACCAGTTATCTCCCTGACCAGTCTCTCTCTTTCACACACATATCAGTCACCTCCCCAGTCTTTTACTCACAAACACATATCAGTCACCTCCAAGACTAGTCTCTCTCTCTCTCTCTCTTTCACATATATATCAGTCACCTCCCTAATCAGTTTCTCACTCACATAGACACAACAGTCACTTCCCTGTTCAGTTTCTCTCTCTCACACACATTCACCTCCCTGACCAGTCTCTCTCACACCATTGACTTCCCTGACAGTTTCTCTCTCTCTCTCTCATACATATACCATTCATCTCCCTGACCAGTCTCTCTCTCTCTCACACACATCTGCCCTGAGCAGTCTCTCTCTCTTTCACATACATATCACCTCCCCAGCCAGTCTCTCACACATACACACATACACCAGTCACTTTCCTGACTAGTCTCTCTCTCTCTCTCTCTCTCTCTCTCATGAACACATACACACATAGGCTTCCCACTCACATGTACTCTCTGTCTCTCACAGGCTTCCTGCTCCCATGCACACGCTCTCTCTCTCACACAATCTTCTTACTCCCAAGCTCTCTTTCTCCACATGCATATACTTCTTATATCTATAATCACTATTTTTCTCTCTCACACACACATACACAGGGTTCTCATTTCCATGATCTCTCTTATACACACACACCAGTTACCCCCCTATCCAGTCTCTCTCTCACTTACACACGCATACAGGTTACCTCCCTGGCTAGTCTCTCTCTCTCTGTCTCTCACATATACACATCACCTCCCTGACCAGTCTCACACATATGCATACTCTCTCTTTCTTACTTATATGCATGCTGTCAATCACATACATGCTCACTCACTTGCGCATACACTCTCAATCACACACATGTGCTCTCTCATATACATATGCCCTCAATCATACATGTTCTCTCTCACTTACATGCAGGCCTTCAATCACAGTTACACATATATATTCTTAATTACATATATGTAGTCTCTCTCACTTACAAAAGGGCTGTCTTTCTCTTGCTCTCTCACTTGCCTCCCAGATCATAGATGGTAGCTGCAATAGCCTCTTCTTCTAGCCCCCTTAGCCCATAGGTCACAGGGGCTATTACTGCTTCTCCCTTGCTGATCACTGGTTACTTCTGATTTTGCACTGGGCCCATGCTGCTGCTCGAGACCGAAGCTACCACCTCTTTTCAGTGCATAATGGCCCTTTCTTCTTTCCATGCACCCCCCACTGTAGATCACTTCCTCTTCCGGGCTGCAGGAGTGGAAGAAGAAGAAAAGGCCATGCTACAGTTGCCAGCTTCCACTAAGACTGTTGCCATTCCTGTCTGGGCTTGAATATGTTGATATCCCAGGTGGCAACAGCAGCAGTGGAAGAATGTTTGCCTCTCACTTGATGGAGAAAAGGGAGGGAAAAGCAGCTGTGCCAGCGAGAGACCATATATTATACGACACACCTACCTGTGCTTGGCGATACATGACACACTAGTTGAGAATCGCTGCTGTAGAGGCGAGATAGGGCACTATGGGGGAAGCATTCAAATATCTCAACTACATAAATAATGATAAAGAAGAAAACTTTTTCCAGTGGGAATGACATTTTAGAACAAGGGATAATGGTTGAGGCTACAAGGGTATAGACTCAAGAATATATCAGAAAATATTTCTTTCAGAAAAACTGACAGATGCATGCAGTAGCCTTGCAGAGGAGGTAGTGAAGGCAAAAACAGTACTAGAATTAAAGAAAGCCTGGGTTAAGTGCAGAAAATCCCAACTTATAAAGAAATTAAGGAAAAGCCAGAGAAGAACTGGTCTATGGCATTATACCTGGATTCAAAAATGGCAGAGTAGATGAGTCTTAGAGTCCTCATATGCTGTCATATATTGTTTCTGTTTTTCTTCACCTGATTATCTGGAAAGGCATCTTCTTTACGTGGCTGAAAGTTTGCTTTCAGATGCTGCTTGTGTCTATCTGTAGCACTACAGATAGTGGCAATGTTTAACAATGTATGCATACCATGTACCCGCATCCCAAAGAAGCAGATCATCCTCAACTCAGCTCCACAACACTTAAAGCAATCACAATAACAGCACTAATGTTACTGGAAACCCAAAGTGGACTTTGTCATTTTGGATCCAAAGTGTCACAATAAAAAAAAAAAAGTCAGTCCATCTCTGCCTTCCTTGGGATCATTTGCTAGACTTCCTTTCGTGCAAACATGCTCAGTTATAGGAACTTTAGCTTAGACTAGTGCTGTTCGAAGGAGAACCATATCTCTGCAATCAGTTACTTTTCTGTCTAAAGAAAAGAGGGCCGTACAAATCAGGAAATCATTGTATTTCATGTTAAATTGACGAGCAATAGAAAAAGTAACAATTATGTCATTACCCATGCAAAATTATCCAAGTCCAAAGAAGGGACCTACAGCTCCTGTGCAATTACATGCTTTTTGTTGGTTCTTTAAAAGATATTATAACCTATTAAGCCCTTTTTTTTTTTTTTTTTTAGAAAGTATGCATTGATTAAATAGTATTATTTTTACATTTTATAACAGCATGTTAAAATTATCTCAGGAGATACACAAAAAGAAAAATACTTTTAATGTACTTTTAAGAGTTTCCCTTTATTGTATTTTACCTGCACTAATGTAAACAGCATATTCCACTAGCGGGAAAAACAAAATAGTTTGTGCAGGAAAACTTCCCCAGTATGAATCAGTAAAAGCCACATATTTACTCCAAAGGCAGTTGAACTCTCAGCATCAAGTGAATAGTTTTTTCATCAACGTTTGTGGTATCAGCACAACAAAACTTTTGACCTTCTCCCAGACTAATTGGCTACTGTAGGAATGTTATCTTGAGTTTACAATACAAAGAGCAATGCCATGGCAGTGAAATCAAAACAAAAATAGCTTTTGACTATCAAATCTAAAATAGAACTGCTTTTCTTAGCTTCCCCTATTTCAGAGAAGTTAATCACGGAGGCCTGTGGCGGGAGTTTTATTCTGCTGCTGCTTTTCATATTCACATTCGTATATCCCTGGTTTCCATGCAGATTAGGGATTCTAGATTTCAAATGAAGGACATCTTTTAGGGGGCAATTTTGAAAGGGAACCTCTGTGGGTAAACCATGCAGAGAAAGCTGCTTCTGATCCCCCGATACACACAAACATACATACATATCTCCCCCCTCCACACACACACACATGCATGTCATCCTGGCAAAGTTTATTTGTAACTCTTTGCTGGATCTTCCCAGTGGGAATTCTGCACTCACAAACTCTGCAGGTACTTATGTAACTTGGGGCCCCAGCAGACAAGATAATGTTCAAAAGAAACTCAGCAGGGAGTTTCCTTTTAAAAAAGACACTTGCAGACCCATGGGCCAGCATGCTGTACCGGGAGGGAATAAAAATATCCCCCTTGATGCTTTAAGTGTGCATTTTCAAAGCAGTCTAGTCACCTAACTACAGAGTTAGGGAGGTGGATCAAAGCCTGTTAAAAGTTCCCTTTGCTGAGTGACTAAATTTAGCCAGCTCATTTTGCTAAATGGACAAACTGAGCCATTCTAAATGTGGGTGGCCTTGAGGGCAGGGGAAGAAAGTTTGCCAGCCAGCACTAATTATCAGCAGTAACCAGACCACTTAGGTGGCCAAACCTAGGTATAGAAATAGCTGGCTTGAATCTGGCTGGCTGTGCCTGCGCCTTGTTGCCTGCACCTGGAATCAAAGATCTTGCCCTTATTTTACCTGCTCAGTGTTAAAAGCAGCAAAGTCCAATGACCGCTGCCTCATCCACTCTCCTCCTCGCAGCTCCCAGAACTCCCATCAAAGATCCTAATGCCAAGCCAAAGCCTTGACAATAAGACTAAGCCTTGTCGCCTATCAGCCTGTCATTCTGCACTGCTCTGGCAAGCAAGCAACATTGCCAGAGCAATGTCTGATGCCAGGATAGCATGGGATAAGGCTGTGTCGTCCTCACTGACATGGAATTAGGATCTTTTGTGGAGATCTAGGAGGTGGGAGAGAGCTGTCATGGGACTTTGCTGTGTTTCACATTTGATGAATGGGAGGGATAATATCGGAGGGGGGGCAGGGGGGGGGCAGTGTCAACTTACTTTCCTGCTTTTCATATCAGATTTGAGGGTGGGAGATTGTTTGAGGAGTGACAGCTGGGAGACTGCTGCTTTTCACATTATGTGGCTGAAAAATGGGATCAGAAGGGGGGTGTAGGGCAGTTTGCTGCTTTTCACAAGCTACCTGCTTGTGAAAATTGATGAGGAAAGTTTGGAAATTGCTTCATCTGTATATCAGGCAGGAAGAAGGGGGATCACAGGCTTGGGGAGTACTTTGAGATGACTTACCCAGCTAATGCTGATTTTCAGTGTTAGCTGGATAAGTTTAGTTGTCCAAGTCTGCATAACTTAAATATAAGTGGTCATATTGCGGCCTCCTAATTTTAACCTAATTATCACCTACAAACATACTGAAAATGAGCTTACATTAGCTGGACAATATTTGGCTGGTGCCTTTCTCTTTTTTAAAAATCATCCCATAATTTTTATAAATTGAGGATAATTTGTTGTTTTTTTATTCTGTTATTCATGTATAGTTCTATAATATGCGACTATTCAACAACCTCAACCATTCAACTAAGAACATAATAAAAACAATCTGACAGTACAAGTAAAAGGAAAGATTCCTTTTTTCTATATACTTTTAATTTTAAATATATATGAATAATTTTAAAGGTGTACTCTGCATAATGGCGGGCAGGAGAGAGAGAGAGAAACAAAGAGACTCTGTGACATGCTATATACCACTGTAAGGGGCCGATGCAATACAGTGCTTTCAGCCGAGTGCACTGTATAACCCGCAGTTGGACATGGGTTAAATAGGCGCTAATCCACCCCCTAATGTAATAGGGAGAGGATTAGCTCCTATTTAACGCAGTCCGATGCGGAGTGAATGTAATAGCGCTCATCACATGCAAATGCATGTGAATGAGGCTATTACTCATTCACTCCAATACAAAAAAATAAATGTGTGTCTCAGATGCACATTTATCGCTCAGCTATTAACGCCTGCCTGGAGCAGGCGTTAATAGCTGAGTGCATTCAAAAGAAGTACAGAAAAGCAAAAAAACAACTGCTTTTCTGTACTTCTTTTAAGAGTTAAAAAACAAACAAACCATCAGCTGGCCACATTGAAGACTGACGCCGATATGCTCGGAGTCGGTTTTCATAACCGGCCGGCTGCATTATGAAGACCGACACCGATAAATTCAGCATCGGTTTTCATAACTGGTGGACTGCAGTTATGAAAACTGACGCCGAGTTTATCAGCATCGGTGTTCATAACCGGCAGAACGCAGTGTCTCATTGCTAACGCGACCCCCTAATTAAAATATAGCATGGCGCCCCCTTGCAGGCGCTGACTTTTCAGCGCCCGCTTTCCGCGCTTTTTTTTGTATCAGCCCCTAAGAGGGAACAGTTTCAACTCGGTGGTGGAGTGAGTTGGGGGGGTTACACACAGTTTATAAAATACTGCGGAATCCATCTGAAAGCATGCATGTTTGTTTCAGTGTGCGTGCATGTTTGCAATGCAGGGAAACACAAACTTTCCTATTTCATAAATTTTACACTTGTAATATTTCTAACATATGCACATAACAACTGTTGCTTATATGTGGAAGTATGCCCATATATGTGTACTCTGGTTTTGAAAATTCTTGTGTGCATACTTGGAATAATCAGTACATCCAAACCTTCACCAGTTCACCTAGGCTCTCTTGCACTTCATCCTGAACTTCCATTAGTTCACCCAGACCTTCCACCCAATAACAGACAAAAACAATTGTGATTTCAAGTGCATAAGCCAATTAACAGATGTAAAATCATATGGAAACATTTTGTAATATATACACATATACCACTTGCAAAATACTAACATTAACAAACTTCTGAACCCTACACATAGCATCTCATTTTTTTAACATTTGTTCATGGCACTGTTAGTATGCAGCCTCCAAAAAGTCACGTTCCAAACATTCATTGTGAACATTTGCAATATGCTGCCCTGAGAAGACGGACAAGTTTCAAAATTCTCATTCCAATACAGAGATATGTATAGCTATGCCATTTTGAGAACTGGTCCCTGTACTTTGGGAATATTTCTAAAGTGTTGCTTCCACTGAAATAGAAGGGGATATGACAACACTTAAGTCATCATTTTGTTTCCATGATGCTTCCCCATTTTGGGTTCTTTGCGGATTGACATCTCATTTTTGGGATATTTTGATTTGGTTTGTGAACCTTTTTCTATTAGAAGGGTCTATGCCTCATTATCTTAAATGGGCTTTGGGAGTACCTGTAAAAAAAAAAAAAAAAAGAACAGCCTCTCAGATGATACGCTATCTAGTTATGAACTAAGGTCTACTCTCCTGACACTAGCTAAACTGCTTGAAAGATTGTTATGTTGTTACTGATTTTCTGGAAGACAATAATATTTTAAATCCACATTATTGCAGCTTTTGCAGTAAGCACAGTACAGAAACATTACTTGTTTCTTTAAATGACTACATGCTGCGCTACTGTGATAATGGATGTTTAGTAGGGATGTGAATCGGGCTTCGGACGATTGAAAATATTGGACGATATTTTCAAAATCGTCAGAAATCGGGGGCTCCTGATAAGAGAACCCCATGATTTTGTTCCTGGGGTTCTCTTATTGTTTTGGGGGAGGGCGGGAAAAACGGCACACCAAAACAATCCCTACACCCACCCCGACCCTTTAAAACTGTTCCCTTAGCTTCCCCCACCCTCCCGAACCCCCCCCAAAACTTTTTACAAGTACCTGGTGGTCCAGTGGGGGTCCCGGGAGCAATCTCCCGCTCTCAGGGCCGTCGACTGCCACTAATAAAAATGGCGCCGATGGCCCTTTGCCCTTACTATGTGACAGGGTATCCGTGCCATTGGCCAGGCCCTGTCACATGGTAGGAGTAATGGACGGCCGGTGCCATCTTTAAAAATGGCACGGGCCATCCAGTGCTCCTACCATGATTGGGCTGTTCTACAAAGGAAATTTGATGTAGAGAATATAATGAATGAATGGACATAGCCTTATAGGAATCTGAATTTGCTGCATTACTCTTAGGGTTCAGTGAGTTGGCTAACTTCCTCTGCATTCTGGGTAGGAGCAGTGTTTAGAGCATGGAGAAGGTGGAGGGAGTGCCCTGATAGAGAGTCCTTTATTTCTCCATTCTTATCTTTGGTGAGCATTAAAGATTTTCCACCAGGATTGGAGGGCTTGGTGTTTCATTCCTAGGCACTGAAAGGGTTTATTTTTCTTTCAGCCAATTGATTGATACTGAGATGAACTCTTTGTGTTCCTTTCAACAATTACAGGAACAATGGTACATTCCAAGATCACATTTCTTTGCCTATTTGTAGCTCAGGCATTATGTTACACAACTACATAAGGGGCTTTTCCCATGGATAGCTTTTAATGAAGTAGGGAATCATTTTTTTGAAACGGTCCCAAAGTTTAATGCAATTAGAATTTGGATGATGTCCCTCGAAACAAATTTTCCATTGCTGCATCTTGGTAAACTTGTTATGCAGTAGGCGGCTGATACTGGTTGCTTTCTGGAAGAGGAAGATTTACTTCCAACTTTCTCTCGTATTTATAAATTTATTTTTCCTACTAATCTTAGGGAAATACAATTCAAATTATAAGGATGTGCAGAAGCTATTAACTGTACAACTGATGACAAATGAACATGAAGAGCTCTCAGAAATAAGAAAACCGCTACTCAGGTCCATAACTGCAATATCAACCTATGTTGACTTTGTGGTTTACACAGTGCCTCTGTAAACTATGGGAAGACAGAGGATGAACTAGAGTGCAACTACCACCAGTTTTCTATAGTACTAGAAACATTAATGTTGGCACCTAAGAAAGATTTCGGGAACATGGCCCTTATTATGAAGGTCAGGAAAACTATTGAGAATATGAACTATGCAAGCTGCAAACATCTGAAGTCAGCTTTTTATGTTCTTACATTCCAAATGTTGCAAAACAGGAAAAGAGTATTCTGGAAAGAAGTGATGCATAAATACATGAAACTGAAATTAGAAATACCAGAACTAAACTCAGACAGGCACAGCATTTGAGGTCAGGCCCTTGTAGGGACGTATGGCCTGGACAGTGGATGGACAGGCATAGCATTTTAGGTCAGGCCCTTGTAGGGACCTACGGCCTGGACAGTGGATGGACAGGCACAGTGTTTTATTCATCTTGCCATTCACAGGGAAAATTTGGAAACCCAAGCAAAGGCAGGTTTATTTTCAAAAACACTAGCATTTCCCTCAATTCTGGTGCCAGCCTTGAGCGGTGAGGGCTCATGATATCCCTTGTCATTGAAAATACACATTCACTGGGTACACTGGTTGGTGGACATGACAGATATCAATGAGCCACTTTGGCTTGGTGTGGCCAAACAGTGGACTTGTGTGCCCAATATGCCAGCGGATCTGTCTGCATATCCTCTGTGGGCTCTGAGAGATACCGTGTCACATGTCAGCTGCTTTCTCTCTAGCCCATAGCACAAAAGATGAATCTTTATAGGCAATATGCCTTTGGCGTACTGAAGTGGAGGAGGAGGAGGAGGTACTAGCTGTCGCTGACAGAGTGCTGCTTCTGCTTGGGCTAGCACAACTCTCTGAAGTGCCTGCTGTGTCTTCCTCTGCTTCATGCCTGATCTGTCTCTGCCTATGGCGCTCCTGTTCATGGTCATTTAATAACAGCAGGTCCTTCACAAATGAAAGACAATTGGACTCTAGGGCGGGTTTCCCTTTCACATGGGGATCACAGACTGTGGCGAGCATGTATGTGTGGTCTTCTGTTAAAAGCCTTAATCTCTCTTGCACCTGCTACTGCAAAAACATCCAGACAATGCAGCACCTCAGCTGTCATTCCCTCTTCCTGTTTAAAGCCCTCCAAATTTTCATCCAGGAAATTAACTATCGGGATGATGTTAGCCAAGGTGGCACTTCTGGAACTCAGCTCTTTTGAAAGGCTGCAGGATTTTTACCAGCTGACTCATGACTAACCAATCATGATGCCCTAGGGGATTCTGCTCACCTATCTCCATTGAGCCAGATAGTTCAAGAAGGGGTGTCTGCAGCTCCACTAACCTTTGCAGCATCATATAGGTGGAATTCCACCGGGTGGCAATGTCTTGAATGAGACGCTTGTGAGACATGTCCAAATCCATCTGCATTTGTCGAAGAACTTGCCCTGCCTTCACACTTCTGTGGAAGTGCGCTGCTATGTTCCTGCATGTGTGTATTAACGTATGCAGGTATTCATTCTCTTGGTGATTGGATTCCAACCCCAGAGCTGACTTCACTACCAGGTGCAGAGTGTGTGCAAAACATCGGATGTTCTGAAAGCGCCTGTCATTTATTGCCTTTACCATGTTTGCACTATTGTCTGTGATAAAGAACCCTGCCTGAGGATTCCTGTCTCACTGGTGTAGTTGCCAGCCCTCCAGCATCTATCTGATGCATGCTAGAATATTGGCTGCTGTATGGGCCTGGTCTGTCAGGTGGGTGTGCAGTAAAGCCCACCTCCACCCTGATACTTGTTCACTAATAGAGATGATGCCTACCCCTTCCTCAGCCAGGTCCCACTAGTGTGCTGTCAGGGAGAGGTAAGAGTGTGCAGTATTCATTGCAGTCTAGATATCACAGGTGAAATGCACACTCCCCTGTGCCTTAGATAGCAGTGCTTGGATGCGATTGTGACACTGCTTGTACAGGCTGGGGATGACCTTTTTGCTAAATGTTGTTCTGGAAGGGACTTTGTAAGTTGGAACTATGACCTTCAGAAAATGCTTGAAACCCACATTCTCCACTATCTGCAAGGGCTGGTCATCAAGGGCAACAATTTCCCCAATGCTCCTGGTTACAACTTTTGAGGCTGCCTGCCTCCTTCCCCGGGATAGCGTTACCGCTCTCCACCCCATTTCCTCCATGGTGGGTTGTTGCTTCTGTCACATGGCAGGGGGCTGCTGGCCTGCCACCTGACTGCTAGAAGGGGCTGAGGGCATGGGGTGACTCTGCTCCTTTTCAACCACTTTATGCTGCCTGGAAAAAGGAGTCCTCTGACTGGTACTGTCACCATCCCCAGATGGCAGTACTGTTGTTGGGTGTTGCCTCTTCATATGATGCAACATGCCAAAATTAGATAATGTCCCATTTGCTTGCCTCTGCTAATAGCCCTGCCACAGTAATTACACCGAAAAAAATGCGGGTCCTCCATCACTTTAAAGTGGTTCCAGATCGCAGATGTCTTTGTGATCCCTTCTCTGTAGCCTTGGGGATGGATGCTGGCACTGGAGCTGAAGTAGTGAGTACACCCTGAGAAGCAATAAAAGGGCATCAGTCACACTCTGTGCTTGCACTGTCTGCTCTTCCTCCTCCTCATCATCAGTTTCATCTCTCCCCTGCAGCACTGAAGTGGAGGCTAAGACAGGACTAACGAATCCTCCTAACCCTTCATCAGCTATTACTTCTTCCATTTCTAATGAGAATCCCACACAAGATGATTCTACATTGGAATCAGAAGCAAATAGTGGCTACGCTACATTGTCAATGCTAAGTCGAGACTGCTGTCACACTGCTGGTTTTGTGTGTCGCCATTTTGTCTTGCATGATTCAGCCTCCCCTTGCCTCACCTCCAAATCTACAGGGTCAGAAACAGGTCGTGACGAAGCATCATGTTAATATTTCATTTTTTTTCCGGATGGAACTGCCTACCACTCCAGAGATTTTAGATTGGAACAGGTCCCTTTTTAACTTTAATGGGGGACTGGCACTCCCTTTTGTGGTGTCCCCTCTCCCTTTCCCAGTCCCAATCACCCGACCACATCTAGCTTTCCCTGACATTATGGATTTAATGTCACTGCCTAGTAGGGATTTAAATTAAAATAATTATTTCCAAAAGAGGCCCACTGGGGATTTGGCTTCACAGACCACCGCTGTCCCAAATTACTTGAGTCTGCAAAACTGGCTGCCCACAAACACAGTGCCTTGATGTGCACTAATGTGTAATGAATGTGCACACAACAAAGTGGTAACTACAAAAAGGCGCATTGGGGATTTGGCTTCACATACCACCGCTTTCCCAATATACTTGAGTTTGCAAAATTGGCTGCCCTCAGGCACAGTGCCTTGATGTGCACTAATGTGTAATGAATGTGCACACAACAAAGTGGTAACTACAAAAGAGGCCTACTGGAGATTTGGCTTCACAGATCACTGCTCTCCCAATATACTTGAGTCTGCAAAACTGGCTGCCCACAGGCACAGTGCCTTGATGAACACTAATGTAATATATGTGCACACAACAAAGTGGTAACTACAAAAGAGGCCCACTGGGGATTTGGCTTCACAGACCACCGCTGTCCCAATATACTTGAGTCTGCAAAACTGGCTGCCCACAGGCACAGTGCCTTGATGTGCACTAATGTAATGTATGTGTACAACACAAAGTTGTAACTAACTACAAAAGAGGCCCACTGGGTTTTGCCTTCTGAGATCACTGCTGTCCCAATATACATGAGTCTGCAAAACTACCCAGTTCTCACTGTTACTGATGCCCAGTGCAATGCCTTCTTGGTTTAAAAGAGCACAGAGAGACAGTGAGTTCAATAAAAAAAAAACTGCAGTTATGCCAGTTAACAAAAACGCCTGGCTTGGCACAGCAGCAAAAGCGATGAAATATCTGTTTCAATGGCAATTCTATCAAACTAGCTACAAATTGAATATATCTCCCACCCACAAAACCCAAATGCTGCTTGCAACTGACCCCAGCAGCAAAATGTCACTGCTAGTGCTAGCAGCTTCTCTCAGTGGCACAGAGAGACCGTCTCAGATCACTAAAAAAATTAGCAGTAGAAATAACAGGGCTAGTAGCTGGCACTGCAGCCAAATCGAACAAATTTCTTTTTCTATCGACGTAGCTAGCAACTGAATACAGATTTGAGACACTCAAACTAGCTCTGAGTGAAGCCACCTTCCACAGACCACCTCCCCAGACCACCCCTGCAAAGAATGTTTGTGGCATGCCGCGTGCTTAACGTATATATAGTGCTGGGTCATCTGGACCAGCGTCACAGAGCACTGAGTGAGAGCGGCGATTCACTACATTAGAAAAATGCTTAGCGCTGATAGGTTGCATTCCGGTCTCCTTGCCAACCTGTCTGACCCACTCTATGACAGGGCTGTGAGGTCACTTATGACTCACAGGAAAGGGCTGGTTTTTCTTATGGATACTCCCAAATGGCCTTCTTCTATTTCAAACGGCCGCTAAGAAATCACTGCGAGCCAAAAGAATAAAACTAATATGATATGTTTTATTTGTGGGGGATTGCCATGCGTTTCACAAATCCATGAATCAAACAAACAGGGACTTATGCGGTGTGGATTGCACATTCATTGAAAACGAATGCACATCCCTATGAATTACATTGATAGATTTTAACTGAAATTTCCTCCCACATAAAAAAGAGGTGAAATAGGAAAATACTTTCCCACCTATACCCAACTCACCAAGTCAACACAATAACAGAGTGACATACAGTATCAAATACTGATGAAATGTTCAGCAATATTTCAATCCCTGCACTGTTTGCTTCAACCTGGCAGAGCAGGAAGTCAGAAACAGAAACAAAAAAAAGATGTTGCTATGGCCACATATACACATATGCACATCAGTGGGGTCGTAACACCTTGTGCTGATCTACATAACAGTCAACTGTGCCAATACAGACCACACTATGACTTTTGTTAATGAAGGCAGATTTGAAATTGGTCTACAACTGGAACAGTGATGACTTAGTGGTGAACTATTAAAACAGGCTTTATTACTGGGTGTGCAATAGCATCCTTATGGGATTCTGGAAAGATGCCATCCTCTAAGGAGCTATTCACAATAGTCATCAAAATGTCCAAAAACAGATCTTTCTGACTATGGAAAACTCCAACAGCATGTAGATTTATAGGACAAAATGATTATGTTAATCTTTGAAGTTTTTTTTTTCTACCACTGGTGATGGTATGTTGTGCCATTGTATGGGATTTGCTTAATTTTCTGTTCTGTGCATTGAGATGTTTGTACTGACCATGGATTTTACGAGCAGATCAGTTTTGCTCTCAAAATAGTGTTTGACAATCAGGTAATACCTCATTCACATTGATGAGGCATATGAATAAAAAAGAGGGCCACCTTAGACTTATGAGTAACTGAGCCTGAAGCCTTTGATAGCCCTTTTCATCCCTCCATGCTGCTTGTAAGAATGCTGCGCTGTATTTCAACTTTACCTAATCAGCCACTGGAACAGCTTGGACCCATGCCTGATGGTTGATGCCATCCACAGATGAATAAAAAAATCAAGCTGCCACCTGGAGAGCCATCACCAAAGGGCCTGCCCCTTTTTGTGCTCCTTAGTGGAACGCTGTACATGGTTGGTGGTTGGTGAGAGCCCATTATCTTGTTATCATTTAACCGAGTTCAGTAGTTAAGATGTTTACCTTTGTAATATATATATATATATTTTTTTTTTTTTTGGCTTATTGAGATAAGAAAGTCTATTTCTATGATTTGGGGAAGAGGGAAGTATGCTGGTTTAAAAATCAGAAGAACAAGTAGTTCAAAGACGATTGATAGTGCCAGTACCATGCGCTGACACTAATGTGAAGCTTCATAAAGCAAAGCTATACTGCAGATAGTTATACACTGTGTACCTTATCTCTAGATCAATAAAGAGCAGTATATTTTTATTTAGGTTATACTACTTGTTTGTTATTTTATATTGTATTTTATATAAACAAGTATAATCCGCTTGTTATATTGGCAGAATATAAGTATTTTAAAATAAATAAATAAATATAATTTGTAAATGCTATGTATAGTTGAATCATGGCATAATTCTTATGGTACATTTTTATTAAACCAGCTTTGTCCTCCAGGTTACACCTACAGTTAATAGATCAATGTAGACCAAAAAGGCGGGGGGTGGCATGCCAATTGTCTATAGACAGAAATGGAGAACCCATAGGATAGAATTTTGTTTTAAGGAGCCTCTGGAGGCTATAGATTTTTCTAGTTAGACAATATTGTGTGCTGAGCCTAGCATACAGGTTAACAAGCATTTGGACTTGCGTTTTGGATGTGTGTACATAACCCTCGAAGAAATAAGGGGATCAGTGCATCGAAAACACGCATCTAAACTCGCACGTAGCTAATAGCGCTTGTCACATGTAAATTCCATATAGATGAGACTATTAGCTATTACCCCGTGATGCAAAAAAACCCCTGTGCACCCAAGAGGCACTCTTTAACCCATCAAATTGAACGCCTGCCCGGAGCAGGCGTAAAGTCTTCCCGCGTGTCAAGGGCTCAATTTAAAACAAAAAAAATGCTTTTCTGTGGTTCCTCCTACTTAGTATTGTTGTGATACTAACTAGGAAATTCCACAGAAAGCAGCACCATGCAAAAAAAGAAGTCATGATGTAAAGAAAAAACATTTCGGTGCCCACAATGTACATGCTCAGGGCCACTGTGCGTGTATATTCTGCTAGTAAATTAGCTGCTGCATGATAATATGAATCTGGACACACAAGGCACTTCAAAGTTCATATTAATTTATTCACTGCTTCACTTACTGCTGATTGGTCCATTCACTGAGACTTGAAAAGGAACCAATTGGGAACAGCCCTGCCGGCTCTTGCCTGGCTGTTGTGGACACATAGCCATTTCTTCTGGGCACGCGATGCAGAGCGCTAGGGACACACAAATTATCCATTGCGCATACTTTTTAGCATGGCAGCTCATTTGTGTATTGCATCGAGCGCCAAGGAGAGGTGGATGTGCGCACATTCAAAAAATGTGCAGCCACTTTGGATGCACATTTTTTACATGATATTGCATTTGCCTGTTTGTGTCCTATATTGCCCCCCCCCCCCCCCCCCCCCCCAGGTGTGTCTTTAGCTAACATCATTATGCTGGCTGAATCATTAGTGGTTTTGCAGTTTAAATTTTACAAAAGTATTAATTGTGGGTGATTTCAATGTACATGCAGAGTGTAATCAATCAGCATTAGCGAGGGAGTTATCTCTCTTAGATGTGGTAAATTTAGTGCATCCAGTGCGTTCTCCCACTCACCGAGCAGATCACACTCTAAATTTGATTTTTATCCATCAAGAGTGGATTTGCCCAGGTTTACAGCTCCAAATTTTGAATTTATTGTGGTCTGATCATTCTTTAATTTTATGTTCCACTATTGATGATGAATCAGCTATTAGTTGCAGAAACCAAACATAGGAGATCATTAGGACAAAAGTCTTTGTTGAAAATTTTAAAAAGTCATGGGAATGTGATTTGGATATCTCAAGTTGGGATGGAAGTAATGTTGAGGATATATCCAATTATTGATATTCCACATTATCCTCTTTGAATGATAAACTAGCTCCACATAGGGAGCTAGTTCAGAGATGTACTTGTAAAAATGCTCCCTGCTATACAAAGGATTTACAGCTCCAGAGACAACAGCTTAGAAAGGTTGAGAGACAATGGACAAAATCTAAGGATGAGAGCTCCAAAACACCCTACAGGCAACAATTAGGGAGATATAGGAAAAGTTGTCTAGAGGCTAAACATGAGTTTTACACTCAAAAAATTGAATGCTCTTTAAATAACCCCCTTGGCTTATTCACTATTGTTAAAAATATTAGGTGTCAGGATAACTAGCCATACTTTGCAATATCCTAGCTGTGAGCTAATTGCTGATTATTTTGATGACAAGATTGTGAAATTATAATTGTATTTTTCAAATGATTCTGAAGTGAATGTAACTCTTTCAAGTACAGCTGTAAGAGATAAAAGATGGACAATTTTTAAACTAGCATCTGCTAGGGAATTCCTTTTAGTGATGAATAAAATAGAAACAACCTATTGTTGGTTATATCCCTGCTGTTACGCACCCCACCCGCGGCCGTCCCACGCATAGGACCGCTCACCTGCATAGTTCCTCAGCGGGTCCTGGGACAACTTCCCTCACGATTGTTGCTAGCCTGGCTAGGCGCCGGCGTCCCGTGGCGGCAGTCGCCAGGCCTTCCATTGCGCACAAGGCCTCATGCCGAGGTTTGGCGTCTTCCTCCATGCTAGCCATTAGAGGTGTGAATCGTTTAATCGATCATCTTAACGATCGATTTGGCTGGGGGGGAGGGAAATCTGATCGTCGAGTTTTTTTTCCCTAAAAATAGTTAAAAATCGTAAATCGGGGGAGGGCGGGAAAACCGGCACACCAAAAAAACCCTAAAACCCACCCGAACATTTAAAACAAATCCCCCACCCTCCCGAACCCCCCCCCCAAAATGTTTTAAATTACCTGGGGTCCAGTGTGGGGGTCCCGACGCGATCTCCTCCCGCTCTCTGGCCACCGCTGCGTTGAGAAATGGCGCCGGTGGCCCTTTGCCCTTATCATGTGACAGGGCAAAGGTAGCGCCGGCGCCATTTTGTTTCCTGGCTCCTGACGTCACGCGTGCGGGAGATCCCCCCCGGACCCCCGCTGGACCCCCAGGGACTTTTGGCCAGCTTGGGGGGGGGGGCCTCCTGACCCCCGCAAGACTTGCCAAAAGTCCAGCAGGGGTCCGGGAGCAATCTCCCGCACGCGTGCAAACATGGATGCCTGATTTTATAACATGTGTGCGCCAGTGCACGCATGTTATAAAATCAGGAGTCGGCACGCATAAGTGGCTGCACATTGGTGCAACTTGCGCGAACCGATGCCCGTGGTCTTCCCCGTTCCCTCCCAGGTGCTCCAATTTCGGAGCGGCCTGGGAGGAAACTTTCCAACCCCATAATCTAACCTTCCTACCCCTTCCCCTAACCTTCCTGCCCCCTAGCCCTATCCTAAACCCACCCAACCTTTATCTTACCTTTTGCGCCTGCCTCCAGGTAGGCGCAGGTTGCACGCGCCAGCAACCTGCCGGCACGCTATCCATGGCACAGTGGCAAATGGCCACTGTGCTGGGAGCCCCTCACCCCGCCCCCTCTCCTTTTCCGAAGCCCCAGGACATACGCGCGTGGCCGGGCCTTTTAAAAATAGATCCAGTGCGCATAAAGCCTCCAATACGCATAAATCCACTGGATTTACACGCGTAGGTCTTTTAAAATCTGAGCCTTTGGCTTTAGAAAGGATAATAGTACAGAAACACTTTTAGTATTATTGCTAGATTGCTAGAAGGTAGATTGCATTGTGGGGTGTACACAGTGCTGGTTTTTTGCATATATCTGCTGCCAACAATACTTTAGATCAGAGCTTTCCAAACTTTTCATGTTGGTGACACACTTTTTAGACAAACATAATTTCGTGACACAGTAATTCAGTCTACCAGCAAACCAGAAGTTAAAGGTTAAACTAACAAAATGTATTTCAACAATTTATGTATGTTTCCTTAAATATATACATAAATAAAATGTTTCACAACACAACCTATCTCATAATAAATATTTGCAGGCTTCCACTTCCTCCATGCTGATCTCGTACATTGTGAGATCGGCATAGAGAAAGTGCTATTCTTGCACATTCCCAAAGATTACATGTGCCAATCACTAAAAAGTAATTTTTTTTTTTACCTTTGCTGTCTGATCTTAGTTTTCTAATCGGTTGGTCACAGGCTTTTTTTTCCACCTTTCCTTTCTTGGTTTTTTGCCAATTCCTTTTACAGGGTCTTTTTTTCTATTTCTTTTCTCTCCATCTGTCTTCCCTCAAACACACAATCAGGTTCTCATTCTCACACGCTATCTCACACATTCTCACACACACAGGCTCTCACTCACATGCAATCTCACACATCCACAGCTCTCACTCTCACATGCCTCTCTCTCATACATACATACATACTGTCTCTCTCGTGCACATGCTGTCTTACTCTCACACACACAGGCTCTCTCACTCCTACATGCTCTCTTGCTCAAGCACAGGCTCTCACTGGCACATGCTGTCCCTCTACACGAGTTGCCGAAGGATGGGCTCTTCAGAGGCCCTGATCTTCCCTGGCCGCGACGTGGGATCCGCAGCGGCCCTGCTATCGGGTTTCCTCCTCTTCTCAGGCCGTCGCGACATGGGATCCGCAACGGCCCATTAATGCTGCTCTTCTTCTGTACGCAGCAGATGCTCCTCCTCCTTCCTGCCCACGCGGCTCCGGCAACGTTTTTCTTCCAGGGCTGCACAGGCAGGAAGGAGGAGGAGTGAACGTGACCCTTTTCTTTGGGCCGTGTTGATGTAAGCTCCACCACTCCCCGCCGATCTTCCTGCTATAGTTCCCTGCTTCCGCCGGCCCTGTGGACCGGGCGACACACCTCCACACTACAGGCGACACACTAATGTGTCCCGACACACACTTTGGAAAGCTCTGCTTTAGATAATGGTATTTTGCTTAGTCATTTTTGCATGGCAGAGATAGGTGGAGTGGTCATATCACGGTTTGAATAATTTTTATGAGATATCATAAAAATATGATATCTGTTTAATGTAACTTTACTTTCTACCTTGATGTTAATTGGTTTCCCCTCAGTTACATTGTAAACCGGTACGATAAGACCTAGTCTTGAGCATCGGTATAGGAAAAGAAATTAAATAAATAAATAAATATCAAACAGTATATAAAGCTTGGGAGGGAAGTATCTACTTGGAGGACCTTGGTGTGTGATGTGCCTCAGAGCTCAGCCCTTTCATCCATATTATTCAATATGTATTTACATATTGCTCCCAGCATCCCCCGGGAGAGGAGTCCAGAGGTCACCGCAAGCAATCCTGGGATTGACTTCCACGCCCCAGCTTCCAGAGGCCCCACATGGTTTGCAGTAGAGGAGGACAGGAAGGCTCATCTGCATACTGCTCCCAGCATCCCCCGGGAGAGGAGTCCAGAGGTCTCCGCAAATGATCCAGGGATTGACTTCCATGCCCCAGCTTCCAGAGGCCCCACATGGTTTGCAGTAGAGGAGGACCGGAAGGCTCATCTGCATACTGCTCCCAGCATCCCCCGGGAGAGGAGTCCAGAGGTCACCACAAGCGATCCAGGGATTGACTTCCACGCCCCAGCTTCCAGAGATCCCGCACGGTTTGCAGTAGAGGAGGACCAGAAGGTTCATCTGCATACTGCTCCCAGCATCCCCTGGGAGAGAAGTCCAGAGGTCACTGCAAGCGATCCAGGGATTGACTTTCACGCCCCAGCTTCCAGAGATCCCGCACGGTTTGCAGTAGAGGAGGACCGGAAGGCTCATCTGCATACTGCTTCCAGCATCCCCCAGGAGAAGAATCCAGAGGTCACCGCAAGCGATCCAGGGATTGACTTCCATGCTCCAGCTTCCAAAGGCCCCACACGGTTTGCAGTAGAGGAGGACCGGAAGGCTCATCTGCATACTGCTCCCAGCAGCCCCCAGGAGAGGAGTCCAGAGGTCACTGCAAGTGATCCAGGGATTAGCTTCAATGCCCCAGCTTCCAGAGGCCCCGCACGGTTTGCAGTAGAGGAGGACCGGAAGGCTCATCTGCATACTGCTCCCAGCATCCCCTGGGAGAGGCATCCAGAGGTCACTACAAGCGATCCAGGGATTGACTTCCATGCTCCAGCTTCCAGAGGCCCCGCACGGTTTGCAGTAGAGGAGGGCCGGAAGGCTCATCTGCATACTGCTCCCAGCATCCCCCGGGAGAGGAGTCCAGAGTTCACCGCAAGAGTTGGGTGATTTTGTAGCCAAGGAAGCCCTAGTACCACGGGATATATGGATTTCTCGAGAATCAAGAAGAGCACTTCCTCTTGGTGAAGAACCCCGGTCCGGAGTGTTATTGGGGCAGTGTGAGAGTTTACCCTTCCCAGGAGAGGGTCTCCTTGGATTGAGGAAATCCACAATAGTGGTGTATGGGGTATCACAGGTAGTTGCAATTTTTGGACTAGCTCAGATAGAATGAAGTTCCCGCCAGAACCGGAGTCGACAAGAGTGAGTGTAGTAATGGAACCCTCGGAAAATTGTAATATAACTAGGACCATGCATGGAGGAGCGGGATTGATACATCCTAGGGTCAGCCTTTCTGTGACACCTAGGCCCGGGCGTTTCCCAGACATTCAGGACATTGGACCAACAGGTGTCCTTTTCCTCTGCAGTAGAGGCATAAGCCAAGCCTCCGTTGACGCTGTTTTTCTTCGGTTGTCAGGCGGCTGCGGCCTAGCTGCATAGGCTCCTCCCGGCATTCCGGCAAAGCTCCAGACATTGTGGGTACAACCACTGGATGAGAAAAAGTTGGAGCCAGGGAAACTGAGCAACGACCTGTTTTGCATTATTTAGCCTGTTGCTGTAATCGACGAAAGATCCGACCTGCCAGTTCAATGAGTGCCTCGACATCGTCCGGGAGCTCCCGTGCGGCCAACTCATCCTTTATTCAGGAGGATAACCCCTCCAGGAATATGCCACGCAGGCTGTCCACATGCCACCCTAGTTCGGATGCCAAGGTGCAAAATTCTACTGCAAAGTCAGCCAGGGTGTGTGAGCCCTGGCGGAGGTTAAGCAGTTCAGAAGTGGCAGTAGACTGGCGGCTCGGTTCATCGAATACTTGATGGAATGTCTGGACAAACCGAGGTAGGTCTCCCAGAATGGAATCTCCTCGCTCCCAAAGCAGAGATGCTCAGGCCAGGGCTTTACCATCCAGTAGGGAGATGATGGAGGATGTCTTCACTTGGTCAGTAGGAAACTGCTGTTCTTGCAGAAAGAACCTTATGAAGCAGTGGTTCAGAAACCCTCGGCACTGCTTAGATTCTCCAGAGAATCAAGGTGGAGCAGGCATATGTGTCACGGAGGTCGAGGCTACTGGAGCCGCCGGGGGAGGAGCGGTTGCCCCATGTCCAGTGGTGGAATCCAGGTGAGATACCAGATGGTCTACTGTGGCAGATAGAGTCTCCAGGGATTGTTGCTGCTGCAGAAGCAATTGAGCCAGGCCTGGAATGGCTTGAAGGCTAGACAAGTCCACCGGGTCCATGGCCTTTGCAAACTGTTGTCGATGTGGACCCTTGAGCCAGAGCGAGACGTGAAGACTAGGGGTGTTCATTCGTTTTGAACTTATATGTAAAACGCTACTTATTTTTTTTTTTTAACTTAAAAAAGTGATGAGGCGAAAACGATCGGATTTCCAACTTATTCAACATAGCTATGTTGAATACGTTGGAAATCGCGATCGTTGATCCTAAATAAAAATTTAAACCCCTCACCCTCCTTAATCCCCCCCCAAGACTTACCAAAACTCCCTGGTGGTCCAGCAGGGAGTCAGGAAGCCATTCCTCTATTCCTTTGCGAGGAGCACATGACGTCCGCGTCACGTCGGAGTGACGCGGCCGTCACGTGGTCCACCGCGGTTCCGCTCCCGGACCCCTCGTTGGACACAAACAGAACTTTTGGCCAGCTTGGGGAGGTCAGGAGGCCCCCCCAAGCTGGCCAAAAGTTCCGTTTGTGTCCAACGAGGGGTCCGGGAGCGGAACCGTGGTGGACCACGTGACGGCCTCGTCACTCCGACGTGACGTGGACGTCATGTGCTCCTCGCAAAGGAATAGAGGAATGGCTTCCTGACTCCCCGCTGGACCACCAGGGAGTTTTGGTAAGTCTTGGGGGGGGATTAAGGAGGGTGAGGGGTTTAAATTTTTATTTAGGGAACCGGTGCACGTATGGACATAGACTCAACTTATGGAATTCTCCATATGTCCATATTGACCGAAATTGACCCCCCTTTTCGACTTATGGACCTATGAACATAAACTTTTTGTCTGCACATCCCTAGTGAAGACCACCAAGGGATCCCCTCAGTGGGACTCGTCTCTGGGAGGTGGCGTAGGCGAGGGGAGGACTCACAAGGACTGGTACCGGGGAATCAGGTAGGACGGCCCTCCGAGGAGCAGATGGCCTATGAATGCGGAAGAGCCCCCAAGGAGCGGGTACTCACAGTGTTCACCCAGCAAGATAGGAACTGACCTACACAAAGAGAAGGCATGGAGTCCAGGCAGAAGGTCTGGGGCAGGCAGCGAAGAAACAAAGTGAAGTCACAGGCTAAAGGTCAGGACAGGCAGCGGACAGAGAGGTCAAGAGAAAGGTCGAGGTCAGTATCAGAGAGACAGTCTGAAGGTACTACCTGGGGAGACAAACAGAAGGATGCTGGAACAGTAGAATCCAAGGACGAAGGCAGGAGACTTCGGAGGCGAGGATCGGAAGGGCGAAGGATGCTGAGGCACAGAAGCAGGAAGACGCTGGAGGCATGGAGACACTGGAAGAAAGGAACACTGCACCAAACACAGGAAGCACAGTCCAGGAACAACAGAGGAAGTCTGCAGCTGTGGGGTTTAAATACCCCTCTTGTAGAGACGTTATCATCCGGGGCCGGCTTGAATCTCCCATGGCCTCTTTAAGAGGCCGGCTTGAATCTCCCACGGCGCCTTTAAGAGGTGGGGCCTGCCGCATGCGTGCGTCAAGGAAGGCCCTGACGCAGGCCGGGAGAGAAACGCCACAGTAGCCGTGCGGCCTGGTGCCTGCGGCCCAGCGCGGGGAGGAGTCCACCGCGTCGGAGGAGCAGACAAGGTGGGGGGGCTGGCCAGTCGCGGCCAGACGCCTTAACAGGGAGTCCCCCAGGACAAGTTTGGGAACCTCTGTTTCATGCTAATTTATTATAGAGAAGAGGTGGGTAAGGGGAGGATCATGGGCCAGTATTGGGTTTGCAATAAAGTTAATGCATTATTGGGAGGGAGGAGCAGGAGCAAGAACGTGACTCTGCCGTGTTTGTTTTGTAAAAGACTTAGGTAATGTTGTGAGGGGGGATTGTGGCCTTCTTTTTTTTTTTTTAAGAAGACTTAGCCAATTAGTTCTGATTTTCAGTACTAATCAGGTAAATTTGGACAGGCAACCCAGCAAACAGAGCCATGTTAAATTTAGTTGGCCAAATTTGACCAGCTAGATTTAGCCAAGATTTCAGTTTAAAACATAGCCGGTTAGGTTCAACTGAAAATTCTCCTACAGATAACTGGCTAAAATTAATTTTCTTATCCACTCAGAGGTCCCTATTCAGAATGTCAGTGAGCGAGTACATTGTCTGGATATGTTTCTGATGAGTTAGCCAGATGATTTTAGATGTGCTATTTATGCGGACCAACTTGTCCTCACAAATTCAGCTAGACAGAATTCAATAGGATGCCATCTAGCCTGTTCTCGCCACATCTCCAGCACCATCCCCTTTTCGTTCAGTTAACTTTGTCCACACAAAAAAAGATTCCTGGACAAAAGAGGGAGGGATCTTTTTAAAGTGGAAGATTCCTGTGGATAAAAGCAGATTTTACCTGCATAATCTGAATATGGAACTCTTAGCAGCTGTCTGAACATTTCTCTGCCAGCAAATATGCATAGTTTTTTTAAATAGCATTAGTTCTATTTCTTTTAATAATCTTTTGTTCAACTTTATTTCCAAAAATAATCACTATTACGGGGTAATTTTTAAACTATGCATATGGCGGGACAAAGTTTGTTGATGTATTTTTCCTGTGGACGTTCCCTGAAGTTTCAAAGCTGAAGTGTGCCCATCCTTTCATTTTGAAACTTGCCATGGATAAAAGGTACCCATGAACATTTGCATCTGCTTTTTCATTGGGTACTTTTTGAATGGAAAATGGCATATATAGAAATAAAAATGCACCCTATTTATTATTGTCCTGCACCATCCAAAACAACATGCATACTTTTAATTCCATTAAGGAAGAGCAATTTTCAGAAGACTTAAATGTATGCAGATAAAATGGTTTTTTACCTGAGTAAATGACTTTGAAAATTGCCTTCCCACTCTCTAATTAGAGAATCAATTATCTCTTCAAAACTGTCTGCCTGACTTGAAAGCTAAAAGTACATTTCAAGCTCATTTATGGATTCCCTTCTACGTTGCACCTAGGAATGGAATACATACCTTTCATCAGATTTAGTTTTCTTAGTGTGCAGTTTGATTCTGATTTCTGGGTCACCTGCTTCCAATCATTTTCTTCTTCAGTAATGTGAAAGGTGTCGCAATAAATAGGGATATGCACAGAAAAAAAATGTTTTGCTTTAGTTTGGGTTTTTTTTAAATTCTGTTTTGTATTTGTTTTTATTTGTGTGTTTATTTTGGTTCAGTTAATTTGACAAACCGAAATATATATGAAAATTAACAACAGAAACCACAGTGATAAAGTTTTAGCTATCTCTTAGGTTGATTGCTTACTGGAACGTAGAAAGCTGTATCATAGACATAAATCATCAGCTGATAAATGGGAGTGTTTGTTTTCCTTAAATAGCTCTTTCATTAGATGCAGAAAAAGCATTTATTTATTTATTTAAAGAATTTATATTTGACCAAGTACTATGGGAATATAATTTTCACACAGGCCGATACAGTAAGGGCACGTAAGAAAATGTGCGGCAGTGCCGGGCGCCCGCTCGTTTGCCGAGCACACAGTTCGGATCACATACCGCTCCATACAGTATTTAAATGGCATGCAAATGCAAGCCGCGTCCAAAGCGCGTCCATGTAGTGTCCATAAAGTGCAATCCATTTTACTTTATAGAGCGCTAAACAGCGCCTATACAGTATCCTGGGTGCGCTGGTACCTGTCATTTCAAATGATATTTGAAATGACAGGTACCAGGAAGTGGATGGTTCTCCTACGTTCGGGCATCGGGGATTGCCAGTCCTCTCTCCCCCCTCCCGAAGCAAGGCGCAGGGCGAAAATCGACTCGACATGTTGTTAAAGCAAATAGAAATTGTAACAAAAGTAAACTTACTGCATGCTTCCAGCAGCCCCAGTCCTCTCGCCCCTCCTCCCGAGGCGCCCACCGCGGCTCCCCTGCCTCCCGGGGGTAGCCGGTGGCGAAAGCGGCTTCCAGCAGCCCCACCGGCGAAGGTGCATGAACGCACGTCCAATTTGGGCGCTCAAGCAGCGAAGGTGCATGAGCGCACGCCATGACCTGAGCACCCGGATGGCCCTCCAAGGTCACGGCGTGCACTCATGCGCCTTCGCTGCTTGAGCGCCCAAATTGGACGTGCGTTCATGCACCTTCGCCGGTGGGGCTGCTGGAAGCCGCTTTCACCGCCGGCTGCCCCCAGGAGGCAGGGTAGCCACGGTGGGCGCCTCGGGAGGAGGGGAGAGAGGACTGGGGCTGCTGGAAGCAAGCAGTAAGTTTACTTTTGTTACAATTTCTATTTGCTTTAATAACATGTCGAGTCGATTTTCGCCCTGCGCCTTGCTTCGGGAGGGGGGGAGCGAGGACTGGCAATTCCCGATGCCCGAGCATAGGAGAACCAGGCCCGAGCGTAGGAGAACCAGGCCACACCATGTTACTCGCTTGCTCCAACCCACCCACTTATTTGACCGGAGCCTGCCTATTACTGTCACATCCCTCTAACGTCAGGGTCAGGGTAGGCGGTAAATTAGCAGGTTAAAGACGCGGAAAAACAGTTTGTTAAAAAGGCGATAATCGGGCTGCACGTTACTGTATGGGAGGGAATATCTAATCCGATCGTTTACATATCATATACATGGCGCGGGCGGAAAGGGATACGCGTCGATTTAAAGAAGCGGTAAAGATTGGTAAAAACGGATAGTGAATCGCGGGTTAGACTTACGCGGCCAAATTGTGGGTAGAAAGCGGGTTAGAAACAAGGTAACCGCGGCTGCGCTTTACTGTATCGGCCTGACATTCTTCTGGAGGCTGCTATTTGAACGGTTTCTCCAGCTAACCTTTGGTATTAGACAAAACCTGGGATTTTAATATGTCCCCCCGCTCCCCAGCTACATTTGGTCTGGGCAACTTATTGCCAGGACAAAATTTCCCCAGGTAAACAGAGGCAGTGCTGGGTGCAGTTTTACCTTGTCTGAGTACTGCAGAAATTCACTGGGGAAGTCTGTTCAGACAAATACCTGTCCTAAGCTTATCCTGATAACTTTACCTGGATGTATTCAGTAGAACACTTAACCGGATAAGTTCCACTGAATAACCAGTTAAAATTATTCAGGTAACTTTCCCCAGATAACGTTTCCACCCACCGGCTCATTCATATGGGTCTCCAAAAATGTGGACTTTGCAGTAGTTTTATCTCTCTACTTAAATTTCTTCATAGCATTATATCATTGGTAGAAACTAAATGATCTGCATCCAGTTGCCTTCTCCATATATCATGGATGACATTGAACCTTATTCAAAGAAAAACATTTTCCCTTTCTGTGTCTATGGGGAAAAAAATATTTATTCGTTAAAGTCCAACTGAGTCTTTGGAATCTGATTTGAAGTGATCAAGAAACAAGGGATATGAATTAAAATAAGGAAGATGTTTGTTTTTACCATGACATTTATAGATCATTTTAATGCAATTTTGGATCCTGATTGCTAAAACTCTCTCCAACAATGAAAGATCCACATTTTGGACAGATGTTGTGATAATATTCCAAATCATGATTTTATGCTTCCCACAAATGCAGCCATTGGTCCTTAATAAGAAACATGGACTGCATCTTATTTTCATAACCACAATTCCCCGAATACTTAATGGAAGTTGAAAAAGGGACCCACAAAATCTTTTACATTTGGCTTCTTCCAAGACCTTCTTTGATCTACACAGAATATATCATTTTCTTTTTCAAGCATAGTTACCAGCCAGTAAAATGCATAGGCAGTAAGACTTTATAAAATAGACATCATCTGGACAGCTCTGCTGAGTTTTGTTTTTCAAAGCAAAAGTAAACCATTTTTCCAAAGCATAAGGCCTATTTCATTGTAATAACCCACAAAAGTGTATTATTCAGAATTTGACAAATAGGTTGATTCTGTGTATCCTAATTTGAGCATAACTCCACATAATTACACAATTTCCATAATTTTAACTATTTTAAAGTACACACATACTTCTTGAATGTTGAGTAGATAAATGCAAAATGTTCCATAAGATGCTAATTGATATACATCATTTATGTGTAATGGATGTGAATTTATACATCACATTTAAAACACTTAATTACTCAAGTACATATTTTCCATCCATTTTATAGTACTGGACATTTCAATTGAACCAGGAAACCTGTAATCTGATAGTCATCATGCTTGGGAGAAAAACTGCTGCTCTCATCTGTAACAACTTACGCAATTAAAGCTACGTTTAAAAAACCCAGTTCTTACTATTTAAAAATGTTAATCATATGTCTATAGTATTTAAGATGCACAGATGTTTACAATTTGTTTGTTTCCAACTATCTTTTACAAATCAGTTTTTTATCTGCAACAAGATATGTTTTCTGTTTTACAGAACCATATTCCATATGATGCATGTCAAGGAATTAAAAATAGTGACTACTTGTCTGCCTGCAAACCAAGTCTTTGAACATTCATAGTAACACAGTAAATGATGGTAGATAGAAACCAAAAAGCCCATCTAGTCTGCCCATAACAATTTTATGCACATTTACCCAAAGTAGCTATAATTCCTACATGGAACCCAACACCCAATCCCTTTGTGGCCCCTTTAGGGTTGCAACTGCTGCTTAATGCAGGTTACACCCATGCCATCCTGGCCTGTTTGTGTTACTTGTGGACTGGAGTTCACCATCACTGCACTAGATAAACAATAAAAATCACAAAAAAAAGATCCATTGGACAATAGCTGCATGCTAAAGTATGTCCCAGAAACCATATAGCCAATAAGGCCATTTTACCAGTGCCATGAGGCCACCTCACAAATAAACAGGAATTTAAAAAACTAGTTACAAATAGTCATCACTGAACCATTCTAAAGGCTTCAGCAAATAAATAAGTCTTGAGCTGCTTTCTAAAGGTCGTACGTAACACTGCTTTTTTTTTCCTTAAGATTTCTGGAAGTCTACTCCATAATGCTGGGGCCATGTTTGAAAACATCCTCCCATGAGGCTCACAAATTGTAAGTTCAGGCTTAGGGATGTCAAGGAGGCATTTGAAAGTTGAACATAATGCTCTGCTTATTCAGCTAAGGCCTATATTCATCATTTTGCTATAATTTTTGCATGAATAGCGCTCGTGATAAAAAAAAAGGGGTGTGGTTAGGGTAATTTTCACATTACCACAATGTGCACTATTTTTAGTGCTTTGCTAGGTATTTACTGCAATACACATTAAATTTATCACACCCATGATATTTCCATTTTGTGAGCTGAGAAGGGCTACTCTGTGTAAGTGAGAGAGAGAGAAAGAGACTCTTTAGAAGGCTCTCATATTAGTCAACTATATACCACTACAGGAGGGTCATCTATTAACTCGAAGTAAAGTTTTGGTGGAGGTCTAGGGTTTAGGGGATAGTTTTACATGCACAGTCAGATGTATGAACAGCACAGTACACATCAGTGAAAACTGGATGTGATTTGGAATGAGGAAAGGTACGCAAAGATGAAAATACTACAATGTACTCTCACCCTAGCTTGATGCACTCTCTACCTCATAAGTGACCAGAATTAACAGTCAGGTGGACAAAGCAATCTCATTGCTCAGCGGTTAGCATGTTTGCCACAGTTGGGTAGCCTCCTCCTCCACTGAGCTCTTTAAGAAGGATGGTGTTCATTTGTCCAGGATGGGAATGGCTTTTTTCTTAAATGCCCTATGAAAGGTCTTGATCAACAGCTTCCCAGAGCTCTAAGGAAAAAAAAAAACATATAGGCCACAGATTAGTGAATGCACCCTCCCTTCTTGGAGGCATGCCCATGTACTTCTGTGGAGTAAAGGCTTACCTTTGGCAGGTTTCTGAGTCTCTGGAGGGGATAGAGGGGTTTCTGTGGACCGACAAGCTGTGACATGCTGCCTCCGTAAAGCCACAGAATATGAGCCAGAGTGGTATCTGGCTTGACAATTGACATGCAAGACCTTGCAATCCATGGCAGACCTTAGAAGTGATGCCACCCTGGTCAGGTTAGGCCCCCTTGCTTGGCTTATGGCCAGTGACTGAAACCATGAGAACTTCCAGGGGTAGGGCATGTGGTGATTATAACCCTAGTAATAATGACTATATGAGTAAGTGCCAGTGCAGGACCTTCATAATGGGTAGGGATGTTGCAGACAGGAGGGGATCAAGTAGTGTTTCCAAGGGCTGAGGCTCAGCACTTAAGTTTAAATCAAATTGTTATTGTTCATAATAAAGCTGCAGCTGCAGCTGTGAACTTGCATGTCCATGGGCCATGTATGAGCAACATGAATTTTAACATGCATGAGCAACATGAATTTTAAGAAGCTGGGAAGTGCGCATCAAGAATAAGGAGGCAGAAAAGGAGTGTTCCAGGGCCCAAGACCGATGCACATAACCCCTGAATATTGCAAGGCAACACATAGGGCCGGTGCAAGGGTATTAGGCACCCTAGGCAAACCTTACAGTCTGGCGCCCCCTCCCCATACACAATTTTAAATTATGCATTTATAACATATTTTACATGAAAAATGAAATTCTATGGTAAAATTAATATACAAGTTGTTGTGATAATTTCATGCACTGTTGTGATGCCAACAAAAAAACTTTGCATCTTGGAATTCATATGGCCTCATACCTGTTGTGATATATTTCGGCATGGTCCTCCCGTATCAACACAATACTATCTGCCAACACTCAAAGAATAACAACCCTACCTATGAAAAAGAATACCAAAAATATTACACCAGAATCTAAAATATCAATACACCTCCTATCAGGAAAACAGAACAGGCTAAGCTACTACAGATCCCTACAGAGAAACCACATGCTAAAAGAATGCTTCACCTCAGTCTTTGCATGCAGAACACAAACCCTCACCAAATACAGAATAAAACCACATAAAGTATAAATAGAAATGTACAGACAAAATCTAAACTGTAAAATGTATCACACCAGACTCTATACAGTGCAACAATGGAAAAACAAAAATGTTACCATTCCTCGTGAAACAAATCAATAAAATAAAGATATATAAATCATTAATCATAATTATAAAATCATACAAATAAAATAATTTCAAAACAGCTGATGAATAGAATATCCAATAATTAAAGATGCATGCAAATTTTGAAAGCTTTACCAAACACCAATAAAACTCGTCCGTAATTGCGTGGCATTCCCTTCAAGTGGCATCCTGGGGACCTGCGTGCTTTGATTCCTGCCTAGCTATGGTTACTCGGTCACCGATTCCTCTCTTGACATCAATTCTGGGTCTGCCACCTATCAGGATTATCTCGATGTGTTCTCCAAAGAGAAGGCTGAGATCCTCCTGGAGCACCGCCCCTTTGACTGCGCAATCAACCTGCTCCCAGGTACCACACCGCCACGAGGACGGGTCTACCCGTTGTCCCTCCCGGAGACTCAAGCCATGTCGGCATACATCCAGGAGAACCTGGATCGGGGGTTCATCCGACCATCTACGTCTCCAGCTGGGGCAGGTTTCTTCTTTGTAGCGAAGAAATACGGGTCCCTCTGACCCTGCATAGATTACCGTGGCTTGAACAGCATTACCCGGCGGGATCGGTATCCTCTGCCCTTGATCCAGGAACTCTTGGACCGACTGCAGGGGGCCAGGGTATTTACCAAGTTAGACCTTCGCGGAGCATATAACCTAGTGAGAATTCGGCTGGGAGACGAGTGGAAGACCACATTTAATACAAGAGATGGACACTATGAATACCGGGTCATGCCCTTCGGTCTCTGCAATGCCCCAGCAGTGTTTCAGAACCTCATGAATGAGGGTCTAAGAGAGATGTTACACACCTCAGTAATTGTTTATCTAGATGACGTGCTCATTTACTCCAAGGATCTACAGACACACCGCCAGGATGTTCTTTGGGTGTTACAGAAGTTACATGATAATCAGCTTTACGCAAAGTTCGAGAAATGTTTATTCGAACAGGAATCGTTACCCTTCCTGGGGTACATCGTGTCCTCTACGGGGTTCCATATGGACTAGGGATGTGAATCGTGTCCTCGATCGTCTTAACGATCGATTTCGGCTGGGAGGGGGAGGGAATCGTATTGTTGCCGTTTGGGGGGGTAAAATATCGTGAAAAATCGTTAAAAATCGTGAAAAATCGAAAAATCGAAAAACCGGCACATTAAAACCCCCTAAAACCCACCCCCGACCCTTTAAATTAAATCCCCCACCCTCCCGAACCCCCCCCCCAAATAACTTAAATAACCTGCGGGTCCAGCGGCGGTCCAGAACGGCAGCAGTCCGGAACGGGCTCCTGCTCTGAATCTTGTCGTCTTCAGCCGGCGCCATTTTCCAAAATGGCGCCGAAAAATGGCGGCGGCCATAGACGAAAAAGATTGGACGGCAGGAGGTCCTTCCGGACCCCCGCTGGACTTTTGGCAAGTCTCGTGGGGGTCAGGAGGCCCCCCACAAGCTGGCCAAAAGTTCCTGGAGGTCCAGCGGGGGTCAGGGAGCGATTTCCCGCCGCGAATCGTTTTCGTACGGAAAATGGCGCCGGCAGGAGATCGACTGCAGGAGGTCGTTCAGCGAGGCGCCGGAACCCTCGCTGAACGACCTCCTGCAGTCGATCTCCTGCCGGCGCCATTTTCCGTACGAAAACGATTCGCGGCGGGAAATCGCTCCCTGACCCCCGCTGGACCTCCAGGAACTTTTGGCCAGCTTGTGGGGGGCCTCCTGACCCCCACGAGACTTGCCAAAAGTCCAGCGGGGGTCCGGAAGGACCTCCTGCCATCCAATCTTTTTCGTCTATGGCCGCCGCCATTTTTCGGCGCCATTTTGGAAAATGGCGCCGGCTGAAGATGACAAGATTCAGAGCAGGAGCCCGTTCCGGACCGCTGCCGTTCCGGACCGCCGCTGGACCCGCAGGTTATTTAAGTTATTTGGGGGGGGGGTTCGGGAGGGTGGGGGATTTAATTTAAAGGGTCGGGGGTGGGTTTTAGGGGGTTTTAGTGTGCCGGCTCACGATTCTAACGATTTATAACGATAAATCGTTAGAATCTGTATTGTATTGTGTTCCATAACGGTTTAAGACGATATTAAAATTATCGGACGATAATTTTAATCGTCCTAAAACGATTCACATCCCTAATATGGACCCAGAGAAGGTCGCTGCCATCAAAGATTGGCCTCAGCCGGTGGGGGACAAGGCACTGCAGAGGTTCCTCAGGTTCGCCAACTTCTACTGGCAGTTTATCCCACATTACTCCCAGATGGTGGCACCCTTGTCGGCCCTTACCAAGAAGGGATCAGACGCAAAGAATTGGTCAGTGGCAGCCATACAGGCCTTCCAGAAACTGAAGGAGGTGTTTCTCCAGGACACATGCCTGCAGTACCCCGATCCCCAACGACAGTTCATCGTGGAAGTAGACGCCTCCGACATTGCTGTCAGGGCCATTCTAAGTCAATTATCTCCAGGGGGAAGCTCCTGCCCTGCTCCTACTTCTCTTGGAAATTCTCACTGGCAGAAAAGAACTATGGAATAGGGGATAAAGAATTAATAGCCATTAAATTGGCATTCGAAGAGTGGCGCCAATGGTTGGAGGGGGCCCAACAGTCGGTGGTTGTATACACAGACCATAAAAACCTGGAGTATTTATGCCGTGCCCAGTGCCTTAATCCCCGGCAGGCTAGGTGGTCTCTCTTTTTCAGCTGCTTTAATTTTCTCCTCCACTACCGGCCGGCCGATAAGAATGTTCGGGCGGACTCTCTCTCCCGTACAGTTGAAATGGAGGATATTGCAGATCCACCTCAGTACATCCTTGACCCAGCCAAGGTGCTCCTCGTGGTCTCCAACACGGTCCCGATGGGGAGGACTGTGGTACCCCTCCAACTGTGGAAGAAGGTTCTTTCCTGGGCACACGATTCTATAACAGCCGGCCATCCGGGAGTAACCAGGACCCAGGAATTACTCTCGGAGTATTACTGGTGGCCCCAGTTTAAGAGGGATGTTTGCCTCTACATTAACTCTTGCCCGACCTGCGCCTGACAGAAGACTCCCATTGACCACCCCTGGGGTCTTCTTCAGCCTCTGTCGGCCCCTGCGGAACCATGGACTCACTTATCTACGGACTTTATTGTAGACCTGCCTGCTTCAGAGGGGAAGACGGTGATTTGGGTTGTCATAGATAGATTCTCTAAGATGGCCCACTTTGTGCCTCTCCCCAAACTGCCCTCAGCGCCTGAACTGGCGAACTTGTTTACGCGGCATATCTTTCACCTTCATGGGCTCCCCCTATACATTGCCTCAGATAGGGGTTCTCAGTTTACTGTGAAGTATTGGCGAGCACTGTGTGAGAAGTTCGGGGTCCAACTTGACTTCACCACCGCCTTCCATCCCCAAGCTAACGGTCAAGTAGAATGGGTAAACCGGACCTTGAAGACGTTTCTCCATTCCTTCGTGGGAGACCTGTAAGATGACTGGGTGGCTCTGCTCCCGTGGGCAGAGTTCTCTTATAATCAACACAAGCACTCTTCCACCGGCAAGTCCCCCTTCTACACGGTTTACGGCAGATGCCTGCGGCCCCCTTTACCATTACCAGTAGATGTGCCGTCTCCAACCGTACAAACCCCCGCCCGACGGTTACACCAGATCTGGCAATCCACCCAGGAGAGACTCCAGTGCGTGGCAGTTATTATGAAGAAAGTGGCTGATCGTTTGCGATGGCCAGTCCCAGTGTTCCTTCCCAGAGAGAAGGTGTGGCTGAGTACTAAATACCTCCGCTTATGGCTTCCTTCGATGCGGTTGGCTCCTAAGTACATTGGCCCTTTCGCGGTTAAGGACAGGATTGGGGCAGTCTCCTATCACCTTCATCTTCCACACACACTCAGGATCCACAACGTCTTCCACTTTTCCTTGTTGAAACCCTTGGTCCTCTCTTCTTATCACAAGAAGTCGCCCACACCCGCCACGTCTGAGGCGCAGGAGGATGCCATCTATCAGGTTAAAGATGTGCTTGATGTACGGTTTCATTGCAGGCATTGGGAGTACCTTCTCTCTTGGGAGGGTTATGGTCCCGAAGAGAATTCCTGGGAGCCCGCCGTCAACATCCTGGACAAAGGCCTTCTCCGTCAGTTCCATCTGGATTACCCAGGCAAACCCAGGCCCCCAGGGAGGGGACGTAGGAGGGGGGGTACTGTTGCGGGACCGGGCCGTGCCCCGGTCCCTCCACCTAACTTGGGGCCGGCCCGGCCCACGCAAGTCCGTCTCAGGCATCCCAGGCCTGTTCCGCGGCCTGCCGCAGTGTTCCCACTGCGAGGGAGACACCGCCGACTCCCCATCGCTGGTCCCGCCCCTTAGGCGCGCGCGCAGGGGCACTACTCTTAAAGGGGCCAGCGCGGGAAACCAAAGACAGCTCCTAGGATGACGTCAGATGCTGCAGGGTATATTACCCTGCAGCTGAGATGGGATCCTCGCCTTGCAATGAGGTTCTTCAGGTCTCCTGATTGCTAGCTGCTGCGAACACTTGGACTGCTCTCGTCTTCGACCCGGCTTGCTTCCTGACTTGTCTCCTGCTTCCGCCCCTTGGTTTTGGCTTCATCGTCTGATCTTCTGGCTTCCGACCCGTCTTCGTTCCACAACATTGTCTTCAGCTCCTGTCCCTGGCTTGACTTCATCGTCTTCAGCTTCTGTCCCTGGCTTGGTTTCGTCTTCTGACTTTCCGGCTCCCGACCCAGCTTGCTCCTGAACTCCGACTTCGGCTTCCTCC